>NW_027041022.1:1010000-1377500 GCF_037179485.1 Ochlerotatus camptorhynchus
TCAGTTATGGATAAACCGTTACCGGCAGCAATAGAATCATTGTCCGGGAAGCAATAAACCTGTTGATATATGAAATACGCTTGCCCGCTTTCGAGCAATTTACGTTCGCAATCGATTCCGAGAACATCGGCTTCCATATCGGAATATCCCACCAAATCCGGCCATTTGTACGATTCCGCTCCCCTTCTCCTGTTTATTTTTTTATATATTTCTTCCTTTATTGTTATCGTTCAATGGCAATTCCGACAAGACAAATCCAACCCGAACGAAGCCATAAAAAGCTTGCGGCCCCGGCTCTTTCGCATTCAACCGCCGGAAAGAGAACGGAAGCAAAATAATTGATTAATTATACCAGTCAGCGTATCAGATTAACCCGCTTTGCTGCTGCTAGTGATGCTTCGGATCAGCTTCCTCCTCGGACGAACCGGGAAGATAACAATGAGCAGAACGTGCATCGCAATTAAACTAATTTGCTGAGATCTTTCCCCTAGCTATGTAGTGGGTCACCTTGCAGCAGAAGGCCGACGATGGGGGTTGTTCTTATCTCAGCGAACGAGCGGTTTTGTTGGTAGTTTGAGTGGAAAGAGATGCGTCAAATCGATTTAACTGCTCCGTTTGGACGTCAATTGTTGCTGCTATTTATAGGCTCATGGCAGTCTCAGAAGAAGGTTCTCGAATTTACGGACTCGGTCAGCCTGTTCCGGTGTGATCGATGAACAAAACATAGAATGGCACGTGATTAAGGCGGGGAAGGATGTAGCTTGAGAAAAGGGTGCAATGAACATTAGTGGGAGACTGACGTATTGAGATTTATGGTGGTCATTTGTCTCTCGGTTGGCCGTAATTTGGGAAAGGAAATGATGGCATAAATGATGGTAGTTTACGCGTTTGGTTTGGAGACCTGAGAGAGAATACAATTTGTGATAAGTCTTATTATGACGTTTGTTAAAAGTTTTGAACGAAAAGAGTAATCACGGACCGAAAATCTGCAGTTCACGCCACTTGGACTGGGCCTATTATTCATGGTAATACCCGATCCACCAAATCAAAAACTGTACCACACCGAGGCAATCAACCCGTGAGAAATTCAAGCTGCTGTCAACGAGTAGCTCTGCTTAGTTTGCATTTTGGATTTTTTTAATTGAATTAAAATAATTTCTCACTTCTGTTTCGACCGTCAACGAATTCGCGTCCTTTTTTAAAAATCCGCAAAGACCATTCAGGGTTTAACTGGGTGCAAATCAAAAAATATGTGTGGTGAAGTAGTGTTAGGTTTTGAACGCTTATAACTTTATCATTTATAGATGAAATAAAAATCCAAACACGCCAATCGATAGGATATTACTTTACGCATCTTCTGAATATGTACTGAATACATAATTTTCAAATTATCCATGCAAAACTTTTGAAAAATGTACAAATGTTAATTTTATCACTTTTTCGCGAAATAAATGTTTTTCCCGAACCCAGTTGTCATAATCGAGTACCACTGGGTCCTGCAGTAAGCAGGAGCGAGTCAGTGGTTAAATTTACATCTAGTTAAAGTTGGTTAAGTTTACATCTAGCTAGCGCTGTGCAAAAAAGTAGCCAGCATAATGTAAGCAGGGCATGTGCTAGTTGGTTAGCCCACTAGCGCTAGCAAATCCGCACAGATGTAAACACTCCTAGAGGCGAGCGATGAGTTCGAAGGAGACTTGGGTTCATTTATTTAAATCCCAGTCTAAAACTGGCTACTTTTCCTAAGGGTTTCCGGATATTGATTGGATCCTGGCTATTCCTAATAACTGACATTGAACTGGTTATTCAATTTTAATGATTCAATGGTTTCTGACCATATTCATGAACTGGCCACTTTTCCGGAGGGATCGAAACATGCCCAATGTGGCACAGGGTCCCCAAATGACTACCATTGAACTAGTTTTTTTGTCATTCTAATGTGATTTGAGGTATCACATGATCAGTTTTATTCGTAGGAGGTCGCAATTAGCCTCATGCCTCTAATAAACCGCAGCATGTTCCGGTCATATTTCCGGAACCGGTTGACCGATTCCAAAAAATATGTGCTTTATGCGACCATAATACCTGTTATTTAGCGACTGTTGATTGGTTTATTACACTCGGCCGTTAGGTCCAACCATGACTCAAATTCATTGCTGAATAACATTCAATAAAATCCTATTATGAGAACATTATTCATTCCTTATTTTTTTGATAATTACTTTATTTTATGAGGCACAATCGAATAAACTTTACAGTGAGGTGATTTCTTGTTCCCTTTACAATACATCTTAAAGCTATAGTCATGAGGTATAATATAAAACATATTTTATAATCAGCTATCCAAAAAGCTTCCTCCATTTTCATGGGATTCACTTCCAGTGGTTTCAAGGTATGGCAATATTGCCAAAGGGGGGCATTGCGCATCCACTGTAAAAAGGACGCAAATCGTGGTCTTCACTCACACACTTATCATGAAACGGTTACTTTTCAAGGTCGACGACACATCGACCGGAAGAACTGCAGATGTAGAACAATGAGCACCACACAATGGTTGCTACCGAGTATACAGATGATCGCGTTATACACATCGAGAGGTATGTCTGCTCGCCTCGACAGCTTAGAGAACACTCAATTATTCATTCTTTAGTATTATTAGAAACTATAAAGGTAGACTTTTTCACCAAACACAAATTTTTCATGTCCATATGTTACATATTCAAAGAAAAAACACGGCATACATTTAGACGCAGTGCGAAAATGGCGTTAATAGGTCCAACCAAAATCCATTGCCCTACACCGGGGCAAGTTGAAACGCGTGGGGAAGATGAAAACGGTAGATGTATCTCTTACCGGAAGTAAATAATCACTGAGATAATTTCTAATATAGTAGTTAGCGGTAGTACACAATGCCTCTCAAAAATAATTATAGTGAATATTCACTTCCGCCAAGAGATACACGTACGTTGAACCATAATCGAAACATTGTAATACTTGGAAAATTTAAGACAAAGTATAATAGTCAAAAATGCACGACATACATCAATTTTGCGTAATTCTACGTCATACTGCGGTCGTGTATAGGACACAACCCTTTAATTTTTTTTTTGGATTGTTAACCTCCCATCTTCCTTTGCGTAGGCAATTGTCCATACACGTTTTTTTTTAATTTTTATGGGTCGTGGATAATCGCTAAACCCCCCTTAACTACAGTACTTTCCCGTTTTTGTCAGTCCCATCTGAAATTTTAGGCTGACAAAAACGGGAAATTGGCAAAATCGGGAAATTTTCTTTTTCAATATTTTATCCATTAAAATGATTTTGAAATCAAGTTTAACCATTATTTATCCACTACTAATGGAATTACTGCTAAATATTTACTATTCTTAACACAAAGGGTACACCAAATGTATCGAAAACTTTGCGTACGGTTTGTTGAGCCGGTACGTACTGTTCGGTTTCTTTAAATTTCGCTTGGTTTTCAGCGCTGCAAACAAGGCTGAACCTCCATATCTCAGTATCAACGTAAACACACTAGCCAGGAGCCGTCCCGAGATGCTCGGTATGATTCTGGCTACCGCTTTGATGGCCTTCGCTGCCTTCTCGTAGGCGTATTCTACGTGGCCAAACGGTCGTCGACCATTACTCCCAGGCATTTAAATACGCACTTTTAGTTTATTGCGTGCCCCCCAACGGTAAATTCTGACCGCTGCAGCACTTTAAAGTTACTGATCAATAACACCTCGCTTTTGTTGTGGGCAATCTGCAGCTTCGCTCCATGCATTAGGTTTCCAATCATGTCGACCGCCTCGGTCGCCAACATTTCCATCTATTCCAGCGTCTTGCCTGTTACCGTAAGACGACGTCGTCCTCAAAGCCAACGATCTCAGCTCGTTTGGGTAGCTTCAGCGTTAGACCGCGTTGGACCAAAGATAGAGCCTTGTGTAATTCCCACCCTGATCCTAATCGATCTCTGTCCCATATTTGGCTCGTAGATCAGAACCCGGTTCTGGAAGTAGCGTCGTCCTCCCAACTGGAGCT
Source organism: Ochlerotatus camptorhynchus (assembly GCF_037179485.1). Classification (NCBI taxonomy): domain Eukaryota; kingdom Metazoa; phylum Arthropoda; class Insecta; order Diptera; family Culicidae; genus Ochlerotatus; species Ochlerotatus camptorhynchus. Next base: position 1,014,039 of record NW_027041022.1, read on the forward strand.
GTTGAAGGCATTCTTGACAGCGTAATATCGGTCTCCTTCCACTTCTGTTTCGACGCCTTCTCGGCTCTCTCGAGAACTGTCCGAATTGCATCCACTTTTGCTCTTCCTTTTCGAAATCCAAACTGCCTCTCCGACAATGCACACTGGGGACAAAATCGAAACAATGTGTTAAAATTCAATAACTTCGGTGCTCGCTAGAACAAGAGACTAAAAAATAGTCATTCTTATAGAAAAAAGCCTCAGGAATCGATTGAAGTGGGTTTCATCTTGGGCACGATAGGGTAAGTTGGGGTTTTTCACAGTTTTGCCCTAAAATCTCCTATTTTGCATGATTTGAATGCTGTATCTCAAGATACCGATGATATAGACGGATGATTTCTTCGGCAAAATTGATCAGGAGGTCAACGACTGTTGGATGATGGATAGAACAATTATGAATTCTTCCGCTAGGCGGCGCTAGTGAGCATTCGAAGTGTATATGTTTGTGCTGCTGTATCTCAAGATCCTGACTATTTAGACGGATGATTTCTTCGGCAAAGTTGATCAGGAGGTCAAGGACTGTTGGATGATGGACAGAAAAATTCGGAATTCTTTTGCTAGGCGGCGCTAGTGAGCATTCGAAGTGTATATGTTTGTGTTGCTGTATCCAAAAGATCCTGACTATTTAGACAGATGATTTCTTCGGCAATGTTGATCAGGAGGTCAAGGAATGTTGGATGATAGACAGAACAATCCGGAATTCCTCCACTAGGTGGCGCTAGTGAGCATTGAAAGTGAATATATTTGTGCTGCTGTATCTCAAGATCCTGACTATTTAGACGGATGCTTTCTTCGGCAATGTTCATCAGGAGGCCAAGGACTGTTGGATGATGGACAGAACAATTTGGAATTACTCCGCTAGTTAGTGCTTTCTATGATCTTCTATGGCTATTACGTCCCAACTGTAACTTAACGCCTGCTCTCAACTTAGTGCTCTAGATGCACTTCCACAGTTGTTAATTGAAAGCTTTCCAAGCCTGTTCGATTTTTACATGTGTATATTGTGTGGCAAGTACAATAATATACTATGCCCAGGGAAGTCGAGAAATTTTCCAATCTGAAATCCTAGACCAACCGGGATTCAAACCCAGCCACCTCCAGCATGGTTTGCTTTATAGTCGCTTTAGGGCTTTGAATCAGTGAACCTGGATGATAATTTGATCTAAACTCAAGGACAATGAGAACCGTGAGTATCTTATACACCTCAAAATCAACTATAAACGAACAGCAGAAGCTGTATAAACGTGTTTCGGAAAGTTTTGTCGGTGAGATCATCGTGCAGAGTTTAGTTGACCTAGTAGATCAAATAATCTCACCTCTAGAACAATTTGAAGAACCTAGAACTTCTAATACACCTTAAATTGATGTTGTTTGGAGATGTTTAGTTGCTAAGGACCTTGTATCAGTTATGGTTGATCAGGTAAATCATTTGATATGAGCTCAAGACAATTTGGAGAACCTTGATTATAAATCAAAATAAATCAAAAACGATCCGCAGAAACTTTATGAACATGTCTTTGTAGGTTTTGTCGCTGAGGACATCGTGCAGTTCATGGTTGAGCCAGTAGATCAAATAATCTGAACTCCAAAGCAACTTGGAGAACCTCATACACCATCAATTACAACGAAAATGATGTGCATTATAGTCATGGACCTGGGTGCATAAACTTGCAATAATTATAAAAATTTGCCAAAAAAAATTTTCATTCTGTTGAAAAATGACCTCACTGTTTAAAACTTCTTTTGAATTTTCAACATTCTTATACGGTGGAAGTCACTTAGCCGTAGAAACAGTGAAAACATATTACTCTTTCTCAGAAAATGTATGGTTACGTCACTTTGTCTCCAGCACACATTTTTATTATTTTTGTTTACTCTTGTTTCTTGCGTGACAGTAGCTCAGTGTAGTGCAGTTCTTACGTGGTGTTAAGTGTGTTCCACTGAATTTCATTAAGCAAAATGCTGTCAAATAAAAATATCGTTTAGGAATATTTTGTGTCTGGTCGAGATAAAAACCGTTTACTTGACTTTTTGTCTAGGGCACTGTCGAAAGCACCTGCGGCTGTTGCGCAAGGTGTTAAAAACTGGATTGGTCAATTTAATCGGCGATGGTCAAAAACCCACAGTAAGGATCGGTTCTTTAAGAAGAATGCAGAGTGGCTTGAAAGCATATTCGAGGTAAGAATTCCTGGGCGTGCTTAATTTTAGAAAGCAGCATAAATGAACGAAGAAACGTTTTAAATACGATACCGTCGAACATTAAAAAAATTAACAGTTCGGAAAAATTGTACCTGTTGAGCGAAGTGCTAAATTTTCAAAAAACAATGGATTCCAAACTAATTTAAATTGAACTTGAATGAAAATGAGTAAAAGCGTGAAAATGCGGTAATGTAAAGCAAGACATACTACTGATGAAATCTGTTTTTTTTTTTTTTTCATGTTACTAAATAATCAATAGCATCAACCGCGATTAGAAGAAGATTTGTCTTTGATACATCCAACAGGGTCTTGAGATACAGCAGCACAAATGTATTCAATGCTCACTAGCGCCACCTAGCGGAAGAATTCCGAATTGTTCTGTCCATCATCCAACAGTCCTTGACCTCCTGATCAACTTTGCCCAAGAAATCATCCGTCTAAATAGTCAGGATCTTGAGATACAGCAGCACAAACATATACACTTCGAATGCTCACTAGCGCTGCCTAGCGAAAGAATTCCGAATTTTTATGTCCATCATCCAACAGTCCTTGACCTCCTGATCAACTTTGCCGAAGAAATCATCCGTCTAAATAGTCAGGATCTTGAGATACAGCAGCACAAACATATACACTTCGAATGCTCACTAGCGCCGCCTAGCGGAAGAATTCATAATTGTTCTATCCATCATCCAACAGTCCTTGACCTCCTGATCAACTTTGCCGAAGAAATCATCCGTCTATATCATCGGTATCTTGAGATACAGCATTCAAATCATGCAAAATAGGAGATTTTACGGCAAAACTGTGAAAAACCCCAACTTACCCTATCGTGCCCAAGATGAAACCCACTCCAATCGATTTCTGAGACTTTTTTCTATAAGAATGACTATTTTTTAGTCTCTTGTTCTAGCGAGCACCGAAGTTATTGAATTTTAACACATTGTTTCGATTTTGTCCCCAGTGTGCAATGCTTGCTCACTCTCCGTGCATTTCGTCAGCCTGTTTAGGATGATCCTCTGCAAGAGTTTTCCCTGTGTATCCAGCAGGCACTGCTTCGAGTTTCTCGTTGGTGACTACGTCGTTATCTCCCTTTCCGTCTCCGTACGATGTAGGTGGCCAGGTCGTTGGATCGTGCTTCGAAAAAAGTCCTTCCACGATGACTTTCAGGTTCTCTAAGCACATTTCACCGGGCACGACGTGACATCTTATCTTCGTCATCCCGACACGGTGTGCGTCGTTGGCAGCATCGCCTCGACCCAGCTCCAGTTGACAGTTTGACTTGTTCTGCTTTATCTCTCGTTTATGTGCTCGGAACATTCCTCTACGTTCTTCTCTGTCTGCTTCTGTTCTTGCTCTGAGACAACTAGTGCTGCCTCGTTGCAGCAGTAAGGCGGAGGCCGTTTGTTATTTAGCTCCAGTTTCCTCGGCATGGTCATGTTACATGCTCTCCCTAACGATTCTGTCAACTCGTCTTCCACTTTAGGTCGTAAGTTCTCGTCCTCTGTTCTGCCACAGGATTCCGTTGGCCGATGCCATATCGGATTGCCTGATGGTCACTACAGGTACATTATTCACACACTCCAATTCATGTTTTCCACCAGCGACGAACTGCAGCTAGGGTTAGCGTTGTTATGATATACTTCGTAGATTGGATACTAGCGACACTCACGTCTCTTCCGAAATTCTCAGTTAGACTACTTTCAGGAATAATGCTGGGGTGTAAACATTGGTTCCAATCTAAACAAGAGTAACAGAAGCATGACTGTCGCTATTCCCGACCACGCCCATCTTTACCATAACTAGGGATAGGGAAGGAAATGTTGATGTAGTACTTACTTAACGAGAGGCCACCGACTTAGCGACACCCTCATAAGTGCTACGGAGTTGGAGGGTTGGGAAGGGTATTCGGTTAGGATTCACCTCAAGTTGGCGATGCTACTAAAAGATGTATTGTTTATTTGTTGATTATTTAATCTCTCGATAGCCGGCTATAGAAAGAACATATTAATTTTGTTTAGTGATCATGAATTTTAGGAGTCATGACGGAGAGCTTGGGATTAAACCCATGATTTTCTGCTCAGTAAGCAAAAACGATCCCTCTAGGGTCATCGAGCATCTCAGAACCATAACGCTTCGCAAAAATACAGGACTACGTTTTCGCTTGATATGCAAATAGTTTCCAAGGTTAATGTTCAATATTGGCAACTCTGCGTTTGTCTACAAGTATCGTTCTCAGCCGACTGTGATTCAACACTCAATTTACGTTGTTTTTGTGTTCTAAAATTCGTCTAATTAGTTCCGTATAGTAGATTATCATTCAAAGCGTGTACTAAGCAAATCGGATTTGTGTTCTAGTGCTTTTTATCGCGTCTATTTCGTGTTTTATCTTTGCTGTGGTGTTGTGTTGCTGCTGGTGGTTAAACAAAACATACCTACCTACCTTCCCGCTCGTCTTCCCTTTACTGGCGCCATCTGACAGAAAAGTGATACACCTGTCTCCTTGCCTACCGTAAGGCGCATTACACAACGCACTCCCGTTTAAAAGATTCTGGACAACCGAATAGTCGCATACATTCTTCGTCACACAAGCCTGAAAATGAGTGCTGTCTGCCATGCCTGTGCCATCGAAGTGGTGGAAGCTCCCATTACTTGCAACGGATTTTGCAAAGCTGTGTTCCATCTCAAGTGTAGCGGCATTCCCACGGCTATCTCGGATGAATTGCCCAAAATTAAGCAGCTGTACTGGATGTGCAAATCGTGCTCTAAGTTGATGGATGACGTGCGCTTCCGAAGCTCAGTTCGGGGTGCTTACGAAGCTGGCCAGGAACATGTTCTCACCGCTCACAGCGAGATAGTTGAGAATATGAAATCGAGTATACTGTCGGAACTGAAAAATGAAATCCGTTCTAACTTTACCGCCCTAATTAACTCGAGTACACTCACTCCAACAACACGTCCGTCAGCTACAAAATCCATCAGAAGTCGTCGCCTGTTCCAAAACACCAATCAACATGCGAAGGACTTGATGTGTGGAACCGGAGGCTCGTTGTCACCATCGCTTGGAAAGCTCACCGCATCAGCTTCCGATGAAAAATTCTGGCTCTACATATCGCGTCTTGCACGTGATGTAACAGTCGACCAAGTTCGCCAATTGGCAATAAAGCGGATGGGCACGGATGATGTTGATGTCGTTCGACTAGTTGCCAAAGGGAAGAATGTTAACACCCTAACGTTCATTTCATTCAAAATTGGCCTAAACCCTGACCTCAAAGCTAAAGCCCTCTCAACTTCGACGTGGCCTAAGGGAATTCTCTTCCGGGAATTCAAGGACAGAAAGTCGTCCGGAAATTTTTGGAAGCCCCATCAAACGCCGACAGACAATCACTCTCCAAGCTCGCCATCGGGACGCAGCATCACGGATTCGAACACCATGACCGAATAAGAAGTGGACCACCACGACGCACTGCATATAGCAACTTGGAGACCTCTTCTCAGACCGGATCGGTCCTGCCTCTTGCCGCCTGCGCTCATCTTAGCCGTCGTGGTCCTGTATCTGGTTCTGTTGAAGAGGTTCTCCAACTTGCTTCTCAAGGCAAGTATTCAAATTTGTTAGAGCATTCACTTCCTGATGACTTCCGTTGTTCCAGCAAACATGTGACTGCTACGAAGGTCAGCCCGCCACTTATGTCAACATGTCAGCCCTCAGCTTATACGAACGACCACCATCAAACATCAGCAGGACGCACTTCTTCCCACGTTGAGATGAGCGCCCTTGAGCTCGTGGAGCCAACTGCAGCCTACGCTCTTCACGGTTGTCCTGTCTCTAGTGATGATGACGGGGTTTCCCAACCTCAACGTCCCGGTAAGGTAGCCCAAGCCCCCCGTTCGCTGCTGGGATACTACCAGAACGTCGGTGGCATCAACACCTCCATAGTAGACTATCAGCTTGCCTGTTCTGATGCCTGCTACGACTGGTATGCCTTCACCGAAACTTGGCTGAATAGTAGCACAACCTCTCGGCAGATTTTTGACGACTCGTTTACCGTCTACCGTCAAGACCGTTCCCCGCTCAACAGCCATAAGCGTACTGGTGGAGGTGTTCTGCTAGCGGTTCGCTCCAGCTTGAAAAGTCACCAGCTGTATCCACCCAGCACATCTGAAATCGAGCAAGTGTGGGTGCAACTATCGTTCGAGGGCATGTGCATTTTCGTCTGTGTCGTTTACTTCCCTCCGGACCGCATCAACGATGATGAACTTATCGACAAACATCTTTGCGCGATTGATTGGGTCGTCTCACGTATGGACGCTAGAGACAATATTCTCATCCTCGGCGACTTCAATCTGCGTGAAATCAGCTGGCGAGTCGATTCGAATGGATTTTCGTACCCCGATTGCCGTTATTTGAATTTTGGACGAACAACCACATGTCTTCTGGATGGATACAGCACCGCTAACCTGCAGCAGATAAATGTGGTACCTAATAGCAACAACCGCATGTTAGACCTCGCATTTGTCAGTGAAGACCTCCGACCCAATTGCTCTGTAACACAAGCTCCTCATCCTCTAGTCAAAGACTGCATGCATCATCCAGCTCTACTGCTGTCTCTGAACAACTGCACTAATTGCCAGTTTCAGGATACTACCGAAGAGGTGCTTTTGGATTTCAACAAAGCTGATTTCGATGGCATGAATCTTTTCCTATCGAGTATAGACTGGAACACTACGTTTCGTGATTGTGACACCGATTTGGCGGCGTCGACCCTTTCGAACATCGTATTCTACGCTATTGACCAGTACGTGCCGACAAAGACCAACCCTGAGAAGGCTTTCCCAATCTGGAGCAACACACGCTTGAAACGTCTCAAAACGGCTAAAAGGCGTGCCTTAAGGAAGTTCATTCGACACCGAACCGCAAGAAACAGAGCACGCTACACCAAAGCAAACAAACGCTACAAGATCCTTAACAAACGCCTATTCAATTCTTATCAAGAGAGGTTGCAGCGAAGTCTCAAACTCAATCCTAAAAGCTTTTGGAAATACGTAGATGGCCAGCGGAAAGAAGTGGGACTTCCCTCCACTATGCGTAATGGTGACACAGAAGCTTCTGCCCTTGACGACATCGCTGACTTGTTTAGGAAACAATTTAGCGGAGTTTTTTGCAATGACCCAACTAGCCCGCAGGATATTGTTGATGCCGTGAGTAATGTGCCTGTACTTCCTCCGCTTGGTGAACTTCCTCCGATATCAAGTGACACGGTGCTTTCCGCTAGCAGACGATTGAAAAATACTACCGGAGTCGGCCCAGACGGTATCCCGTCTATAGTGCTGAATAAATGCATCCACTCTCTTTCAGCACCTCTCGCTACTGTGTTCAACCTCTCATTGGAATCAGGCGTGTTCCCGACTATTTGGAAGGAATCGTACGTGTTTCCTGTACATAAGAAAGGTTGTAAGCAAACAGTTTCAAACTACCGTGGCATAGCCGCTCTATGTGCAACCTCAAAACTCTTCGAGCTGATTGTTCTGGACTTCCTTTCACACGGCTGCTCGCACTACATCTCGGAAGATCAACACGGCTTTATGCCCAAGCGCTCTACTACCACAAACTTAACCACGTTCACTTCATTTCTTGCTCGCTCGATAGAGCGTGGCTGCCAAATTGACGCAATCTACATGGATTTGTCAGCAGCTTTTGACAAGATGAACCACGAAATCGCTCTGGCCAAGTATGATAAATTAGGCGCTGATGCTAGGCTACTCAAATGGCTACGTTCATATCTGATGGGGCGTAACATGCGTGTACGGCTCGGCAACCAGTTTTCAACTTCGTTTCCTGTTACATCCGGTGTACCGCAAGGAAGTCATCTGGGGCCATTTCTGTTTTTGTTGTTTATGAACGACGTCAACTCAGTTCTAAGGTGTCACAAGAAATCCTATGCAGACGACTTCAAGATTTATGCGATCATCGAGAAACTAGACGATGCCGAGTTCTTACAACATCAGTTCGAAACGTTTGCTGATTGGTGCAGAAGAAATCGTATGGTATTAAACACATCCAAGTGCTCAGTGATTTCCTTCACTCGCAAACGTTCACCGCTCATCCATAACTACAGCTTGTCCGGAGTGTCTCTAGCACGAGAATCCTTGGTTAAAGACCTGGGAGTGCTTTTGGACTCGAAGCTAACGTTTAACGCTCATCTGACATACATCATCTCGAAAGCATCTTCCCAGCTAGGCTTCATATTTCGCTTTGCCAAGCACTTCAAAGATGTATACTGCTTAAAGGCCTTGTACTGCAGCTTGGTGCGACCCATACTTGAATACTCCTCCGTTGTTTGGAGTCCATACTACCAAAATGGAATTCAACGCGTTGAGAAGATTCAACGGAAATTCATCCGTTATGCTCTACGACACCTTCCCTGGACTGACCGTCTGGATCTTCCTAGTAACGAGAGTCGTTGCAAACTCATTCATCTGGACCTACTCAGTGTTAGACGTGATGTTGCAAAAGCTTGCTTTGTCAGTGATCTGTTAACGTCTCTCATCGACTGCCCTTCGCTACTTACACAGCTAAACATAAACATTAGGAGACGTCAGCTACGTACACACGCCTTTTTGTTCATCGATACTTCCAGGACAAATTATGGTTTGAATGAGCCAGTTCGTAGCATGTGCCGTGTGTTCAATCATTGTCAACATGTATTTGACTTTAGTTTTTCACGTGCGTCCAATAGGCAGAATTTCTTGAGATTTATGTCACAGTAGCAATAGTGCGATAGTTCTAAGTTTTAATTGTCATTTGGGTATTTTAACCTGTTGACTGTAACAAACTACAAATAAATAAATATCAAATATACAAATGATGGTGGCGATTTATTGTGCTGTTGAAGAGCTTGGGGTTTAATCCATGATTTTCTGCTCAGTAAGCAAAATCGATCCCTCCAGGGTCATCGAACATCTCATAATTCACAGCGCTTCGCGTCAAAGTACGAATATATGGATGAACAATCTATTATTTACGATAATTACATGAAAGAAATAAAATATAAACTACAAAAAAAAAACAGTAGTCAATCTCAAAAAGATATTCTCCCAAATATACTTCACGCAACCAGGAATCTCAAAACCATTAGACGCTCTAATGATACTCCGCACATGTTAGACACAAGAAAATGCCAAAAAGCAAGCGTCCGACACACAAAACCTTCCAGATCCACTTGCAGTCACAATCAACGATTCTACGAATCGCGAGCGCTCACGAATCATAAAACCGCTGACTGCGACACTCTGAAAGCAAAATTGACAGGCTCTATGCGTCAAACACCCGCCCTCCAATCTCTTCCCGCATCCAACAGCACAAATCTCCATTACAACATCTAACGAATTCAAAACTCCGAAAATCACTCATCTATAGGAAGTGAGTGGAAGCAACCCTGCATGCAACCATTCTTCATGATACACTTTTTCTGCCTATCTTTCTATTAGGCCTGTGGACATGTGTTAGCTTCGAAACTTCTAACCAAACTGGGAAAATTTTCAGATCATAAAAAAAAACTTGGAAAAAACTTTCAAAGGTAATTACAAGTAAAATAAATATTGATTATTTTACGCAAAAACGAGCAGGTAATATTAAATCTCTTGTATCATATGCTTATGCAAATTGACTGTAACAAAAATAATATGCTTAAATAAAATAAAATATTAATAAAATTCTATGCAAAATTTACAAGAAGATCATTACATTATGGGAGAGAAGTTTCTAATAAGCCCTCCCAGTTCCTCTGTATACAGAAAAAAAATCTGATACTACAATCAGAATTGCTCAGTCTGCATGAAGCAGCCGATTTCATCAAGGAAGTTCTATTAACAACCAAAAATTAATCGTTTGAGGCATACTGAAGCATTAAGAAGGTGATATGTGTCACTATAGGAAATCATCATCGTTGCAATTATAAAGAAATTAAACATAACCCTTTGCTTCAGTACCGTCAACCTCCATGTCCATGGGGAGCGGCCACCTGAAGTAACATCGATAATGGATTCCCAGCCATCTCTGCGAGAAGTGCTGGTGGTCCGTTTATTGAACAGCCTAATTTCCAGCTTCGCCAGAGTTTCTATCAGACTGTGTCCTCTTCCGTTAGTACATTTGTTTCCCCACTCCACTTCCTAAGCATTGAAGTTTCCTCCGATGACTACCGGTCTTTGTTCGATCAGCTCTTCGGTAAGTCCAACCGGCGTCTCGTGGAACTGCTCCATAGTCCATCGGGTGCGGTAGTAACTGCATATGAATATTCCGTTAAATTTGGCGATCACGAAACCTTCTTCTTGAATGGGGTATCTACCCACAGCTTGTATTGCAGCTGTGCGCCACGAAGTTACCTTTATCAGGAGCGACTCGATACAGCTGTGCAGTGTTGCAATAATTGAGGTTTATTTGAGTTACCTCTGTTATTGTTGCGACAAAACAATTAAGTGTCATTTGGAGTTAAATGCTTGAGAATTTATGCTTAAAAACCAAAAAGTTAAGCAAAATCATCAGGCTGACAAAATCGGGAAAAAAAAGCTGACAAAATAGGGGGTGGATAAAATCGGGAAAGTACTCAATCAAAAAAAATCACGCGAGTGAAGTGAAGTGAAATTAGCAGAGTAATCTTAACTCTAAAAAAAAAAATATGGCAAATCCAGCTAACCGAAATCCTTTTTTTTTTTTTTTGGTTTGTTTTCCGTCAATCTTGTTTTCCGTGCTGAGCGCACCAATGCTACCGACGCCAGGGAGGCAGCTCCCACACCTGGACCCTACCAATCGACTCATCAACTCATGAACCGGGGACCAACGGCTTTACTTCCCTTCCGAAGGAAGGCCTGATCAGAGATGTTATGCCTCAGAACATCCCAGCGGCGCCTACTGGGATTGAACCCAGGCCTGCTGGGGTGAGAGGTAATTATGCTTACCACTACACCACCGGTGCCGCATAACCGAAATCCTGCAACCCGCACGTTTGGTTGTTCCAAATCATGCTGCCATTCCAAACGTACCGCGTCCAGCGCTACGATATGCGATAAACGCAAACGTAGGGTTCCTCGACAAAGTTAAATATCTACCTGATTTTAATGGCATCGCACGAGATCTTTCTACATGGATCCTCGACGTTGAAGATTGCCATGAATTATTCTACGACTTTCGAAATAGTTTCGAGTACCATCACGTGATGAAGACCGCAAGGCGGAAATAGAAAATGAAGCAAATGACATCCTTATTTCCAATAATACTCCAAACGATTGGAGTGAGATAAACGAAGTATTGAGATTAAATAACGCCAACAAACGTGAGCTAATGACTCTAGACAACCAGTTGAAGGCCATGTCAAGAAGACTGCAAGCCGTTGAAACCTACTGCAGTAGAATACGTGAGCTGATAACACTGATTAGCCCAGCCATCTCTACCGGCGGAAATTGGAAACGACACGAGACCGCCCTAATCAAGCTTTATAATATAATGGCCCTAGACACGTTCCGTGGTCCGTGGTCATTATTAATTATTCTGCAAGAATTATAAACAAAAATCACTTGCGTCGGCCTACACACTTAGATTATTTTATAGGAGTCAGAATTTTTACTGGGTTTTTGAATTGTTGAAAAAGTCGGTAGAAATTCAAATGACTGTTATCCATAAAGAAACGATGCAATTGGCAAATTTTACTATCCATCATTAAGTGGGGTTAATAGAACTAAGTCTGCACAACTTTGAAATAAATTTTATCATTATTGAATTTTCCACAGATTTTTAAAATTTTACTGAACTTTTCCGCAATTCAAAATCCCAGTAAAACCTTACTGCCTGGATTAGTGAGTACCACTACTGCGTAGAATGGTTGAATCTAAATGTTCGTAGTGCTCCCTTCAAATGAAATCTTTTGCCACAAATTCCAGCTCGTCGTGGTAACATTCCAGTTCCACCACCCAGACCTGTTCCAACAAATAGATACGCTCCCCGAGCAAAGCTTGAGATCAAATTGAAATCAAATTTTGCTGTTATGATGTAACTTATCTTGAATACTCCAGTTGATCTCATTTTGTTGACTTAACGGTTAACACAGCAAAAATGAGAGCAGAATTTTACACTGTTGCATCAAACGGAAAACTAATCCTGCTTTCAATAAAATCAATTTTATTTCTGATATTGCATTCATAATGTTTAACTGAAAACGGGCCTGGTGTAAATGGTTAGCATCCATGCTTCTCATGCTGAAAAATGAACCTAAAATGTGTTAAACAAAACAAATAAACAATAATCGTTAGTTCAACGACAGATGAACTTAAATTAACCTTTAAACAAGACGTTAACAGCAGAACTTCAAGTTAAGTTGCTTTCGTTTTAAAAGACTTGACTGCATAATGAAAGCACTATATGATATCAGACTTATGTCTCGAAAGTTGAAATCAAAATAAGTTTTCATTATGATAGGAACTGCAAAATTTAATATCGATTTGCTTTCATTTTGTTAACCGAGTTTGCTCGGGTCTACATGCTCTACCACCTCCATCTAAAAACCGTTATTAACCTCCACCGGAAAACTTTAGACAACCATATCCTGTCCAAACCAACGATGAAACTCCTTTCCAAACACATTCCCAAAACAAACAACCTTCCAAATTCCTTCCAAACCCAATATCAACCTCCATTCCGACCAAAAAATTCAAATGTTTTTTTCCCAAATAAAACCTTCTACCAACATCAACCCAATCCTGAGCCAATGGACATAGATAAATCAATTCAATCCCGCATGTTAAATTACGGCAATCGACCAAACTTAAAAACAGCAAGACCAACATTCGAGTCTATGCAGGCTAATAATCCACCTACAAAACGAGTTGTCCATCAGCTCAAAGATATTTAAAGAGAGCATTACGATGATCCTGATGAAGCAAATTTGAATTTTGCTGGAGAAATAGAATTACGAACTAACAGGAACCCAAGGCGAGGAAAATGAAACAAACGTAATTTTTTTAGAAAACGATACGGAATGGGTTAGCAAATTGTTCGATTGAATGCCAAAATCTCTCCCCTTCCATACATCAAAGTCCCTACGACAAAGGGCGAAATGAAACTTATCGACTGTGGCGTAAATGTAAATTTAATTTCAAAACGCGATGGTAAACCTATTTTTAAGAGGAAATTCTCCGCTCCGAAAAAATAAATACGTTATGATTTTTCTAAAATATTGAAAAAAAGGTATCAAAAATTTTAAAACAATCACATTTTTTTATAATTTTTCAAAGAAAATTCACGTCCAAAAACATTTTTTTATAAATCATTTTGGCGTAAAGTTGGACTCAAAAAACCACAAAACTTCGACTTTTCCGTTTTGCTGAGAGTCCAATTGTTTTTCATGATGAGATAGAAAAAATATTTTGTATATTTAATTTTTGACAAAAATCTAAGGAAGAAACTGATTTTCATGGATTTTGATATTTTTTCCCAATATTTAAAATAAATAAAAACGTGCCGAAAATATTTTTTTTTATTTGTGGGCTGGTAAACTTTCCCTTAAAATACCAAATAAACTGTTAAAGGAGTAACTGGTAAAGGCGTTAGTTCAAAAATGGCACATTTTTTTCATCACTGAATAATAGATGCAAACCATCAGAATTTTTGGTTTTCGACTTTCATATTTTTTTCGATGGTTTAATCGAAACCGAATTTATATTCGGAAAAAAATAATCTCTTCTCTGGTTCAATGATTCCAAAAGTGTTCGAAAATGAAACGACTCTCAACATTTCCTTAAATTTTTGTTATCTCTCACCAAATGCAGGTAAAATAAACCAAGTAAACCTAACTTTAAAATGAACTCCTTCCAGTTTTAAATTCAATTAATCGGCTTTCACAACCTTGATAATCGATTTTCATGGTTGATATCCCTATCTAACAAAAATCCTATCCTTACCCTGTCGCATACAAGGAAGAAGTTAAAGCACAAATTTCAAAATTATTAGATGCCGGAGTTATTCGACCATATAGATCTCCTTGGAACTCAACAGGGGGAGAGGTAGCTCATCGATTCTTCCGGTTCGCCTCCTACCATCGTGCAATAAGGCACCAGGCAATAACCAGGGTAGTTGATCGATAGCTCGATGACGTCGTTTCGTTGGCGTCTGCAATGGGAAATTCTCATAGCAGGCGTTGACGATGGGACGTTATCGAGTTGTTGAATAGCAACTATCGTGGTAACTCACCGATTACCAGTCGATCTGCCAAATTTGGCAAGACGTCTGCATTGAATTGTCTCATATAATAATATTCCGCCCACTATATCACAAGAAATTGCGAGTAGCTGAGTGGAATGGAGATAAGTTAAGCATTGGGTACAGGACCAAGTCTCCCCTGGGTGGTGCCAGAAGATGAGCGCAATAGAATCATCAAGTTGCCATAAGGCACGGAATGAGACTATTGCATGGCTGGGTAGTCAAAGTCTTCCATTCGTTAGTCATTTAAGGTGGATTAGAACAGGTTTAGGTTTAGGGTGGGCGTTGGCCAGATTTGGATTTTTCAGATGTAATCCTGGATAGGACCCTGTCATTGAACGTCGCGTGAAAGTGGAACTTAATAAAGGCCTAAGTACTTTTTCGTAGTTTTTAGTTTTCGGATTTGAAAGATCGTCGGTAACCGTGGCCTGTGGCCTGCTTACTTAGCAGAAAAACGCGGTCCCAGGTTCTTACATATCAAAGAGATTTATGGTAAAATCGCTTGTGTATCGTGTATCGAATCTCGTTGATGTCGTTGGTTCCGGGTTTGAATGGATACAAAAATTTGAGCAACGGTATTATGTGATATGAGGGGCTCGGTGGCCTTAGAGCAACCGTTTTTGCTTACTGAGCAGAACATCATGAGTCTCAACTCAGGCCCATTCACATTCAAGATTCGTCAATCGTTTTATTTGTTAATATGACTACATGGTAATAACAGCAATTCGGTGATTAAAAAGGTTCTCGTCTGCCTAGCTGCAAACGTTTTTGCTCACTGAGCAGAAGACCGTGAGTTTAGTCCCAAGCTCTTTCGCGTTATATGATTGTTAGGACATCAATTCAGCTTATCGTTTACCAAAACGAACCCTGCTGCAAACCCAACCCTCTTATCCAACATCCCAGTGATTCCTCGTGGAAGTGCAGAGGTGTTCTCGGCTACCATAAAAGCGAGTTTCATGTCAACACAATCCTTCCCATTCCTTTCTTGACCTGTATTCGGGCGCGGCCGGCGCTGGTATTGCCTAATTTAAGATCACCAGTTTTTACACATTGAGGATGATTGCTAGTCCCAAGCATCGTCTATTGGTTCTCTGTGTAATTACAGCTGATCTGGCAATAACAGAGTAGCAACCGTGGGCGGTCAATCAAGCTCAAGCTCATATAGATCTCCTTGGAACTCAACAGTTTAGATTGTTCCAAAGAAATGGATGCCTCAGACATAGCTGTTAATTTTGGCTTGTCATAGATTGTCGGAAATCCAACCAAAAACCAGTTTCAGACAAGTTTCCGATTCCTAAAACCTCCAACATACATGATCAGCTCGGCGGAAACCATTATTTTACTACCTTGGATTTAACCTCGAGGTCCATCAAATAAAGATGAACCCCAGAGACATCGAAAAAACAGCATTTTCGGTAAACCATGGCAAATACGAATTTGTTCGTATGCCATTTGTTTTAAATAACGCTTCAGAAATATTCCTAAGGACAATGGATGACGTATAACGTGAACAAATAGGGGCTTATTACGGGTGTCACTGCACGGTGATAAGGAAGTGATACTCATAGAGCCGTGATTGCCGCACAAATCAAATAAGAATCACTTCACCGTGACGACAAGTGACAAGTTTTCACCGTGAAGTGACATCCGTAATAAGCCCCATAGGCAAAACCTGTTATGTGTACATGAACGATGTCGTTGTTTTTGGAAAATCATTGGAATAGGCAATACAAAATTTTGAATCTATGTCAAGAAAACTACAAGAAGCGAAGTTGAAAGTTCCACCCGATAGGTCGGAATTTATGAAAAAAAAATCTTAAGAATGTCTAGGATACCTATGTAATTACTGAAAATGAAAGTAAACCAAACATAAAGAAAATTGAAACAATAGATATATGGCATGAACCAAAAGCGATACAAGAATTAAGAGTATTTTAAGGATTAATTGGATATTACCGAAGATAGTCTAAAATATCAAAACCTCTTACAAATCTGTTTAGAGGGGAGAGATACCCTTTGTAAAATAAAAAAATAAAACTTTGAAGATTCATCGCAAGAAGCATTTGAAAAACTTAAAGCTATACTCTCCTCTAGTGTTATTTTAACATATCTAAATTTGTTGAAACCATTTTTAATATCGACAGACGCTTCTAATTACGCCATAAGAGCAGTTCTTAGTCAGAGCAAAGCAGGAAAAGATAAACCCATTCGCTTTCCCTCTCGGACATTAAACAAGTCCGATGAAAACTTCTCAGCCACAGAGAAAGAAATTCTTTATGTCTACTGGGCCTTGAAAGTTTTCAAGGACTACATCTACGGTCAAAAATTTATAGTCATAATGAATCATCAACCAATTACTTTCTCTTTGTCGTCAAAGACCACAAATGTTAAACTGAAACGCTGGATGTTTTTTTTTTTGTTTTTTTTTTTTGAGGAACGCTACCACCAGATAAATGCATTTCGACTTCAAACTATCCTTGAACAGACATACACGAACCACGAAACGACAATGACGACACCCTTTACTTACTTACTTAAGTGTCCTGAGCGCCATCCCTGGCGCAAAGGGCCAACGTGAAAGATCTCCATCCTGGGCGATTGTTTGCTTTCGCCTTGACCTGGGCCCAGGTCAAATTCCGGTCGACTTGCTTAATCTCCTTGTTTAGGCTTCGCCGCCATGAGCCCCTGGGTCTGCCTCTGCTGCGATGTCCGGCTGGATTCCAATCCAGCGCTTGTTTGCAGATTTCATTTCCGCTCTTCCGTAGAGTGTGGCCAACCCACCTCCACTTACGTTCCCGAATTTCTGTCGATATCGGCTTCTGGTGACACCGTCGATGGAGCTCGGCATTCGAAATCCAGTTGTGAGGCCACCAAGCACGAATTATATACCGCAGGCATCGGTTGATGAACACCTGCAGCTTCTGTGTGATCTCCGCTGATACGCACCATGTTTCGCTAGCGTACAGCAGTACAGATTTCACGTTAGAGTTGAAAATTCGGATCTTCGTGCGGAGACTAATCTGATTTGAATTTCCGATGTCTCGTAAACTCGCAAAAGCAGCCCTTGCCTTCTTGATCCGTGCACCTATGTCACTCTTGGTTCCGCCGTCCGACGCTATCTGGCTGCCAAGATATTGGAAACTTTCAACCTTCTCCACTTCCTGACCAGCTACCGTAAAATTGGATGGATTTCCCGTGTTGATATCCAACGATTTAGTCTTGCTGACGTTGATGTTGAGACCTGCCGCTGAGGAGCGTCCGGCGAGATCGTCGAGCTTACTCTGCATGTCAGAACGCCGTTGTGATACTAAAGCAACGTCATCCGCCAAATCTAGGTCGTTTAGATGCTCCATTGTAATAGGCTGCCAGAGCAACCCACGGTTCGGCACACGGTCGATCGCACCAACCATTATCTCGTCGATTACGATGAGGAACAGTAGCGGTGATAGAATACATCCTTGCCTCACTCCAGCGACTACCCGAATGGGGTCAGATAGGGCTCCGTTGTGCAGCACCCTGCACGTGAAAGCCTCATACTGAGCTTCGATGAGGTTGACGATTTTATCCGGAACTCCCTTGCGCCTTAGGGCGCCCCACAGGTTTTCGTGGTTGAGTCGGTCGAAAGCTTTTTCGTAGTCAATGAAAACCAAGTAAAGGGACTCTTGGAATTCGTTGACCTGCTCCAAGATTATGCGGAGCGAGACAATATGGTCCACACAGGATCTTCCAGCACGGAAAACGACACCCTTTCCCGGTTGCAAATGAATTTTAATTATGAATTATGGAAGCATTCTTCATTCCAAGTAAACTTACTGGTCTATGCACATTTGAAACTATTCCAGAAAACTTCAGGAAATATACCGCAAAGCAAAAAAATCCGGACAGTTATTCCATTAATCCGAACACATTTAAAAGTTAATAAAGGGTGTCCACGATGAAATTGCCACACACAAAATTGATTCGCAAAATTCGAGTTTTCATCCGATTGCCATCAAATTTTCAGGGATTGAGAAATAACTATTAAACTTCATTTTACCATTTTACTCGTATTTTATTTACAGTCCATACGCAAATGCCCGCACCTTGGCCTTAACCCCGGCCATAAGATTCTGCACAACCTGTGAATCAACCGTTTTTTGCATGTAAACCCATACTTTCTTCAGTTCCTCGACTGTCTTCACTACCTTAGGTCGTTTAAGAAGGTGCTGCTTCATAATCGCCCAGTACTTCTCGATGGGGCGGAGCTCCGGAGTGTTGGGAGGGTTGAACATTTTCGGCACGAAATTGACCTTATTGTCCGCATACCACTTCAGCACGTCCTTGGAGTAGTGGCATGAGGCCAAATCCAGCCAGAAGATTTTTGGGACGTTGTGGGCCTTCAGGAGAGGAAGCAGCCGGTTCTGGAGGCACTCTTTTATGTACACCTGTCCGTTCATCGTGTCCTGGGTCACGAAAGGTGCACTCCGCTTCCCGCACGTGCAGATGGCTTGCCAAACCAGGAATTTCTTCGCAAATGTGGACATCTTCTGAGTGCGGACATACTCCGGAACGCTGAACTTATCCTTGGCCGTGAAAAACAGGTTGCCGGGGATCTGTTTGAAGTCGGCCTTCACATATGTTTCGTCGTCCATGATGCAGCATTCAACTTTCGTCAGCATGTTGAGGTACAACTTCCTGGCACGGGTTTTGGCGGACTTGTTCTGCTTCTCGTCGCGATTAGGGGCCTTTTGTATCTTGAACGTTCGAAGCCCAGCCTTAGTTTTGGCCTTCTGGACAAAACTTCGGCTTAGGTGCAGCTTCTTAGCCACATCCCTAACGGAGGCGTTCGGATTTCGGTTGAAGGCCCCAACTACGCGGTTGTGATTTTTGGTGTTGTACGTCTACCATCCTAACAACCTCGATTTTAATCACTCAATTTCTTTAAACTCAAGCTATATGTGAATATTGTGATTGCATGGTATGATTGAACTCATCTTTGCCTATTTAATGAATCCACAATTTCAGTAAAGAATAAATTTGCTTAATAATCGAGGTTAGTTGAGCATACAAGAGTTATAAAAACAAGTATCAATGAATAATTCTTGAAATAGCAAAACTCTGCAAAGGTTAAACAATTCAAAAACATTGGCCGAATGTATGATGATATTCTATTTTTCTCTGGGTAATCTAAATTCTGAAAACTATTGGTCAAATTATATTATAATAAAATAAAATGTAAATAACAATAATTTGCTATTTGATACACCTTTTGATCCTTCAGGATCTGCAGGACAACTTTTTTCTGTAAATGAAAATTATAGTTATAATGATATAATGAGATTTTAAATATGTGAAATAAAAATGATTTACTAGTAATGCAATAAATAAAATATAATGAATGTAAAATAAACAAGTATTACAAAATACAAACAAGGCCGATTTAAGTTAACTTCAGTACATTTAACTGATTTCAACTTTTTGATCATAAACTCGTTTCAAGAGTTCCAAAAAATGGCCTGAGCAGTTTCAGTCCACAGTTAATGTCAAATACGCAAAGGTGTTCAAATCCACACAACAACATTTTTGAGGTTACATGCTCATTAAGAGACACTATTTTAGAAACAAATTTAAAAAAGAAAACGTCTGTTCTGATATCGTTTGACCTAGAAAAAGCTTTTGAGAGAGTTAGTCATCAGTTTCTAGAAAGAACCCTAAAAAATTGGAATCAATATTGATTTTAATAGATTTATTCAAAAGATTAACGAATAGGCACACTCAAGATTATTGATAAATGGAAGTTTATCAAACTACATAAAAAATGGGTTCTGTACGACGAAGAGATCCCCTGTCTATGCTTATTTTCTGCTTGTATCTGGAACTATTACTGCAGAAGCTTAAAATTTAATAAGCACGATCCTGAATGATTTACGTAAGCTACCGGAAATTAAACACATTACTTCAATACGACTAGATTACCCTGCGTCTCCATTGGTACATAGCTGGCATAGTCACATAATCCATATCAATTTGCTTGTTTATTCAAAGTGAATACTTCAACAAGTAAATCATACGGAAAACTTGGTAGGTAAGGTGTTCGTTTGTAGGTACAATGGATGGTGGTATGTTTAAGGATGAACTTAGAAGTGAAATAATCAGTAAGGAAACAAAACCTCTGTCAATCCAAAGATATTCTGTACAGCCAGTGTTTTATAAACGATGAATTTGAAGTGTTCTTGTTGTTGTTGGTGGGTTTCAATGAGTTAAAGAGGAATTTTACCTCAGCTTTTCAAGTTCATGCAGTGAAGAAAAAAGTGAAATTAGATGGCAGTTCCTTCATATGCAGAAATTGCTACCTCAAACTATATAAGCCCGCATCAGAAGAGCCCACCACTGGACCATCCGGAGTTCCTGCTGTCAACAGTCAAGGTGAATATTGTATTTAAAAAAAATGTATTTACATTGGTAGCCATGAGTCAAACGAGCATGACGTCACATTATAACATTCTGAAAACTTTGTAACGTCAGGCTCGAATGTAGTGTAGTGATTACAGTAATGTCATATATGTTTTTTTAACTTCATTTTCAGAGTCATTAGAAGCACCCAGTTTACAATCGATCAGAAGTACTGAGAGTGTGCCTACTACAAACGATGATGAAATCATTCAGCAACTCATGATAATAATGAGAAGTATCGCATTCTCACGACTTTACCTAGAAGCTGGTCAGCATATAAAATAACGAAGGAATTCGGTGTTTCTCAATATATGGCGGATCGGACCAAAACACTACAGGACAAGGGGAAATGGCGACACCAGGAAGAAAACTGAGCAGGGCGTCTTTAGCAGAAGAAACTTTATCACTCGTGCGTGATTTCTATACCAGAGACGAAATAAGCCGAGCCTGTCCACGAAAACGCGACTATGTTATTACAAAAAATATTGATGGTAAGGTTTATATACAACGAAGATTTGTATTGTGTAATTTGCAAGAAGTTTATGCCATTTTAAAGGATCAATATTCCACAACTAAAATAAGGTTTTCAATGTTTGCAAGTAAGTGCCCTAAATATTGCATTCTGGCAGGAATGAGTGCCACACATACTGTTTGTGTGTGTGTTTACCACCAAAATGTTAAATTAATTTTTAAAACTCTTCAAGATAGAAAGTTACTTCCAGCTGATGTGAAATCCTACCATGAGTTTTTTTTTTAAATTCTTTACACCAATCCCACAGAACAGTGTTGGTTAAAAATGTGTGAACATTGCCCAGGTATACAAAATTTGACTTCAGAAATGGTTACTATCCGGACCAATGGAAATGTGGATTCCTTAAAAATTAAACAATGGCGTCAAGCTGACCGTTGCATCATGCATTTAGTGGAGTTGGAAACTCAAAAGTTTATAGACATGCTTTTGGAAAAGATTTAATGTTTACTAGTTTCACTGCATGGTGAATTGCACCAAGCTATCGCTAGGATGTACAGTATCAGCAAGGCAGCGGTTGGGGAAATTCTTCTGAAACTAAAAACGTTCGGATAAGTGTTGGATCGCCCTGGTAGAGGCAGGAAACGCAAAACTGATGCAAGAACGGCCACCAAGATGCGCGAAGTCAAGAAGAACCCGAAGATGAACTGTGAGCGAGATCCAGGAAACCCTTCAGCTATCAGCTTCCGGTCGCACTGTTCGTTGCCGTCTCGTAGCACAGGGATTGAATAGCAAAGTTGCCCGGAAGCGCCCATTTATCAGCAAGGCAGACAAAGCCAAACGGCTTAAGTTTGCTAAGGAGCATGCTGATAGGCCCCTTGAGTTCTGGAAAACGGTTCTATGGACGGACGAATCAAAACTCGAGCTATTTAACCGAAAGCGGTGGGTTTGTTTGTGGTGCAGCTCGAGTGAGGAGCTTCAGGAGCGCCAAATCCAAGGCATGGTGAAGCATGGAGGAGAAAATGTGATAGTCTGGGGTGTTTTTCGTTGGGTAGAGTTGAAAGCCTCCTAAAGATCAACGGGAAAATGAAGGCAGATTCCTACATCAACATCCTGCGGGAAAATCTGGAGGTTTTGCTGATCCAGACGGGACCCGAAGCATACTGCCAAGAAGACCAAATCTTTCTTGCGGTATTGTCTGATAATAATAGCCTCCAAAAAGTCCGAACCTCAAAAACTTGTGGGCGATTCTCGATGCCAGGGATGACAGTTGGTGTTACCTATAAAAATAACTATTTTGAAGCCCTGGAGCGCATCTGGAAAGAGCTTGACAGCACCTAAAGAACCTGGTGGAGAGCATGTCAAAGTGCCTGCATCAGGTCCTGAAGGCCAAAGAAGGACATTTTAATTACTAAAATGCTTTCTTTTATTTTAATTTATTTTTTCTGGAGCTAAAATTAAGAGGGAACTTTTATTGTCCCTGTTTTTTTTCAATACCAATTGATTTTTTTCTCTTTAAGTAAAGCATTTCTTTTAGTATTGCATAAGTGAAACTTTAAAAGAATATAAAAAAGATATCAAGAAGGACTGCAATGTGTTTACTTTAATTTGGGCCAAATAAATCAGAGAAAATAAAAAAATATGAGGTGGGTACTTTATGTTGCCTATCAATGTATAAGGCAATCGCACCATTTTTTTACACATTTACTGGTAATTTATTGAATCCACCGAACATCAAACAAATACCACTAAATTCTCTTTACTTAAAAATTTTAAATTTAGAACTACCATATTTACACGAAAATTTAAAAGAAAACCCATCATCAATTAGCTTGTACAGCAACTGTATAGCTCGACTACCAAAACCACACATAATGGTGAAGTTTTCACAATGCAACTGGGGAAAAATATGGAAAAATATTTTTGATAATAAGATTTCATCAGAATACCAAATTTCATGGTATCTTCTTGTGAATGGGATAATCTCATGTGCGGAACAACAATTTCGCTTTAGTAGAGTGCGCAGTAAAATGTGTGTTTTTTGTCCTCAAGGTGTTGAGGATATTGAGCACAGGTATGCTGGTTGTGAAAAAGAGCGAAATTGTTGGGTGTATTCCCTAACAAAAATAATATTAATCAATAGAACTCGAACTAGAAACATAGGATTCAAACAGTTTGAATTTCCGGAGATGACTGTTTTGAGGACAAAAGAAAGGAGAAAAGCTTCAAAAATATTTCTTGAATATGTCAAATATGTACAGGATGGAGCTAAGGAGGATTTAGATGTAAACGAATCAAAAATTCTCTTAACAATTCTTAATTCGTAGATATAGACCTTATATTTCTTTTATCTACTTATTCTTAAAATTAATCGTGTAATTGGAAAAAAATAAGATATACAATCATATAAAAAAAAATTATGTAAAACAACAAACAAACAAAAATAAAAATCTGCTAAAATGCTCATGCTAGAACATGTTATCTTATTATTCGCTACTATTCCCACTAAGACCATTCGCAAAAAAATCCGTTCCCATATACGTGAACGAGAGCCGTGAACTATAGTTCATTGTGTACATTTCCGTCCACGCAAGGACCGTGCACTAAAGTATACACGAATATAGGAACGGATTTTTTTCCGAGCTGGAGTATACTGGAGATAGGGCTGAAACCGGCTCACTTACCCTATATAGCGAGACTTTTTTTTTCCTTTGGTTTGTTTTTTCCGTTGATCTTGTTTTCCGTGCTGAGCACCAATGCTACCGACGTGCCAGGAAGGCAGCTCCACACCTGGACCCTACCTATCGACCCATCAACTCATGAACCGGGGACCAACGGCTTTACTTCCCATCCGAAGGAAGGCGTGATCAGAGATGTTATGCCTCAGAACATCCCGGCGGCGCCGACTGAGATTGAACCCAGGCCTTCTGGGGTGAGAGGTAATCACGCTTACCACTACACCACTGGCGCCGTTGTATAGCGAGACTTATGAGCGATCAAATGAAAAATTAGCCCCAAAGCCATTTTTTCACAAAATTGCTTTGGACCAAATCATGTGTTGAGAGAATGAACTGATTTTCTACACAGAGACTACTGAGAAATACAGAAAGCGAATTATGGATGAAGAGCACAAATTTGAGAACAACTGCCAATTATAATAGCGATGATAATGAATATTTTAAAAATTGCACATACTATAAAAAAAAAACATGTGCTGGATTATTTGTGTTCTTTCTTGGAAATGTTCCACATTTTGATGATGTCGCAAAAAAAAATGCACTTTGGCAAACAGAATGTTCGAGCAGTAAGGAAACAACAGCACCATCGATAAACAGCTGTTTTACGTAATCGGTTTACAAATGGCGTCGTTTTAAACTTCCGTTTCTAGAAACTGCCACAACCTATAGGAGGTTTAAAATGGTTGGAAATTTAAGAACACGTTGCTTTTGGTAACCTAATATTTGAATAAGCCCTTATGCAGTATTCTCATGTTTACTCAAAACCTTCAATTCTGTTCTGCTTCGAAGACATGCTCCGGTTTAATTTACTTGTTTGCCATTTACTTTTCCCATTTCACAAAAATCGCACATCTGGAAATCCTCAACTCCATCCAACTGACATCATCCGGAACAAATGCGCACCACCTGTTTCCGTGGGTGAAATTTAGCCTTTTCGATGTTGCCTCCACCAGAAATTCAGCCAGCCTCCGAATTTTCCCCTCCCTCATTTGCATACGGAGACGACAAAATAGGCAGTAGCTACATGCTTACCCGGAAGGCCTTCCCCGAACACACGACCCCCCCCCCCCCAACGTTACACAGTACCTTCTCATACGAGGCTTGATAAATGCAATAATAAACCTTGTTCCCTGCAAACAGTTTCGGCGAAAGGCAATTACTTTCCAAGTTGGCGTCAAAAATTGATGAAAATGTTATTTTGCTCCCGTCCGTGGCGCGGGATGGGAGTGATTACTCAATTCATCCATCCGCCGGAGTGTTCACTGGAATTCCCAGAAACCATGATCCCCCATTCGCTTGGTATAAACTCGTCGTCTTTGCCTGTTTTTATTTCGACATCCATCCACCAGGCAGAATGGCTTGGAGTAAGTTCTGGCGCGTTTGTTTACCTTGATATCAATTTGCTCTAATCTTCCCGCGAGATGCACGGGGTGGAGGGCGACGGGATACACTTCCTGCGGAAACTCAAAACAGTACCTACGGGTACGTACGCGCTTCCGAAAAAGTGTGTAGTTGAAAAGATAAAGTCTATCGGCTAAAAGTTTGGCTTCGGTGCTGCTTGGGTTGCTTGAATGGATGGGTAAAGTAGAAACGAGACTTAATGAAGTGTTGGATAGACAGCTTTGTTAAAGTTAACGTACTTTCAGGGTGGGTTGAAAGGATCCTTTTTCATGTTATCCGCTGCGGTTAAGAACCCGATCAGTGAATGTTTGTTTAATTAATTGATACACGTTTAAAGTTTTAAATTTATTATGCTCTCTTCCGATGGGCTGCGGAAAAATTGATTTACTTCCATTTTAACAAACAAAGTGCAATTTGAATGGCAACTATGACTGCAAAAGTAATTCAAAAGGTCATCAACTGTACATCATCACGCTTTTCACTACAAAACAGAGTGCCTATTTCTATGAAGATCCCTGTAGAACCATAAACGACCACCCACAACCGTTGAATGTGCACTTACGGCCAAACGGATAGCGATGGCGATGAATGGTTCGTCAATTCTCAGGCAAATTGGTTTTGTCAGTCCACAAAACCACATAAACCTAAATACTCCTGTTTGTAGTTCTGTGCTTTACTCACTACCGGAGTGCAACAGTTTATAGCTGTACATTTTGCTGTCGCTCAATGTGAGTGCACATCATCCACCGCGACGAAGTAAACTGAAAATATTTGCGTACGCCGTGGGAATAAAGTTCGCTTTCAGGGAGATTAAATTTACTATCCCCACATCCACGGAATCGGAATGCAACTCACGGCGCATCGGTTGTGAATCTGTTGACACATACAGACACATTGTTTTGCGGTGCTCCGACATTTGCTTAGAGGTGCTGCGGTGGTGTCCGGAAACGTGGGAAGTGCACGGTATTTTCAATTTCGCCATATCTCTTAATCAAGGGATTTGTGGTTTCACTTTGCGGTTCTACTGACCGCCAGCAGTGGGATTTAGAATTCCCATCCCAGTTCGAATCAGCGTTTGCACGGTAGGATAATACAATTTAAAACTGCATACTAATTCCGTTTGCCACATATACAGGCATACTCCACAAGCACTGCAGGTTAAGTAAACTGACAACTACAGTGCGGCTTCTATTTTGCATGCAAACAAACCTTCCCATTCTCTGGGAAGACCTTATCACGTAGCTGCCAGAAACGAGAAAGGAAAAACTAATTTATACATTAATTTACATGCTACATAGTTTATCTAAATGTTGTTTTCAAAACCGATGGTGGTCCCATATCAGTAGCGGGGCCAAACGCCTTCGGCATCGTACCGTCTGATAACTTTGGTGGGAAAATGACCAGTTTGTTAGCGAGAATCATGTTGCCCCAATAAACGAGTCGTTTCGAAGGAAACTTGCAACCAGAACCAGTTTATTCACATCCGGAAGCGCTTCCTAGTAATTGTACATTTCGCCGGCGGTGGTCCTCGGTGGAGCCACTGGATCCAATTAAAACTGGAACAGAATCGAGGTGGAAGGGAAATAATTATTTCCTGGAAAACTTCAAATCCCTTGCCACTCTGATCGACAAAGGCAGAAAGCAGCAGCAGGAAATCATCAATTTGTGCCACCATTTGGTTTGGAAAACTTATTTGAGATTTGCTTCACGGTGTGCTGTCATGATCGTTGACCTTTTTCACTGCACGGCGGCAGGAAGAGTAAACTTCCGCTGACTGCCATCCTCTCATTTCGGTTCGGTGTAATGAACACATCTACATCCACGTGGGACGCTGGTTATCGATTTCGCATTCCTTCTGTTACCAAATGTGCAAACTTTATCTGGCTAAGCATAACGTCTTCATATGGGTTCCGTGCAGTGGCGTGTTCGGGGTTGAATATCTTGCTCGTGTAAACTAGGGGTTTTAAAATTTTGTTGATATTAAATATAAGAGGTTTAGTGACAGGATACCCGAGCAAAGTCCAGCATCAGAATGACAGCAAATTGAAATTAAGTTTTGATATCAACATCAAACTTAAATCCAAATTTGATTTCAGTTTATGCAATTGATAGATTTTTTGTTTTCATTTTGCTGTACATTTGCTCTTGAAAAATATGTTGTTGCGGGTTTGTTTTCATTGCCTTAGCATAACAGCAAATTGAGTACTTGTTTTGTTATCAACAGGAAAAATTGATATCAAATTTATTTTTGAGTTTGCTCTCACTGATAGCAGAAATTCAATGTAATGTCCCAGCAAGATTTGTTTGTTCTCAATTTTGATATTTTAAGCGTTAAAACGACCAAAACGACAGCAACCTGAGTAATCATTATCAGAGAAAGCACAACATCAAATTTAGATTTCAATTTGCACTCAGACTTTGATCGGGTAATGACCTTTCAGTCTACGGGTGGATCAAATCGCAAACAACGGTATGATTTGAGACCGACGCCTCGGACAAAGAAAATAGTATGCATTGTGATCCACTGGACTATTAATCAGTTCAAAAAGCAGTCGTAGCTTCCCAATTAATCACAAGTTCGAAAAGTATCGAGTATCTTTGATATTCGATGGTGGTGTTAGTTTTCGTGGGCCAGAAATAAGTAGCAATTCATTTCCGAGCAAAGTCGGATATTAAAATATTATCAAAATGATATCAAATTATGTTCATGTAGCCGCAGACAGTATATGAGCAAGTCAAACGCGCTCTTTTTTGCCTGTAGATTTGAAGATATACTTCAAGTCTCCTCATCCGCTAATGTAAAGGGCGAACACGAAATTATTGCGACACCGAAAATGTCATGCAAATTTTCTTATAATGCTTAGAATCAAACTAAAATTTTAGGGTAGTTTTATACATATATTTACTTAAAAAATCAAAAGAAAAGTTAATCGATAGAGCCTTGAGTGTAAAATTGAACGCATTTTCGCTTGATGCCCTCCATCAAAGTCTTTACAGTGTCATCCGGTACCAGTTTCTCAGTTTTTTTTTTCCATTTTCTTAACATGTCCTTCTCGTCTTTGACTGTCTTCTTGCTCTGCCGAAGTTCCCGCTTCATTATTGCCCAGTACTGCTCCACCGGGCCCAGCTCCGGACAGTTTGGCGGATTCATGTCCTTTGGAACAAAATGGACAGAATTGGCCTCATACCATTCCAGGACATGGCATGATGCCAAATCTGGCCAAAATAGCGGAGCTTCGTCGTGCTGCTGCAAGAACGGCAAAAGGCGCTTCTCGAGGCACTCAGATTATCACGAAAGGCTCACTCCTCAGTCCGCAAGAGCAGATGGCCTGCCAAATGAGATATTTGGAGGCGAACTTCGACATTTTCTTCTTCTTAAATTTGTCGTCCACATCGAACTTGCTCTTGCCGGTGAAAAACTCCAACCCCGGAATTTGCTTAAAATCGGCTTTCATATACGTTTCGTCGTCCATCACACAGCAGCCATATTTTGTCAGCATCTTCTCGTAGAGCTTCCGTGCCCGAGTTTTAGCCGTCGATTGTTGCCGCTCATCGCGGTTTGGGAAGTTCTGTACCTTGTATGTATGTAGTCCAGCTCTCTTCTTTGCATTCTGGACGTAGCTCTGCGACATGCCGATCTTTTTAGCCAAATCACGGCTTGAGACGTTGGGATTTGCTTTAATCATCCGCTTCACCTTTCCCTCCGTCTTTTTGTTCTCCGGTCCCGGTTTTCTTCCAGCTCCTTTGCCGTGGTCCAACGTCAACCGCTCCTGGAACCGCTTCAACACTCTGGAGACGGTTGAATGGTGAACAACATTCAACATTTTTCCCAACTGCCGGTGCGACAGGTCAGGAAATTCCAGGTGTTTGGAAAGAATTTGTTCTCTCAACTCACGTTGGTTCACCTCCATTTTCGTTGAATCGAAAAACACGACTTCGAGTTTGACAGCATGTACACAATACACATCAATGAGAAAGTGTGCAAAATTTGGTTGATTTTTACCCAATGGTAAAAAAGTTATGCCCTGTTGAATGTGTCGCAATAATTTCGTGTTCGCCCTTTATAATGTAGGTAAAGAAGTGTGCATTTGGCTAGTACTGTCGCATTAATGGCCCTTCGCTCATGTTCAACATCTATTCAATTTTCATACTGCCGTACTCTGGCGGAACTATCCACCTACCCTCTTCAGACCTTTCTCTAGCTAATAAATTGTCATACTAACGCTAAATGTTAGATAGCATTTTGAAATCCCCCAACATATTTTGATATTATTTTGTTTTCATTGAGGTTGAGTTCAAATTTTTAAAATATTTTGATAAAATATTTTAATTGAAATTAATTTGTAAGCACACAAATCGATAAAAGAAGCTGTTGTCCAGCATCTAATACGACAAACCGAACCATAGCAACGCTATCATTCGGCGAAAGGGTTAACTGCTCCAAAAACATCAAGCAAGCGCACATAAACTTCATCGCATCATCCGGAAGAAGGAAAACTTTTCGAGAACGATTGAGCTTCCACCTCTTCCAAGTTACGTAGATAAACTTCTTGACTAACTGCTGCCAATAGATGAATTGCCCTTATCAAGAATGTCCCGCAACTTGTTGATCCAACACTGGAGTAGAACATCGTTGCAATGATCGCACAACAAAACTATCGAAAGATAAACAAATTTTGACGTTTAACTTTTTCCAGGCAACGTTTCCACCATTAATTCCGTCATAAAACGAAACGGAATATGATCAAGCAAAATGGCTTCGAAGGGCCATGGCGTAGTTGTCTGGGAGGCGAACATTGTTGTGACGCCATATAAGTGTAGCATCCGAGATGTAAGATGAAACATACCAGATAAATCCCAGCTGTCAAAATCATCCATAACCATGTTACATTCCCTAGTTTCAACATTAGCATTCAACAGCTTGACAGTCAAAGAACACACACAGCATTATCCCACAGTCAGAACGCATAGACTTTCTCACACTCAAAAATACTAGCGTTGCAACGAACCTTCTCAATTGCAACCACTTCAAATTAAGGGGGTTGCCCACTCTGGCGGCATGAAAAATAGGTTACTTTCACGAATTTTTTTTGAGGGTAAATAACATTTTATTTATTTATTTGATCACCATCTTCGACTACGTCGTACAGACTCATTACTTAAAACCTAATTTAATCTAAACGCCTTATTCTAGCACTAAACACATGTTTGGTCAAAATAAAATCAAACTCGCTACAAACATCATTAAAGGAACGCAAAAAAGAATTAAAACAATTATTGAATCCAAAGTTCGTTCTGTGAAATGGAATTGCAAGTAACGGGCAATTACGGAACCGTCGAGGAGGAGTATTCCATGGAATGAGTTCCAGAAGTTCAGGACAGTCCACGTTTCCTGTTATGAGGTCAAAGATAAACAGTCGTTGCAATTTGAGACGCCTGGCAGAGAGGGATTCCAAATCAATCAGCTTGCATCGGTCGGGATAACTTGGAAGATTGACTGGATCATTCCAGGGGAGCTGACGCAATGCAAACCTTATAAAACTTTTCTGAATCCTTTCAACCGCAAGGATATGCGTAACGTAAAATGGAGACCAAACCGGGGAAGCATATTCTAAAATGCTGCGAACCAGCGAGCAGAATAGCGTCTTGAGACAATAAACATCGGTGAAACCAGAAGCATGACGACGAATAAAACCAAGCACAGTATATGCTTTAGCAGTTACGATGTTTATGTGTTCGTTAAACCTTAGCTTCGAATCGATCGTAATACCTAGATCACAGATTGAAATTGCACGTTCTAGAGAATCCGGCCCCATGTAATATTGATGGTGAATAACGTTGTTGCAGCGAGTGAAGGGTATTATTTTGCACTTTTTGCTGTTTACGCGCATGCCGTTGTCACCGCACCAGACTATCACACGATGTATATCTTCTTGCAACGCGACACAGTCAGTGGGAGAAACAATCACACGGAAAAATTTTAGATCATCGGCAAAAGAAAGTTTGGATGATGAGAGCATGTCACACAGGTCATTAACATAAATGATAAAAATAAGAGGACCGAGAACACTGCCTTGTGGCACGCCAGATGGTATGTTGAAAGTCCTGGAGCGTGCGGAATTCACCATCACGAAAACATTGCGATTAGACAGGTATCAATAGAGCCATTCAGTGATCCATGTCGGAAATCCAATGTGGTTCATTTTGGCAGCGATGAGATTGTGCGGTAGTGTATCAAACGCTTTCGCAAAATCAACATAAACCGAATCCACTTGTTGCTTCGATTCTAAGCTACGGGATATCGCTGATACATAACACATTAAGTTCGATGTTGTTGAACGATGCTTCATAAAGCCGTGCTGACTGTTGGAGATGATCGGTGCAGCAGCTCTGTACAAAACGGTGTGGATCAGTTCCTCAAATACCTTACTGAGACTACAAAGTATGGATACACCTCGATAATTGGTGACACACTTGTAGCTTCCGGATTTATGGATCGGTACTATGGACGCCATTTTCCATGCATTTGGGAACGTTCTGTCTTGGAGCGAACGGTTGAAAACAGCAGCGATGGGCGTCGCCAGCGTAGCGGCGCAGTTCTTCAAAAACACAGGAGGCAAGCTGTCTGTTCCGGGTCCTTTCTTTGAATCAAGCTCATCGAGAACTTTCTGTACTTCGTCTGGAGAAAACTGTATACACGGTAGATTAATGTTATGGGACGGTATCTGTTCAAAACAGTTTTGACGTTGCACGGGTGATGCTTTACTAAACACGCTCTCGAAGAAAGTAGCAAAAAGATTGGCTGCTTTTGAGCTTGACCGAGAAGTAGTTCCATCGAAGTTGACTGAGCCAGGGATTCCATTTCCAGCTTTCCGTTTCTTGATGAAGTCCCAGAAGCGTGAAGGATTTTGCTTGACGATTGACTGAATACTGAGCAAATAGTTTTCATGTGTTGCAG
Source organism: Ochlerotatus camptorhynchus (assembly GCF_037179485.1). Classification (NCBI taxonomy): domain Eukaryota; kingdom Metazoa; phylum Arthropoda; class Insecta; order Diptera; family Culicidae; genus Ochlerotatus; species Ochlerotatus camptorhynchus. The sequence continues at coordinate 1,046,519 of NW_027041022.1, forward strand.
AAAGAATGACTTTGTACTCCAACTCAAGCTCACGGAGTCTAGGTTTGTCAGACCCAGTTTTTGTAAGGAAATATCGGTTGCGCATCTTACGTACATTGTTACGAAGGTTACGTAGCTCAGGAGTCCACCACGGTTGGTTGAAAACAGATATCGATTTTTGTCTTTTTCGAGGTACATGACGGTTGATAACTTCTGAGAGAGATTCGTAAAAAGCTGATAGCATCTGATCTACCGTACCATTATTCGATAATCGTTCCCACTCAATATCCATAAAAGTAGAGTTCAACAAGTCAAAGTCGCATGCCGAATAGTCAAATTTGAAACAATGATCATGATCGTCAAGTAGTGTTGGTGCGTCACTCTCGTCTAGTAGTAAAATAACTGGTGTGTGATGGTTATCTATAGGCAACAGCGGAGAAGATGGTGCAATCAGGTCAAGATATTCCGGTAGATTGGTAAAAACAAGGTCCAGCAGTCTGCCATTTGTGTTGACGAAACTATTAATCTGTCTCAACCCGTTGGCAAACATTGCTTCTGTAAAGTTCAACTCAGTATCAGTAGATACATTCGAAGGAATGAATCCATTAATGTCCTCGTCAAGAAGCCATCGCAAATTAGGAAGGTTGAAATCGCCAACCGACAAGATTATGTCAGACTCCAATAGACGATCTGCAACAAGTTGCACTGCATTAGCATGAGCAGTATATAACTCGGTACTCGAATTAGGTGGGAGATAGATAGCAACTACGTAAAGCGAACGAAGTTGTGACTTTATGCAAACTGCGATTTGTTCTAGTTCATTACAGTTAGCCATCGAAACAGATTCACACTCCAGTGTGTTCTTAACCGCAATCAGCACTCCACCACCCCGCAAATGGCAACTGGTCAATTCATTGCGATCACAACGGAAAAAAACGTAATCAGACGAGATTTCACAGCTATCAATATCTGCACGGAGCCATGTTTCCGTCATAATCACAACTGGACAACAGCAAACGCAGCTGAGCAATTTTTGTGCGCAAACCCCTGACATTCTGGTAGTACACAGAAAACATGCGATCTGAAATACGCTTCGTTGCGATGGGCACTTCGAGATGCGACGCTAGATGTTATGTTGGCATGCTGGGTGAAACGACGCTTGTTGCAACAGCTTCGGTCAGAGATGTTTCAACAATTTCAATAGCTTCGGTTGGAGTGTGGCAGCTAGAAGCGATGGACATTACTGGAGGAGAAGTATTCCAAATGTGTGTATACTTGCCTGCGATGACGGTTTGGAAGACCCCTTCTCCATTCTCATACACAGGACCGGGATGACTGCTGAACGCTGGCAGAAGTGGCTCGACTGTAATGAGGGGATTAGGGGCTTCCATGAGGATTGCAGGCGTGCATCCCGGAGCCGGAACAATTGATACAGATGGTGAAAAACGATCGTGAAGTGGTTGACTGGAAACGTCGGAAGTATCAGGTATATCATTTTCGATATTGAATACATACTTGCCTGTAGTAGTGGCTTGGAAGACCCCTGCTCCATTCTCATACACAGGACCGGGATGTCTGCTGAACGCTGGCAGGAGTGGCTCGACTGTGATGAGGGGATCAGGGGCTTCCATGAGGCTTACAGGCGTGCATCCCGGAGCCGGAACGGTTGGTCAAAAAAAATCGATGAATTCAAAAAAAGGAATGCATGGTTTTGTCAATTGAAATGTCCTCTTTAATTGAGATTTTTTTGGTGCGATTGCATGTCTCCTGTAGCCGCTGCACCAGGTTCCCCAGGAGACCTCCCGTCTAAGTCGTCACGAGGCGGGACGTCTGGTGGTCACACCACTGGAGCTGGAACAACGAATTTTTTGATTTGGTTGAAAAATAAAAATTTGGCGACGTTTTGAAAAAAACAGTCCGTTATTGTACCCTAAAATTGGAGATAAAAGCTTGCACCAAAAACCCATTTTTGATTCTTTTGAAAATCGGCTAGGTACAAGAGTAGAAAAAAGGTACTTTACTCGAAAATTCAATCGCCGTTAAAATCGAATGAGCCGTTTCTAAAATACAGCGCCCGCCAATTTTGAAAACATTGTTTATAGACAATCGCGGCAGCAGTTGGAACTACTAAGCAGTATTGGGAAAATATCAAAAAATCAAATCTCACCAACGCCCAAGATCACGCTTGATTTTCGTAGACAAAAATCAACAAGCAAACTACTGCGGCTGATTTTGCAAGCTCTGATATCGCAGCTCGGAATATCCAGCTAACAAACTCACCAACTGCAAATCTCACCAAACTGTGGAGAGATTGAGTATAATGATTTTTGCTTTACACCCGAATGCAGCCGAAACTTCCATAACGGCTTGCAACAGTCCCTTCGCGTCTGCCATCGGTGAAGATTAAAAAGAGATAGCAAACTATGCTTTTTCTTTCTAAGAAAACGATGTTCAATTGAATCATTTTTGTGTCGAGTCAACTCTCAGTTCGATTTTTGCACGTTGTGAATAGTCTCGTAATATCAATGGAGCTTATAAAATCAATATCAAGCATGATATTTTGTTCCAATACCACGCGTGATATTGCGAGCGCATTAGAGTGGAAAAATATCAATTGATTTCTGATTTTGCCAACACTGCCACTAAGACACGCCGTTTCGCCGGTAACGGGCGGGTACTCCGAGCGCTCACCTGAGCGCGCTTGGAGCGTCTGGACACGAGTCCACTAATCGGCCTATAACTTTGGAACGATGTCACTTGCGGACTTGCGGTTAAATCTATGTCAATGTAGACATTCCAAAGTATTTTTTAAGCCAAAAAAAAAGATTTTTTGAAATTTCCAGAGTGCACTACCCCCTTAACATATCGCAATATTACAATACAGGCAATACCCATGTTATCGACACCTCACATTTGTAAGCTAAAGCATGTTCCCAGACAATCGATCGGTACGAAGCGTAATTCGATCTCTCTAGTTATGCCTTCGCACATATTTCCCACGACCGATATGGTCAATCATTTAGTCCCACTTATGCATGCAATATTCAACTTTTACCAATGCAGAAAACACAAGTTAACTCCAAGCACCTCCCACCATGAATTATATCCAATGTAATCCAAAATCATTGTCATAGTTTGTAAGCTTCATGTAAACAAACTCGAAAAATAAACATCATTCTATGTTCAACCTTTAATCAACTATGAACATGTTTCAGAAGCCTTGTTGTATACCGTTCACCATTGTAAGACGTTAGCTGCATCAAAAGATCCTGTGCTCGTTGGTCTTCGGTCGAAAGAAGAAGTTTCTCCGGTTTCGTAATGCTGAGATTCTCTAGGGAGAAATAATTCTGCATAGCCTGATGCAGCTCATCGTCTTTCGTTCGCTCACATGAGCAGACGTGGAAGGTGTAGTGAACGAGATTGCCTATGTTGTGTTTCATACCGATGAGCAGAGTTGCGACCTATCACAATCACGATCGCCAAACAGCTGATGATAGTAACGCTTTGTACATTCCTATCAAAGTGCTCGTCGAAGCTCTCTCCATGACCATCCATCAAGTTGACGAAAGAAGTAAAAAGCAACTGGTGAATGTCGTCTTCTGTTGTGATCCATTACCGATCTGGTCATTCCCGACAATCACGACACTCATCTGTGCTCGTTTTGAAGCAGTTGCTGCTTTGCTTGCTTATTTGAGTGTGTTGGTGAGTGAGCCCAACAGCTTCCGTTTCATGTTGCCTGCTTTGTTTGAAGCTCACACAGTCGCGCCTGCCGAGACGAACTTGGAATGCGTAGGAATTGTTTTCATTTTCTTCTGTCGTTAAGCTTTTTCTCATGATCGTACTGCAGAAGTCTTTACTGTTTTCGTTGTGCTTTTCATCATCAGCAGCGAGTGTAGCGTTTTGCTTTTGAGTAGCGACCATTACTGGTGATTGTTGTTTGCCATGGCTCTAACTCTCACTGCGTGATAAAACGATCTGTCAGCGATCAGTCGGTTGGTGCGAAGACGAGTGTCACGTGAGTGTCATGATATTTTGCATCACTGCCGATGAGGATTCTTGGCCGTGCATCGTAGTAAGAGTCGATGGGAAGGCCTTGGAGATAGGAATATCGTTGTCTCAAGTCATCTGCGTTTAGCGTCTGATGTGGTAGTAGCAGTTCTTCCACGGTTCTTACTCCGGTTAGCTGGAAGCTCTGAGCCATTTTGCCTGTTCCGGAGATGTTGAAAGTGACTGACTGTGAGTCTCTTTCACGGCGCTGCGTTCCGCCTGTCCAGCGGAGGCATAGCGGTATTGTGGTACCCTTTAGATTCAGTTGGTCCGCCAATTTCTGATCTATCAGGCTTAGGTGGGACCCTTCATCAAGGAACGCGTTGGTGTGAATGGAGCCTTGAGGTCCACGCAGTACCACGGGAAGATATCGGAATAGCACTGCACTTGATTTTGTCTGGTGAGTGTTGCAGTCGTGTGTTGGAGCGTTCACTAAGGATGATGTTGCTCTTTCATCATGAGCTGTGGATGTAGATGGCGCAGGAGCGATTTGATTGGAAGCTTTCTTGTCATTGTGGAGCAGCTCGTGGTATTCATATGTGCATCCGTTTCGTCCACACGGTTTAGCCTAGCATTCTCCTTTTTGCCGGTTTAGACACTTTCGGCATAGTCCAAACTCCCGCACGATGGCCCATCTAGACTCCCTGGATAGTTCGAGGAACTGCTTGCATTTAGACGCAACTTTACATCCACCCTTGCAGACTAAACAGGATTCTGTAATGGGAGCCAACTTTTTCAAGGCTGGCGAACTGCTGTTAAGTTTTGAAGTCGCATTGGGTTTGGGATTCGATTGGCTGGTAGGTTCGGAAACTATTTCTGAGTTTGAGCGATGACGGCAGCTTGTTCACCAGTTGGTGGAGGAGAGAGACGTTGTACATGTAATCTTCGAGCTCGAATGCATCCACGGTAGCGCAGAAATTCTGCACGTCTACCGCGAATTCTACCAACGTCTCTAGTCGGTCTTCTCGTACCGCCGGAAGTGCATTCACCTTCAGGATCAATGAGTGAACGACGGCTTCAGGTTATCCAAATCGCATCTTAAGAGTTCGGATGATCGCCGGATCGTTCGACGGATGCATCAGTAGACTGCGCGCCGTATGGTATGCCTTTCCCTCTAAGGATCTTTGGAGCCGGATAAGGTTTTCTTCGTTCGTGAAGCAGCACATACTTGTAGTACTGGCGAACATGGACATAAATACCGGCCACTCCTCGAACTTGCCGGAGAACTTAGGCAACTCTTTGGATACGCCTTGGCGAGCTGCTAGCTGCTGTTTGGAAAACGAAAACGGATCAAAGTCCTCTTCTTGGCGTCTTGACTGAAGATTTACGTCTCTTGTCCTTGGTTGCTGTTGACTGTGCTGCACATGAGAATCTGCTAGATCATTACCTCTCGTTAAAGATCGAACAGGATGATCACAGTGCTCTCTGAGCTTCTTATTCCGCAACTTGTTTGAGCGTGACTGAATTGAACCAGCTTGAACTTGTCCTGAGAAGTTTTATGTAGAATGCCTCTGTTGATCAAAGATTTCAGCCATTGGGGGATGCAATTCATCATCCGAGCGAATATGGCTTGCTTCTTGAACCCATTGTTCGACTCGATCCTGTGATTCACTGCATTCGGATTCGGCCTCACTTTGCAACTGCTGCAATAAGTCGTACGATGCTTTTCTGCCTGTTGTTGCTCAAATGCTCGTTCTTCCTCGAGCCGCTGAAGCTGTAGTGCCAGAACAGATCTACGTGATGACGTCGATTTCAACTAGAATGCCTTTTTGCCATAGTTCATGACTCCATGATCATCAGCCAGTCGTTCTCCTATCGGCTCCGACAGCGTATTGCAAGGCTTGCTAATTCCGGGAGAGTTGAACTGTTTTTTCGGATGCTCTACGCGATTTCCTGAAGTGGAGTGTGAGGCATTTACGGCAGATGACAAGGACGCCTGAGCCCCGGTTGCAGCAACACATTTGGGGCAACACCAGCTGACATTCTCGACTTCTTGTGTGACCCCAACACACGCGAAATGGATCCATCTATCGCACCTGTCGCATTGAACCATGTCGTTGTCATCTAGCTTCTGACAGAACGTACAGCTTTGATCTGGAACTTGCTTGCCTAGTTCCGACTGACTGCAGGGGAGATTCTTCCGGTTTTATAACCTCCAGAGCAATCTGTGTTACACGGCTCTTTATTGGGAGATTCTTAAAATCCTGTTTGTTTGGATGTATATATAGAATTACAAGATTGTTAGCATAGCGTATCCCTAATAAACAAATACCATAAACGAACTGTATCCCGGATGGGTAAACTATCTCACAAATGGTTTGGATGATACCCCGAAAACGTCGGTAAGCTCTCTTTTATGGTTATTTTTACTAGGGATAACATAATTGGGGGCGACCCCGGCGTAGTGGTTAGCATCCATACCTCTCACGCCAAAGTCACGAGTTCAAATCTCACCCCCGGATAAGTCACGAATGACCCAAGAGCGTTAAAGTGACTATAATAATAATAATAAAAAAAAAATATATATATATATATATATATATATATTTATGTTTATATATATACACATATATATATATTATATATATTATAATATTATATATAATATATATATATTATATATATATAACAAAATTGGTAGCGTAAATACGAGTATGCATGTAGTTGTGGTTTATTTATTATGTGACTGAGTGACTTACGTTTAATTCCCCTAGTGTAGTTTCGGATGGGTCATAGGAGGTTGAGATAGAATATGCTGCAATAAGTTCCTTTAGGATTTCGAAGCTTGTATATAATTCACTTGTTCTTACCGAGTTCGCTTTAGTTTTAGGAATGTAGGTTAGGTGTAGCTAGTAGAAATTGTTGATAGTAGATTTTAGCACTATTTAGGATACATCATTTAGTTCTTTTGTAAATAATTATTCAATTTAAATTACCTGAATTCAAAAATAGATGGTTTAGATTTAGGTATAGAATTAAGGATAGATTTAATCACTAACTTTAAGAACGGTTATAATCGCGTGTGCAACCTCTTGGATCTTGTTGTTTTAATCTTCTTCCTACATACGCTATGTACTCACGATCGTTGACGGACAGCTCCGCTGTCACTTTGAATCAGTGCCGCCGGCACGGTGGGGACAGGGCTGTGCATTGAACAAGGGCGCTTGCTGTCCGCTGGGGCAGCCAACGGTAATATTATGTAGTGAAGCGTTGTAATAAGTATAAATGTGACATTTTTCAGTCACTGGTGATGATGAAACCAAATGGAAAAAACGTATTACATTGTATTACAGAAGCAACGGGATATGAGGCGGGGGTAAACCCTATATTGGACTCATATGTGTGGGGATGGGATCTATTACCAAAGTAGTCCCAGTACCTCTGTTCTCAAAATTGGCAAAACAAAAAATAAGGACAATGATGGACGTACATAGGAATTCAAAAATGCAAATGCAATGGCTAAATTCAAATTGAAAAACTTTTTACAATTATATAAATAGATAAATAAAGCCAAACAAATTCCCATGTACGTTCCAGAATCATCCTTTTCTACAAAATTGCTTGCTACAACATTGCCTGGCTTCGGTTCGTTGGAATGTGGAGTTATGTTATTGCTTGCCATCTGAACCCGTGCCGACATGGTTCGATAAATTCAACACAAATATCCTCTTCCACAAAACTACGACGTTCCGTTCTTGCAACAGTAAATCGAACAAAACATTTCGGACGATACAATTTTATTTACTTTCCAATCGCCTTATTTTGAGTTCACGGGAAATTCAAACAAACAGATAATTTCAAAACATGACATAGCAATAAATTCAATGTCTCATTTCCATTCAGCATAACTTAGAACGCCACAATATCAAATTCCCATCAACACTTGCCGCTTCAGTACTGCCTCTGCCACCGGGACGCCGATGTATATTTTCCTTTCCACTTGCCAAGTGTACGTTGGTAGTAATCGCCTCCCGCGCGCGAACGGCGATAAACAAGCGAAATTAACATCTCATCATCGCGGTATTAGCTCCGGATGGAGTGATGAATTATAGCGCAGCCCAACCTATGACGACGAGACGAGATGGGTGTTTACAGTTGCTTTGACTGCAGAAATAATAATCCGTACAAATAACGAGGGCCACTGGATGGACTCCCACCGCCCTTCCCACATACACTTACACGCAAACACACTTGATTGGATGTTGCTAGGGATTTAGGCGCTGTGAGTCGTGAGAAATGGCGTGTGGCCGCTCGGCGAGCGTAGGTCGAAAATCGGAAGCAACATTTCCCTTGAACCAGTGAACGGACCGGAATGGATGAATTGGGGAAGCTGACGGAACCACGTGTTTACGCTTTTGGCATTAGAATTAGCGAATCAAGGCGAACGAAATCTATTTGCCATGGTGCACATTGAGATGTACGCCTTGTACCGATGCCGAGCGATGGTTTTGAATGAATAATTTGAATAAACATTAGATGACTGGAGGTTTTCGATTTGAGTGTGACGTCTGTGTTTGCCACCGAAGGCGGGAAATTCAAACAACGGACAACGAAAAGTTGCGACGTAATAAACAATTTATCCAAACTTCCACCAAGTATCGAATTTCAATTAGGCCCGCCATCGCGCAGACGGACGACGTAAACTTTCTTCGTAAATCAGGTCAAATGTCGAATGCTTTGTATGAAACCAACCCCCATCCGGTTTGGCGGTGGGATGGCGCGTTTCGACATCGTTGGTAGATTTTCGCATTGAATGGAGGAAATGATGGCAATTTATTAGGCACTAATTTGAAGCGAAATAAGCTTCCTACGTGTGCATGCGAGACTTACGGCGAACGAGCTGGAAAGAAACGTGTGGTTCCTCTGCGGTAAATGGGATTTCACTTCCTGTTTGCCATCGGTTGCCACGCGAAACGGCGAAGCACAATCTCACTAAGGTGCTTGCCTTCTTACTGACAATCGGAAGTGGAAGGTAAATCCGCGGCACTGCGAGTGGAAGAAGCCCAAGAACGACGTTTGCAAGAAAGTTGCTCTCTGGCTTGCAGCAATAATTTATCTCCAACCCGCAAGCAGTTTATTTGACCTGACGTCGTCGTTGCCGGTGGCGGCGATGGCGTCGCTTCTGGCTGCCAGTGGTTTTCCTACAGTGGGGGTGCTTCTTGTTCCCAGGAGCGCACTAAAGGGATGATTATTTTGTTGCGGAGCTTCGTTTTTATTAAAGCGTTTCGTTTCGTTACTTTTCAACTGTTTTGATTATTTTTTTTAACTGCTTTTGTTTCAGTTTATCTTGGAAGTTCTTGACAGAATTTCAGGATTATGTTGGTTTTGTATTCTTATCTTGTTGAGATGGGATTTCTTTCGTTGAATTCGTCGTAACTTTCCTAACACTTGATTCAAATTCTGTATTGTCGGTTAAGGTTTGTTATGGTGGTATTTTTGGGTTTCGTACTGAAATTATCTATTGTATATTATTTCAAATTTGAGAACCTATCCCCATTGTTTGGGCTAATCCCCAAGCCCTGAGAACAACAACAGAGGGAACAGACATAAATTCAACAATGTGCAAACGAGCTGCTTGTTTCACGATGGAGGCGAACCAGCCCCAGGCTGAAAGCCTCGCTAATAAAGATAAATTAATTAATTAATTGTTTCACGATTTGAATGAGTGGTTGGAAAATGCATTCTGTAAGTTAAGAATGGGCCTCAGAGAGCCTAGTCAATAAAGGCACGATAACATCAATCCAGAGGCGATGGCTTCAATTCCAGTTCCGGTCAAGAAAATCTTTCCGGTGCTTAGCACATAATATACAAATTCGTGGATTGGTTGACAAAAATAACTTTCAATTAGTAGCTGTGGAAACGCTTCTATTACAACTAGATTGAGAGCAAGCACAAACTCGTTTAACCCTACACACTAGGCCAGGAATTACATCTAGCAGAAAAAAAAAATAATAACGCTCTGGGATTGCATCAAATTGAGTTGACGTCTTGAGTGAAGTTTCTTCGATTAATTGAGACTAAAATTTGGTAGATAAAAAAAGTTCAAGTTTTGGCCGCGAAGATGGTGCAGCGATACAAACTGCCGATAATTTTAGCATTTGCCGATGACATAAAGGGCGAACACGAAATTATTGCGACACATTCAACAGGGCATAACTTTTTTACCATTGGGTAAAATTCAACCAAATTTTGCACACTTTCTCATTGATGTTTATTGTGTACATGCTGTCAAACTCGAAGTCGTGTTTTTCGATTCAACGAAAATGGAGGTGAACCAACGCGAGTTGAGAGAACAAATTCTTTCCAAGCACCTGGAATTTCCTGACCTGTCGCACCGGCAGTTGGGAAAAATGTTGAACATTCACCATTCAACCGTCTCCAGAGTGTTGAAGCGGTTCCAGGAGCGGTTGACGTTGGACCACGGCAAAGGAGCTGGAAGAAAACCGGGACCGGAGAACAAAAAGACGGAGGGAAAGGTGAAGCGGATGATTAAAGCAAATCCCAACGTCTCAAGCCGTGATTTGGCTAAAAAGATCGGCATGTCGCAGAGCTACGTCCAGAATGCAAAGAAGAGAGCTGGACTACATACATACAAGGTACAGAACTTCCCAAACCGCGATGAGCGGCAACAATCGACGGCTAAAACTCGGGCACGGAAGCTCTACGAGAAGATGCTGACAAAATATGGCTGCTGTGTGATGGACGACGAAACGTATATAAAAGCCGATTTTAAGCAAATTCCGGGGTTGGAGTTTTTCACCGGCAAGAGCAAGTTCGATGTGGATGACAAATTTAAGAAGAAGAAAATGTCGAAGTTCGCCTCCAAATATCTCATTTGGCAGGCCATCTGCTCTTGCGGACTGAGGAGTGAGCCTTTCGTGACAAAGGGCACAGTAAATGGCGAGATCTACAAATCTGAATGCCTCGAGAAGCACCTTTTGCCGTTCTTGCAGCAGCACGACGAAGCTCCGCTATTTTGGCCGGATTTGGCATCATGCCACTATTCTAAAAGTGTCCTGGAGTGGTATGAGGCCAATTCTGTCCATTTAGTTCCAAAGGACATGAATCCGCCAAACTGTCCGGAGCTGCGCCCGGTGGAGCAGTACTGGGCAATAATGAAGCGGGAACTTCGGAAGAGCAAGAAGACAGTCCAAGACGAGAAGGACATGTTAAGAAAATGGAAAAAAAAAACTGAGAAACTGGTACCGGATGACACTGTAAAGACTTTGATGGAGGGCATCAAGCGAAAATGCGTTCAATTTTACACTCAAGGCTCCATCGATTAACTTTTCTTTTGATTTTTGAAGTAAATATATGTTTAAAACTACCCTAAAATTTTGGTTTGATTCTAAACATTATAAGAAAATTGGCATGACATTTTCGGTGTCGCAATAATTTCGTGTTCGACCTTTATTAATAAAAGCAAGAAGTATAAATGAGTAAGAGAATATTCTTAAAGTCCAAGAAGAGGAGCTATCCAAAGTTGGTCTTAAAATCAATAGGGAGAAAAGTCAAATTTTAGTTAGATACCCAAATGACACAGCAGTACAGCCAAATGAATTAATGCTTAATGGAGCTGCTTTTAAAATTAGTGAATATATGAAGCATTTAGGAGTTTGTCTGACAGCAATCCTAAACAGGAAATTAACCAATGGGCATAGATCTATAAACGCTTTGAAAACTTCAAAATTAGTAGTACATTTTTGTACAAGATTTCATCCGAGTTGGGGATTAGGAAAGCTTATATATAATACAGTTTTGGCGCCAGCGTTAGCATACGGAACTAAGGTAGCGGTATTAACAAAGAAAAACAGGGTGGCACTAGCAAACTACGAAAAAAATATTCTAAGGAACATTTTTAATAGCTGTAAAAAACCAAGGGTGCACTTCGATATAACTTACCCTCGATATAACGTACCCTCGATATAGCGTCACTCGATATAAGGTACATTTTACCTCGATATAAGATACACCTTTCAAAATTATTTTTTTATTTCTCATTATCATCAGAATTAGTGTTTCAAGATTCAATAAAAATAGATTATAAGTCCAAATTGACCGTCCAGAGACCTCGCATTGGGGGGGGGGGGGCTGCATCCCAGGTGCAGGTATTGAAAGTCTGCAGGGGCTGTGCACTAATTGCGTAAGACATTTTAGTGATTTTCCAGCTCCAACTAATTTAAAATTAATGCACACCCATAACCAAAACTATGAGAGTTTGAAGAATGGAACACTGTCAAAAGTCTATTGACTGAATGTGTATTCCATCGAAGTAGGGACAAATTAAAGCAAAAGAGAATGTCAGCAGAGCCGCTGTGATATTCATGTCAGTGATATTTAGTTTGACACTGTTAAACTGATTTGCACTTCAAGAAACTCATAAAATTCATCATTTTGTTGGAATTGAATTGATATTAACGTTTTCAAACACCGGTTTATAGGGGACGGAATGAGGTATTTAGCTATCCACACTCCGTAATGACGGCCTGCATGTGCATGAAAAGGGCCCTTCATTATTGGTTTTTGACAGCTGCTGGATGTAATATCTACTGCACACACAAATCACGCCCCCAGAATGGTACATACACGTTCTACAACGATATTTTGAAGGACAATCTCGCGCTAAGTGATTCCGGCCCAGGCAGTTGCTACAGAGCCGCTTGGAGTTGGTGAGCTGCAGCCGTTTATCTACCGGTCGATCAGCATATGTTCTCAACGACAACGTTGTCTAGTGGTAACAAATTCCGTCCAGCTAAAGTTTCGGTCAACTCGGCGACTGAAAACACGCCCTCAAACTGCTTCGCATGTAGTGAAAAACATTGGATTACTCGGTGTCCAACATTCGCTAATCTTCCGGTAGATAAACGGCTGCAGCTCACCAACTCCAAGCGGCTCTGTGGCAACTGCCTGGGCCGGAATCACTTAGCGCGAGATTGTCCTTCAAAATATCGTTGTAGAACGTGTTCGAAGAAACATCATTCGTTGCTGCATCCTGGTTTCCCTGGTTCTGGTTCTAATCCCACTCCTACCTCCACTCTAACAGCGAATTAAAACATGAATACTTCTGCTCCATCAACAACCGGCGGTGCTTCGAACTCTGGTGAATCGGTTTCTAGTTCAGTGGCATCGGTTCAATCTAATGTGGCGGTGGGGCAATCAAGATCACACCTGTTTCTGCTCACAGTACTAAAGGGTGTCCACGATGAAATTGCCACACACAAAATTGATTCGCAAAATTCGAGTTTTCATCCGATTGCCATCAAATTTTCAGGGATTGAGAAATAACTATTAAACTTCATTTTACCATTTTACTCGTATTTTATTTACAGTCCGTACACAAATGCCCGCACCTTGGCCTTAACCCCGGCCATAAGATTCTGCACAACCTGTGAATCAACCGTTTTTTGCATGTAAACCCATACTTTCTTCAGTTCCTCGACTGTCTTCACTACCTTAGGTCGTTTAAGAAGGTGCTGCTTCATAATCGCCCAGTACTTCTCGATGGGGCGGAGCTCCGGAGTGTTGGGAGGGTTGAACATTTTCGGCTCGAAATTGACCTTATTGTCCGCATACCACTTCAGCACGTCCTTGGAGTAGTGGCATGAGGCCAAATCCGGCCAGAAGATTGTTGGGACGTTGTGGGCCTTCAGGAGAGGAAGCAGCCGCTTCTGGAGGCACTCTTTTATGTACACCTGTCCGTTCATCGTGTCCTGGGTCACGAAAGGTGCACTCCGCTTCCCGCACGTGCAGATGGCTTGCCAAACCAGGAATTTCTTCGCAAATTTGGACATCTTCTGAGTGCGGACATGCTCCGGAACGCTGAACTTATCCTTGGACGTGAAAAACAGGTTGCCGGGGATCTGTTTAAAGTCGGCCTTCACATATGTTTCGTCGTCCATGATGCAGCATTCAACTTTCGTCAGCATGTTGAGGTACAACTTCCTGGCACGGGTTTTGGCGGACTTGTTCTGCTTCTCGTCGCGATTAGGGGCCTTTTGTACCTTGAACGTTCGAAGCCCAGCCTTAGTTTTGGCCTTCTGGACAAAACTTCGGCTTAGGTGCAGCTTCTTAGCCACATCCCCAACGGAGGCGTTCGGATTTCGGTTGAAGGCCCCAACTACGCGGTTGTGATTTTTGGTGTTGTACGGAATACTTTTTCCTTCACTTCTGGGCTTCCGATCGGTGGTCAACCGTTTCTCGAACCGCTTAATCACTCGCGACACCGTGGAATTCGCGATTCCCAACGTTTTAGCGATGGAACGATGCGAGAGATCCTTGTTCTCGTGATGAATGCGCAAGATTTTATCACGCACGAGCTGTTCTTTCGACTCCATTTCCGCGAGTTTTGATCACAGGACTTTAAAACTTGCAGGATGTAAATAATGCACTATGAACTAAATCCACCCAAATTTTCATTAAATTCTACCCAACGGTTAAAAAGTTAGAGCAATTTCATAGTGTGGCAATTTCATCGTGGACACCGTTTACTCAAGGTGAAGGACGCATGGGGAAGGACACATCACGCAAGGGCGCTTCTCGACTCTGGGTCTCAAGTCAATTTGATGTCAGAAAATCTCTGCAAGCTGCTCCAATTGTCTCGGCGCGACAAGAAGGTGGAAATAACCGGTATTGGACGATCACGAGGCCGCACAGCTTATGAAGTCTCCACCACAATCTCTTCTCGGGTGCAGAATTTCTCGACGTCAATGGATTTCTTGGTTCTGAGACAGATTACCGATGACCAACCATCAGTTTCACTTCCACTAGCTCAATTGAAACTTCCATCCGATATTGTGCTAGCTGATCCAGAATTCAACGTCTCTGGTCCGATCGATTTGGTCTTGGGTGTACAATACTTCTACGAGTTCCATGTACGCGATGGTGGCCGGTTACAAATCCGCAAATTCGACAATACACTCCCAGTATTTGTCAATACGGTCTTCGGATGGGTGGCAACCGGGGAAACGAAATGCATAGAAGAACCAACACGGGTTAGTTGTCACGTTATGAAAGTGGAATCCCTGGACAAGGCAATCGAAAAATTTTGGGCGGTGGAGGAATTTACAGAAATACTTCCACGCTCGCAGGAAGAAGAAGACTGCGAGACGCACTTCATGAACACCGTCAAGCGCGACAACACTGGCAGGTATATTGTGCGATACCCTAAGCGCATGAATTTCAATAACATGATTGGTGAATCGAAGCAGACAACCATACGACGATTTCAACAAACGGAGAGACGGTTGGAACGGGACTCAAATCTACGATCGCAATACAGTGCCTTCATGAAGGAGTATATTGAGTTAGTCCACATGAAATGCGTCGGCGAAGCAAACGATCCCCGTTTGGATGAAGGCAAAACGGTCTGCTACCTTCCACACCATCCGGTATTTAAAGAGTCTAGTTCTACTACGAAGATACGTGTGGTTTTCGATGGATCGGCGAAAACGTCTACGAACTATTCACTCAACCAAGCCCTACTCACCGGATGAACTTTTGAATTTGATACTCCGTTTCCGGAAACATGGCATTGCATTGGTTGCAGATGTCGCAAAAATGTACCGCCAGATACGGGTCCACGAAGACGACACACCGCTTCAACGAATTATCTGGCGATTCGATCCGTCGAAACCAATCCAGGTGTACGAACTACAGACTGTCACCTACGGTTTGTCTCCATCGTCATTTCTCGCTACTCGGGTGTTGAAGCAACTGGTTTTGGATTTGGGACAGAAATACAGACTTGCAGCCAGCGCCGTGCAAGACGACTTCTACATGGACGACTTACTATCGGGAGCGCACTCGATGGAAGAAGCCGTACTGCTTCAAAGAGAAATTCAAGCTATGATGGCAGAGGGAGGTCTCGAACTTCGGAAATGGTGCTCAAATAGTTCAGAAATCCTGCAAAACTTACCCACTGAAGCACTTGGAGTTGACACAACGCTGCACTTCGAAACAGACCAGAGAATCAAAACACTAGGTGTGGGATGGGAAATAGGACCAGACCAGTTGTGCATCGAGGTTCAACCATCTACGAGCGATGACAGCTGGACAAAACGCAAGATCTTCTCAGCAATTGCGAAGCTCTACGACCCACTCGGATTGGTCTCTCCAGTCGTAGCATGGGCCAAAATCCAAACGCAAAACCTTTGGTTAGTCACTGTCGACTGGGACGATCCAGTAATTTTGTCTAATCAGCAACTAATCACTTTGATTAATCGAGAATTCCATATGAAAAGGGCTTATATCATTAGAAAATAATATAATTGATTATATTGTCTACTACTGAGGCAAAATCCGATACTCCTATAGCAACTTAGAGGTCTTAGCTCCGTATCTCATTGATAAAATTAACAAACTTATAGCTCATGACTTTATTTACAAACAACAGTCATCTTTTCAAAGATATAAAAAAGAATCATTAAAAGAAGGCGCAATTCTAGCAAATTGTGATTTTTCTGAAAATTATTTATTCATTATCCAAAACGCTGCTCAAGGATATCACTGGAATAATTCTCAAGCAACAATACATCCATTTGAAGTTTATTATAAGAAATACAATAAACTTGAAAATGTTAGCTTCATTATCATATCAGAAGTTATGACTCACGATACAGTTGCAGTTCAGTTGTTCATCTCAAAAATGATAGATTCTATTAAACAATCGATAGATTTTTCTAAAATTACTTTTATGTCAGATGGGGCAGCATCACAATACAAAAATAAAAAAAAAAACTTTGCTAGTCTGTGTAGATTTCAGTCAAAGCATGGATTAGTAGCAGAATGGCATTTTTTTGCAACGTCTCATGGAAAAGGTCCCTGTGATGCCATTGGTGGCACTCTCAAGCGAATGGCAAAGAGAGCTAGTCTTGATCGAGATTATGGAAACACCATAACAACTCCACGAGAATTATATAGCTGGGCAGTTGAACAAGCAGATAAAAATATCACAAAACTACGTTTCGAGTACATATCCA
Organism: Ochlerotatus camptorhynchus; assembly: GCF_037179485.1. Lineage (NCBI taxonomy): Eukaryota > Metazoa > Arthropoda > Insecta > Diptera > Culicidae > Ochlerotatus > Ochlerotatus camptorhynchus. Next base: position 1,063,522 of record NW_027041022.1, read on the forward strand.
CTGAACAGTACATCGAAATGTTAGAAGAACTCGAAGAACTATATAACAGCACATAGACAATATCTGGCACACAGAAATACCACAGTTTTGTGCCTATAACTAGTGACAAAGTAGCGGCAAAAAGATATTCTAATTCAGAAGATGAACCAAAAATATTTAACTAGATTGGAAAAAGGAAAAAATAGCATGTATGAAAATAGGTTTAAAACATTGAAAATATATAAATAAAATATATGAAAAATCTTGTCTTTTTTCTCTCACATATTATCAAATTTTGCATCAGTAGTAGACAACAGAATAAGGGAATGATATTTTTTGACAAGGTATGTCCAAATAGTTTTATTGAACTCTGAGAGGGTGCTGAAAATTCCAAATACGATTTGGCGAGAATTCGATTAATCAAAGTGAACTTAAGTGCTGATTAGACAAAATTGAATTGTTAATTGAGCTTCATTGGATTCTGAGATGATTTTGAGCTTCACTGGTTTTGTTTTGTGTAAAAATGGCAAATCAAAAAAAAAAAAAAATCTGTTCAGACATGAAAAAGTTTTTGTAAGAAAAACTTTTTTTCCTTAAAAGTGCCCATCTCGCGATGTATGGACGGTTGGTAGTAAACATAATTACCTATCTTGAGGCAAAGTTTTTTCAGTGTAGGTCTTTTTAAGGAGTTTTCATTTTTCCATAATATTTTTTTGAAAAAAATCGGCAGAAAAAGTTTGGCCCTTCTCAAATGTTAGTCTAGATAAATTTTGGAAAAACTGAGTATGCAAAGTGGCATATTCAGTCAAGGTCCACACATCCAGGAAGTTTCATTGAAATCTGAGAGGGTGCTGCCAGCTCCGAATACGATTTGGCGCGAAATGCGTCATACACCTTGTATGAAAGCTTCTGCCAAACACTGTTATTGATCTACACTGAACGAAAACATCTGCAATACTTCGAATGATTATTGCATTGCGAGCATCCATATGACTGTCCTCTAAATAAAGGATGATAATTATTTGAAAATTGGATGTACAACATACAGTGCTTAGAGGATAATAAGTTTAATCAGTGGGGCCTCCCTTAGCTCAGTCGGTAAAGGCGCAGCTACAAAGCGGTCTAGGAATTTTTCGGGTTGGAAATTTTCTCGACTTCCCTGGGCATAGAAGCATGATTGGACTTGCCACACAATTATACCAATGCAAAAATGGTACAGGCATCGAAAGTTCTCAATTAATAACTGTGGAAGTGCATCTAGTAGAACACTAAGTTGACAGCACGCAATAAGCTATTATGCGATATGTAATAAGCTTGAAATGTGAAGAAGAAGAAGAAGAAGAAGAAGTGTAATCAGTTTAATAATAGGATGCCTTGCAAATGCTTAAAATTGGGTTGATAGTTCGCTTGTTTATATTTCCATATTGAATAGCCAGGAACAGCCATTCCATCATTGATACAAAAATCTTTTGTTGGTAGAGGAAACTTCCTCTACCTCGAAATAGACAATCTTCGGTTCCTACGCTTTACATCATCGTTTTGGAGGATTTGCGAATCAGTACAATATGCATTTCAATTTGGGATGACAGTCATTCTACAGAGAGCATTACGTATTTCAACTGAGGTCCATTCGCTTCTCGTATCAATGTTCATCCTGTATTCGAGAGGAGCATCATCTGATTACAAAACAATCGTCGTCCGGTTGCAGCTATCATCCGAAAAAGCCAATTCGATGTTTGAGGTTTCATTCGAACAGAGCATGATGTTTTAGTACAGTGTAAGAGAAGAGGAGACAATACGGAGGCGAAAACGAACCACTTTTCTGCCAAACGCGAACCAGCTCGTGATTGGTCGATTTGAAGTGCGTAAGATAGAGATAGGGATAGAGATAGAGATAGAAATAAAAGACTAGGAAGGCAGTTGTCTCCTCTTCCTCTTAGTTATCGAAATAGGACCAGTGGCTTAGACTCATTCATTCAAAGTTTAAATCAGATTTTAACAAACATACAAAAAAGGCTCCGAAAATTCCCAAAGAATTAACTTGTAAGAAAACAATGAAAGAATCAAAATAATGCAAAATAAAATGTGTTTCTTAATTTAAAAATCATGCTTCGATATAAGATACAATTCGATAAAACATACATTCGTGAAATCAAAAGCCTTACTTGGAGGAAATCAATAAGTCAGGACTTTGACAGATATGAAGAACTTGATATAGAAGAATGGAAAGAACTAGCTAAGGACAAAGAAAAATTAAAAAAGAAAGCGGAAGAAATTTATTAGAATGAGGATAGCGAAATTTCAGATGGTGTATCGACAGAGGAAGAAGATCAAGGAAAAGGAAGTTATAAATACTGGAAGAAAAAAGGATAAGACAGAGAACAAGGACTATCGCAAATAAAAAAAAATAATCTAATTCTAGTTGTATATCTTTTTCGTTTGCATGCATTCCGGGTGGTGAGCGAACATAATGAGGAGGACGAAGATGGCTTTATCACAGAGCCCCGTCTCGGAACGAGTGTATTGTTGAACGACATGGTCTACGATTCAAGATTGGTTACTGTAATGATAGATAAGTATCACGATCTTCATCGAAATGTAAGTATTATTGACAATAATCATACAAAACAATCAACTCGTATATACACTGGAGTCGCTTTTTGCGCGGGTGATACGTCCCGCGTAAAAAAAAACCGCGTAAATTCTGGGATCCGCGTAAAAAACCGCGTGAAAAAAGACCGTGCAAAAAAAAAACCGCGTAAAAAGCGACTCTAGTGTACAACGATAAACTGCGTAAATTCTGAAATCCGCGTAAAAAAAATCCGAAATCCACGTAAAAAAAACCGCGTAAATTCCGAAATCCGCGTTAAACAACCGTGTAAGTTCCGAAAACCGCGTAAAAATCGACTCCAGTGTACATTGAAATACATATATAAAAGGGAAGGGACGGTCCAACAGGGCACCCGATTAAAGCGATTTGGACGGGGAGAGTGGAAATGCCAGCTCTCTGTTTATAACATTTCGTGGATAAAGGGCGGGCTCTTCTCCCCACTCATAGGGGCATCTTACTGTTTGGGGGCTTGTCTTTTTGACCAATTGGCTGATCAAGTTGCTGGAAGGATATTCTTTATTGTTCCGTAGATGCGTATAGGCGACTTTGCCTATCGATCTACCCAATCCGTTTTTGGCCCTTCATACAGCGACATGTTGAGGACAATCAAAGGTTATTAATCTTGATCAAGACAAACAGAGAAGAGAGCCCACTGCTGTTAGGCTTAGTTTCCGTGCTACAATGGGTGGTAAACCATTATCATCATCATGATATCATCAAAGATGGTGCAGCGATACAAACTTTTTTTATTTCGTTAGATATAGGTTTGCTGTCTTTGGCAAAGTTGTAGAACGTAAAATTTCATGGAAAGTTGCGCAAGACATAAAAGCTGTGCATCTTAAAACAACTGAGATATACGGAGTTTAAAAAACTGCACGGGACCGCCCTACGGGGTTGTACGCAATGGTGAAGTAGGACTACTAAGAGAAAAAAGAGACAATAGGGTGTCTTTAATGAACCAATTTTCTATTCAACATGAACCAGCGCCTGATTGGTCGGACGAACGTATAGAAACGCAAGAATTTTTACAACAGGGTATCTATATTCTTGTATTTTGACAGTTGACTGCGTCGCCCATAATGAAATAGTTTTTGCACGGTCGTTTCTGCGAGAGAAGAATAACGCGTCACAGACAAAAAGCAACCAGTTGTCTCCTCTTCCTCGTAGGTCTTATATAATAAATGTTATTTGTTAACTGCAGCAGAAGCTTGTGATTTGTGTAGGAATAGGAATTTGAGCGGGGTTCTCTCTGTTTATTCTCTTTAATATGACTAGGATTGCCCTGAAATGAACCTTTTGATATGAATTTTAGTTGGGATATGTTCAGAAATTTAATTCTTTTGGAAAATCTTGGTGGCCCTGAAAAGGGCCGATGGTAGTACAGACTTAAAACCTTTGGAACATGATGATAACGTGTAGGCAGCTGTATCAGCAAATCGGTCAATCCCATATTCTTCGGTTCAATGATTGGGCACTCGCAAGAGTCTCGGCCCGTCTGCTACTGGACAGGGGTTGAACTGGTGTCTGCAACAGGTTGGAAGGCGGCAGAATATCAGTGTCCACCCTGTATCGACAAGTTGGTAAATCTGAGCCTTTAGCAGAAAAAACGCTTAACACTTTTTTCGGTGAAATAATGATCCTGATTCAAGTCATGGTCCTTCTCTATGCCTGTTCAGATAAATTAGCTCTTCTTTTTATTTTCTCTACTGCGCTAAATCAAACGAGTAGAAATAAGAAAGGATGTCAGCTACGCGCTCGAATAATTGAAAAATTGATAAATATTTCATCGAATAGCTGGAAATATCTTAACGATTAATTGTTTAGGCATGCCTATAAAATAATGTCATTTCATGTTTTTTGGTAGTCCTTTGGAAATGCCGAACAGCAGAATTGCAACCAGGAAGTGTAACCCAAGAAATAAAGGGATGCGATGCTAGTTTATATTGCTATGACGACGACTGAATAAAGTGGCTTAAAAGCAGAGGATTAAAAGTCAATTCCCTTCATCGATTTCCTCTTTTGATGACCATGGGTTCACTAACCTATTTCGCACTATTTTTGCTATGCTCTTCTATCATCCAGAACAACAAACGTATCGCGGAATGTGTTTGCCGTCGAGTTATTAACAAAACAGAAAGTCGATAAAGATAGTCGATCAAAATCACTTGCATCCCTGCTTCCAAGTTTAGTTACAACCCGAGCAGGAGAAAATAACTAATGAATACCTAATTCTGATCGGATGCCAAAATTTGGTATTGACCAGCATGATATAAGAGGTAAAATACCAAAGAATAATACCAAATAATAATACCAAAAATTTACTTGCAAAATACTTTGTAAATACCAAAAATTGATATTTGGATACCAAAAGAATACCTGGGTGGTTTTGTTTTGGTATTGCATTATCATAATTTGGTATTGGAATGGTATTGTAGGAACATTTTTTTGGTATTATTTTTTGGTATTTTACCTCTTATGTCAGGCTCATCCATACCAATTTAAGGTATCGAGATATTCGTTCCTGCTCGGGAAGATTACAACTCTGGAGACCATTTTGTGTGATCGTTGGAGGCGTGTGGTTCTGAATATGGCAACCCGAGCAGGAATGAATATCTCGATACCTTAAATTAGTATGGATGAGCCTGACATAAGAGGTAAAATACCTAAAAATAATACCAAAAAAATGTTCCCACAATACCATTCCAATACCAAATTATGATAATGCAATACCAAAATAATACCACCCAGGTATTCTTTTGGTATCCAAATATCAATTTTTGGTATTCACAAAGTATTTTGCATGTAATTTTTTGGTATTATTCTTTGGTATTTTACCTCTTATGTCATGCTGGCCAATACCAAATTTTGATATCAGATCAGAATTAGGTATTCATTAGTTATTTTCTCCTGCTCGGGAATGAGTGTGCAAAATGTTACGCAATTGCATCTTCTCTATTCGCACACGCCCGAAGATCGGCGGCGATTGGCACTTCGACTTGTTTCGTCTACTAACTACTCTCTGATTACAGTGTTAGGGAAGCAGCATATGCATGTACGTAATTGGTGGATTTGTTAGTTCTTTCGACACTTTTGGACAATGCTTGACATTTACCACTTTTTCAATAGTTTTTTGTTCAAAATCAACAGTCGGAAACAATGCGTAGAAATATTTCTGACTGATTGGTGATAAAATTATTAAAATTGGTCCAGGGGCAGCTGAGTTATTAACGTTCAAAATCTTTCATAATTTCGTTACATGTTCAATTTTTGGTTTTCACAAAGTGTACACCCATATAGAAATCACAGACGTAGTCCTACGTCAAAAAATGCCTGATGTTCACGTTTTTTGTGTTATATTTTGAACAATCGTTCAAAAGAAAATTTTATAATTTTTCATCGATAGGACCTGATCAATCCAATCTTTTTCAGAACAATGGAAAATTAAAAAAAAATGCACTGAACGCAAAATGTCATCAATAGTTCAAAATATGCATCCAATATACATTTATGTTTGAGGTATTCTTATTTGACTCAAACAATAAATGTTGTTTTAACGGCTTACCGGTATTCCGGAGAACTTTGAGATTTGGGCGTAGACAAAAGAAAAATCTCACAAACAAACTATACCAAATGATAGAGGAACCATTATTCTACCTGTTTGTGTTGTTAGTTTTTTAGATTGAGCTTTAATTCACGAGAAATTGTCAAATGACGTTTAATTACACCCTAATCTCGAAATTCTCCATAATACCGGTAAGCCGTTGAAAAAACATACATTGTTTGAGTCAAATAAGAATACCACAAACATGCCTCAATACACTTTTGAGATAAAGGGCGAACACGAAATTATTGCGACACCGAAAATGTCATGCCAATTTTCTTATAATGTTTAGAATCAAACCAAAATTTTAGGGTAGTTTTATACATATATTTACTTCAAAAATCAAGAGAAAAGTTAATCGATGGAGCTGCAAGAACGGCAAAAGGCGCTTCTCGAGGCACTCAGATTTGTAGATCTCGCCATTTACTGTGCCTTTTGTCACGAAAGGCTCACTCCTCAGTCCGCAAGAGCAGATGGCCTGCCAAATGAGATATTTGGAGGCGAATTTCGACATTTTCTTCTTCTTAAATTTGTCGTCCACATCGAACTTGCTCTTGCCGGTGAAAAACTCCAACCCCGGAATTTGCTTAAAATCGGCTTTTATATACGTTTTGTCGTCCATCACACAGCAGCCATATTTTGTCAGCATCTTCTCGTAGAGCTTCCGTGCCCGAGTTTTAGCCGTCGATTGTTGCCACTCATCGCGGTTTGGGAAGTTCTGTACCTTGTATGTATGTAGTCCAGCTCTCTTCTTTGCATTCTGGACGTAGCTCTGCGACATGCCGATCTTTTTAGCCAAATCACGGCTTGAGACGTTGGGATTTGCTTTAATCATCCGCTTCACCTATCCCTCCGTCTTTTTGTTCTCCGGTCCTGGTTTTCTTCCAGCTCCTTTGCCGTGGTCCAACGTCAACCGCTCCTGGAACCGCTTCAACACTCTGGAGACGGTTGAATGGTGAATGTTCAACATTTTTCCCAACTGCCGGTGCGACAGGTCAGGAAATTCCAGGTGTTTGGAAAGAATTTGTTCTCTCAACTCGCGTTGGTTCACCTCCATTTTCGTTGAATCGAAAAACACGACTTCGAGTTTGACAGCATGTACACAATACACATCATGAGAAAGTGTGCAAAATTTGGTTGATTTTTACCCAATGGTAAAAAAGTTATGCCCTGTTGAATGTGTCGCAATAATTTCGTGTTCGCCCTTTATTTTGAGGAATTAAAGTATATTGGATGAATATTTTGAACTATTGATGACATTTTACGTTCACTAGTGCATTTTTTTTTTTCAGAAAACTTATCCAGAAAATCTTGTATTTTTTTTTTAAATTTCATGAGATACAATTTTTTCAGAACTCTATAATTAATACGATTGATAACAACGCACGATTAAGATCACCGGAACGAAGTGATTTGTAGTGATGGTAGACACTGGGTGACCTAGTGGCAACTGGGTTTGTTTACTTAGCAGAGGATCACAGGTTAACTCCCAGGTTTCTTCATATTGTAGAAAGGGACGCATCAATTTATAATTGTGTTTCATTCTCCTTCTTTTTCAAAATACGACCACTTACTTGACGAACACATGATATATCAAATAAATTCCATGTGCCGCAGTGCTCTATTGAGTCTTTAATAGGTGAGGCCCAGATAAATTGTCACCCTTTTTTGTTTCTCCGCTGAACTCAAACTTCGTCATCCTTTTTAACAGCGGAGGAACAAAGGTGACACCAAATTCTCTGGGCCTCACATGATTGCATCTCATTGGGTGTGATCGATCGTCGTTTCAAGTTGATGGTAATGATTTGAAGAGCTCGGTGATCTACTAGCAACCATTTTTGCCTACTGAACAGAATATCACACAGAGGCTAATCATGACCCGATTTGGAACCGATTATGCACTGTGGAGTTGACAAATTTAGCATCAATCTAGTGTCCACACGTCCCTAGACATTTTTTTAGAAATCAATCGATAAATCTCGCGCAAAAGGCCTATCATTGCTGATCGATTCTCTTCATCGATTTTACCTTTAGCAAATAACCCGACTGAAAATGAATTTCCAACTCAGTGTGTTGTTTCAGGCGCAAGCTAACACCATCCCTTGTCAAACTGTGGTGCGAGCTTAGCGAGAAATTCGTTTATGTTATCGTGGTAGACAAAAGAGAAAGTCGATTAAGAGAATCGATCAAAGAGTTTCTTTATTGAAGAGACTTTCAGCCCTAGGCTGGTTCGTCCCGATCGAAGAGGGTAGGCCCTTTTCAAATGTTACTCGAGAATTCTGCAATAAAATGGTAACGGAAAAGTCACATGTGTGCCAAAATTGGCTTTGTACGTCATAAATTGGCCGAAACGTAAAATTGTCAAAATGGATTGGGAAAGCCTAAATTACCGGACTTTAAAATTGCGTTGAGCTATTTTAACCTTTGTGGTTAACGGCGCCGGTGGTGTAGTGGTAAGCGTGATTACCTCTCACCCCAGCAGGCCTGGGTTCAATCCCAGTCGGTGCCGCCGGGATGTTCTGAGGCATAACATCTCTGATCACGCCTTCCTTCGGATGGGAAGTAAAGCCGTTGGTCCCCGGTTCATGAGTTGATGGGTCGATAGGTAGGGTCCAGGTGTGGAAGCTGCCTTCCTGGCACGTCGGTAGCATTGGTGCTCAGCACGGAAAACAAGATCGACGGAAAAAAATAAACCAAAGGAAAACCTTTGTGGTACAGTAAATAAAAACGTTAAATGGCCTTTTAAACGTCATTAAATAGCTTAAGCTTATGCCTAACCGGAAGCATGCAGCCTCCAGCGGAAAATTTCCATTTTCTAAAAATAACGAAAAGTGATTCAAAACATCCAAGACACTCAGTTTTTCCTGTAAATCATGAACGTAAAAAAAAACATGTTCATCATAAATAATGGGTAAAAAATACACAGAAACCGGTCCTTACGGTTGCGTTAAAAGCAAAAATCTACTATCAACGCCTAATTACCGCATCAATCAGGCTATAAAACCTTGTTGTCCTTTGCTATCCGAAGAAATCTTTTCCACTATACTCGATCTATGGTCAAACTTCGCCAGCCTCGTAGTCTGCGAAAGGTCCGCAGGTCACTTTCTACTTGGTCGATCCATCATGTCCGATGTGCGCCTCTGCTTCTTGTTCCTGTTGGGTCGCTTTCTAGAACCATTTTCACGACCCAGCCCACCGTAGTCGCCCAATTTTTGCAATGCGAACAATGGATGGTTCTCCCAGCAGCTGGTGCAATTCGTGGTTCATACTCTTCCTCCACGTTCCGTCATCCATCTGCACTCCACCGTAGATGGTACGCAACACCTTCCGTTCGAAAACACCAAGGGCGCGTTGGTCTTCCACGATCATAGTACAGGTCTCGTGGCCGTAGAGGACCACCGATCTAATCAACGTCCTCAAAAGTAGACACGATTTCCTGCCATAATGGGACTTTGAGTTTCTCTGCTGGTATAATTTTTGGCGGTCACCAGTGAGCCCAAATACACGAGCTCGTCAACCTCTTCGATTTTGTCACCGTCAATCTGAACTTGGGGTGAGAGGTTAACATTGTGTAACCAAGAACCTCTTCCTCTCATGTATTTCCTCTTCGATGCGTTGATGGCAAGTCCAATCCGCTTAGCTTCAGACTTCAGTCTGATGTACGTTTTTACCATCGTCTCAAAGTTCCGTGCCATGACGTCGATGTTATCGGCGAAACCAAGAAGCTGGATGGACTTCCTGAAGATCGTGCCACTCGTGTCTATCCCAGCTCTTCTGATCACACTGATCCTTGCGAACAGCTGTCGTACACCTGCTCCAGCTGTACATAGGATGCTTCTTTCTCGTCATCGGATATCCCTTCGTGAGTGCACGTTGATGATGCTGTAGATGAAGAAACGGCCCTTAATCCTCAACTTGCACATCCTCACGTTGATCGGCTGCAAGCAATCACGCGTTGGCGCATTATACCCAACACTACAAAGCCGGTTCCCAGCTCGTTGTAGTGTCTGGTAGAAAGTAGCCGCTCGATGCCCACTTTTCCATACCTTTTGTCCCGTCCAGCACAGTTCCTGCAGTGGTACGACTTCGAAGTTGCATGATTGAAGTTCGTCAAAGATTAACCTATCGCAGCCCGGGGAAGCCGAGCGATTTGCAGTTCCATGTTCCGAGTTTCCAATCGTAGTCATTATTTCGTTGCGTTGGTCTGTGCCGATTGTTCCGATCCGTATCTCTTTCATCGGTATTTGCAACTTAATATTTTTTTTCAGGGTGGCTTGTTGGCTTGTCCCGACCTCCTGTCTCGCCGGGGGACCATCGTGCACAGCTCTGTTTAGAGTGATCAGCCACTCCTAACATGGAGAACAGACGCCGTTTTGAGTCGCACCTCCATGGTGAACAGACGCTCGGGTTTGGTGAAGCATTTCCTCTATCACCGTTTCATGGTTACCGCACCAGTATTCGCGTCGCACCTCTGCACTTTGCTATATTGCCAGACTGGCAACATTGCCTAGGCTACGCCACCCAGCTATTTCCATGTTGCAGCTGGTAGTCTTTTGTTATCATATGACTCGGGGTGGCGTGAGGTAGGAACTTGCGAGGACCAGAGCTAGGTATTCCGCTTCTTCCAAGTTGTTAACTCACCGTTTTGCAGTCCTAACCAGGGTTCTATATTTTCGAAACAAAGAAAAGAATTTCGAGCAATATAATTTTCGTGTAAGTCATCGTGTTTCTTGTTATCAAGTCACGATGAACATTCCTCTTTTCAAACATGACTGGACTATCACTTGTTTCGTTCGTCGAGTGCTTCAGTTCATTTCATTTGAAGCAAAGACTTGTTTCAATTGACGCAATGAATGACTCGAAAACTGCTTCCTTCGTTTTTTCCACTTTCACTTCAATTCGGATCTCATTCGACTTGTCACGACCCTACGACGCAATAGTAGTATCCGGATAGTATCCGCACAATATAGGTTTCCGATAGAGAAGGCATCCAGATTATATGCAGTAATAAATAAATTATTTTATATTAAAAAAAAAATTAATTAACGAGGCCATTCTGGCCACCCCAAAATATTTTCGGAACGAGGACGACACGAAGGTATGGAAAATCGATATTCGATGTTATTTTGGAATCCAAAGGGCAGCCATCAAGTTTCCTAAATCGTGTCAAATACCCTAAGATATTGGTATTTTAAGAACGGAGACAACGCGTGGCTGCCGAAAATCGATATCCGATGCTATGTTTGACTCCAATATGGCGGTTTAGGTTTGAGAAAAGGTGTCAAATACCCTACAATATGGTTATTTTCAGAATAGGAACAACGTGTAGATGCCGAACATCGATAGTAGATACCACTTTAGAATGCAATATGGCGGCCATCAGGCTTAAGAAAGTGTTAAATACCCTACAATATGGGTATTTCCGTAATGGGGACAACGTGTAGATGCCGAAAATCGATATTCGATGCAATTTTGTAATCCAATATGGCGGCCATCGGATTTCACAAAAGGTGTCAAATACCCTAAGATCTGGGTATTTTCGGAACGGGGACCACGCGTAGATGCTGAAAATCGATGCCATTTGTAGAATATTTGGCACTTCTTCTGAAATTGGAAGCTATCATCTTGAATTTCAAGATGGCCTCGCACATCGATTTCTGTCTTCTAGATGTCAGCCCGATTCCAAAAAACCTACATTGATCAGTATTTGACAGTATTTCACAGTTTTTTTTTCTGAACCAAAACCGCCATCTTGGGTTTAGAGACGGCGTGACATCAATTTTCGGAAGCAAATCGGAAGACGCCGTCTTGGATTACAAAATGGCGTCGTATATCGATTTCCAGCTTCTAGACGTTACCCGGATTCTAAAAAAAAAAGTTAAGACCCGGATTCTAAAAAAAAAAAAGTTAGTTAGAATTTACAACTTTTTCTCAAACCGAAAGCCGCCATCATGGCTTTCAAAATGACGTCGGATATTGATTTCCAATCTCCAAACGTCACCCCGATTCCAAAAATACCCATATTGATGGGACGACATCAACATCTCCCATTTTTTTCTGAAATAGGAAGCCGTCAATTGGATTTCAAAATGCCTTCGGATATCGATTTCCGGCCTCTAGACGTCATCACAATTCTAAAAATACCTATATTGATGGGTATTTGATAATATTTCCCACTGAATTCGGAAGCCACCATCTTGGATTTAGAATTGCCGTCGCATATCAATTTTCGATCTGTAGACTTCATACCGATTGGTACAAAAATACCAATATTGATGTGTATTTGAATGTATCTCCACTTTTTCGTAAATCGGAAGCCACCATCTTTGATTTCAAAATGGCAACGGATATCGATTTTCATCCTCTAGACATCATCCCGATTCATAAAATACATTTATTGATAAGTATTTGACAGCATTTTCCACTTTTTCTTAAACTGGAAGCCGCCATCTTGGAATTAAAAATGGCGTCAATTTTCGATCTCTAGACGTCACCATGATGCAAAAAATACCCATATTGATGGGTAAACAAACCAGCCAACAATGATAAATTTTACAACCACGTGCACAGATCTATGCGCTCACGCTTAAATAAACCGAGTGAACAATCAATAAAAGTCATAAAAACTGCGCGAATTTGGATCGAATAGCTTCGTTTCAATGCAAAAGTAAATTCATTTGACAATGAAAGAAGAAATGAACACGAGTCAAGCCAAAACAATCAGCATGAAAACCGATCGAAAGTGGTTCTGTTGATGTTGACGGGGATCTGCTCGAAGAGAAGACAGAATGACTTTCAATTGAAAGTGATGGTTGACAGCTTCATCGTCGCTTGACGATTTTCGATTGAAAGTGACTTTGTGGGGCCCTGGTCCTAACGCAACAACGCCCTAAGAACGCAATAATGGATTAAGCTTTGAAACGCCAAATTGACTTAAATACCCTCAAAATAACCACGAAAACACTAAAACCACATTAGAAACGTAAACTTTAGCGAAACTGGCTACGTAGTTTATGGTTAGACCCCAAGTTGGTCCTTAGTACCAATATCACACATCATAGCTTAATTTCGGCCCAACTCTTAAATACCCTGCACAGCACATCACCCTTGTCATCCCGTATCTGATACACCTTAACAGCTTATTTTCACCTACATTAGCAACATCTTCCGCACAGGATCCGGGCCTATCATACATCACACAAACCTACTGCTGCTCACACAGCTGGGAATCACCTGCCCGGAGAACGGAGACGGATGATGTCAGATTGAAGCCCTATGAATCATTCATCATCGCATTCTTCTCCATCCTGTGTAGGCATTTGTATGAGCCATTTGCTTTTCCACTCGCCCAGGCGGTCCGTCGATCGGCGATGCTACCTTTAAACATGGCTTGTCCCGCACGTGGGTGGTGGTAGGACTTTTGGATTGCGAGAGCACATCCCAACGGTGAGCACCAGTGGGAGGCAAAAAAGTATCTGACAAATTGAAAAAGTTCAACACTGACACAAGTAAGGTGCAAGTTGCACCGACAGGATGGAGAAGTAACCGTTTTGGTTGTCTTTGACTCGCCGCCCTCCTGCGGGAACCGTAATGGAAGGAGATACGGATGGCATTGAACGCACCGGAGGGAAAGCGCACAGACGACCGGTCCAGTGTGTGTGTGTCTGTGTGTGTGTGTGTAGGTGCTAGTATGTGCCCTCACAGCTCAGGTAATTTCACACTTCCTGCACTCGGATGCTTTTGATGCCGGAATTGCGACGTGATGAATGGGAAAAGGGTTTGCCATAGTTCTGAGCTATTGTGTTGGGTCCTATCGGTTCGATCCCTCTGGGTGGTGAAGTTTTTTCCTAATATCATGAAGAGCATTTATTGCTGAAATTGAGTAATGTGGGAACGAATTATAAGGTTGAAGTGAAGAAAGCTAATGAAAATATGGTAAGGCACTAGTCACATGTCACTAAGTGAAATACCGTGTGCAACTCAATTCCATAACCAATGGTCCATGTTCGCAGAATGAGAGCTAACGAGCCCCTAGCAATCCATTTAAATGGATCATTGTAAGTGGAGAAAATCAATAACATCAAACGCTCACCACTAGCCAATGAAGCAGCGCACCACACACACCGCGGTAATGGCATCCGCAATTTGCGAATACATAGTTCACTGTAATGGATCTGGATTAGATGCTCAGTGGACAACCGCGGTTCGATTTTACAGTGCCATTGTTGCAGGCTAAATTCGCAAACGTTCAGGTACTCTCGTAATCAACCTGCCCGGCATTGACCAAGTGTGGTAGCTCATGGATACCATTCAGAAGAGGACACATCTACCCTGGAGAGGCTATGTGATGAGAGTTTGTGACAGTTATTTACCATCTCAAATTGCTCATAAATAAATTGAATATCAAATAGCTTCTCACTGGTTGTCTGGCTTATGGCATTCGGTACTCGAATATCACTGACGAAGTTGTGGTTTCAATGGGAGCCAATCCATTTAAGCATGGTTATGAATTGTAATTATACTCCCCACTAAGTGTGGGTGTGTGTGCTGTCGGTGTGGTTTAATCATCGCACAACAGATGTTCGATAGCTGGATTGTGGATTTAAAAAAAAAGCATTTTAACTGCTGTTGAAGGTGAACATTTTCCAAGCCACTTCAGCTTAAACGGGCTGTCGATTGGAAATAGGGACAGCACATAAAGATAACCACATCGTTAGAGTTTGGTAGAAGGGTGGAGGAAGGAGTAGCTCAGTGCGAGGGATGCACCAGCTTGGAAATAATCCGATCGAGAAATATATAATCACAAACATAATTTCCATTCGGACCCGATTTCCAGAATAGAAACAAGCTGGTAACAGATGCTATCGTAACTAACGAGTTGGTCCCCGATATTGGAGGGTCTGGTCATGACATCGTGTTACATAATGGATTCTGAATAATTGAGAAGACATGGAAATTGAATTTCCACAAATGTATTGATCTCGCCCAAATGCGAGTAAAATTACACCCAAAACTTGAGTCCGGAGCTGAAAAGGCAAGGTTATTATTTCATATCAAATTTATATTGAAAATGTCTAAGCGAAACATCAAACGTTGCACCTTACCCACAGCTGCAGCATCTGAAATGTGAATCCAGCATATGTGCGCCACTGGATGTAATTTGTTTACAAATCAGTGATGACTGATCCCTCCGTTGAAAGTTAATGCTACTTCCTCTGAAAAAAAGATTATTAATAGACTACGTTCCCTCAATTTACACACACACACAAAGAATCCAATGGCCCAGAAGTATCCAAATACTTACCTCCTTACGAAACCTAATCAAAAAGAGAACCTTTCCCATACCTTCCGATTGGAGAGACAACGTCATCTATTTCAGCAAATCATCTTTTCTGCTTGATTTCTGCTCCCTTGGAACCGAGAGGTAAATTTATTAACTGGAAATCTGCACAGAAACGTCCAGAGAAATGAATGACCTCGGAAAGGTGCGGCCTCGGGCCAAATTTTCCCATGCTTCGTTGAAACACCGTTCTTGTTATGCGATGAATTGTGTACACGTAAAATATGATCCCAAATTGATTGGATTGAACAAATGATGGGTAGCAAAAAATAAAATCGACTGAGTATCGACGGGGTGAGGGCGAGCGGGATCCATCAACGGTGATGCGTGTCTGGGATTTATGCTGGGTTTTCCACCCACAGAAACACGACGAAAACATTGGCGCCGGGTGCGTGTGTTGTTGCTTAGGCTACAAGCTCCGTCATCGAAAGTCAATTTGATAAGGTTTGTCTCGGACGCAAATCGCAAAGTGGATTAACGCTGCTGATGGATGCCATCGGCCCAGATCGGGTATCGGGGCTTGGACTCCGTCGGGACATATTGGGGGTGAAATTTCACGTGAATAATAGATAGCGTGAGAAAAGAAAAGAAGCTAAAATTGGGGTTTCAGACTACGGGGACCGCTGAGGCCCACAGGGAGCTGTGAAAGCAACGGAAAACTGGCGAACAAACATGTTCTCTTATAGCCTTGATTGTAGGTATGTCGGATTCATTATTGATTAATTAAATTTAACGATACATTTTTAACCGATCAGCGATCACTTTTTTAGACTCCTGCGCTAAACATAAGTGCACAGTAATATTTTTGCACACAGTATTGGATTTCTTAAAGTATTCTTAAGTTCGTCGTTTAGCATATCAATTCTGCTCTAATATCCTAATAAATCCACCACCAAGTGACAAGTGTCTTTTTTGTATATACACAAATCTTACAGCTATTTATGTTCGTGTTTTCTTTTTTTTCAGGATCAATCCCGAATGTTAATAATCAATATGACTAAAATTTACCCATAATGGTGATATTATCACGCTCTATGGGGGGAGGAAGTGGCTATAAGATAATGTGACAAGCAAAGCATTAAGTACAGACAAGACACGACCGCATGGTTGGCGTAGACTACGTTAAGCTGTGTTACTGTTTTTGTTCCTGTACCCTAATTACCAATTTCGAGCGAGATAAATCAGGAGATAGGATAGCGAGGAATACACATATTCATTATGAATTCAATCAGTATGTCAGTTTTTTATATGCAATATTGTCATGTTTTTTAATGTAAGTTTAATTAAATATGTAAGTCAAATGAAAAACAACCAAACCAACAGTCCAATTAAATATTGTAACCCAGTCACACCAACAACACATAACACAGAACACATAACGGGAAGGAGTAAGGATGAAGGTGGGAGTTGGAAACAGGAGAAGGATATGGACAAGGGGTGGTGGAAAAGTGGGAGGTGGAAATTCACTTCAACTATTGCGCGAGATAGATCGATCTGCCAAGTTTTCTTTCAGTTTGAAAAGAATTGAAGTATACAGAGTCACCAACAAATACTGGCAAGTACTGCATAAATACGGAGTCAAGTAGGACCCAATTAAAACCCAGTAGCGAAATCCCCAGCCCTAAGACCACCTCTCCTATTCCAGTCAGGACCCATTAATTACCGGATAAACCACGAAGGCGTCCGTTAACAAGCCAACACCCGTGTAGCAAGCGTCCATCGGTAATACACCGACGACCACTGAGAGACCACCGTCGATCACCGGATCGAGCCCCAGCGCAATATCCGTCGTGACACACGGTGACAACCGTCAAGCACTGAGAACAGATCGTTCATCAACCGCCAAAAAACCCCACCCACTGCAGAATCCCGTCATCCCTGGTCAGAAATCTACACCCACTCCACAGACATATTTATATTTATTTATTCGTCAATCAAAAACGTAGACCACATAATAACATTATAACTTATGATCTATGATTTCGCAGTATTTGGAAATATTTTTTTTTCAGTTTTTGGGGCGACATATTTAGGTCTATCATTTCACAGTGTAGATTATAAACAGACATCATCCGATTTATCGGTCCATATTTCGCGTAGTTAGTGCGGTGACGATCTACCGCGAACAAATGTCGAACATGTCTTGATAATAAATAAGCTGAGTCAATGCGTTGCGAAGCAATATTGTTCACGGAAGAGACCATAGCATAATCTCGATGCTCTTTCAATGACTGAATGTTGATTAACAAGCAACGAGCTTCATAAGATGGGAGAGGAAATTCTGTCCATCCCAATTTACATAGTGCATATAATAAAAATTTCCTTTGGATTGACTCTATTCGTTCTTCATGCCTTTTCATATAAGGTGACCAAACAACACTGTAATATTCTAATATTGGCCTCACATAGGCAACATATAGTGTTTTAATTGTGTAAGGATCTTTAAAGTGTAAACCAAAACGCTCTATAAAATTAAGCATATTGCCTGCTCTATGAATAATTGTGTTATAATGATCCACAAATGTTAGTTTAGAATCTAGAATAACTCCTAAATCTCTTATTTTATCACAACTTTGAACAATTTGATTACCTAATGTAATACGAATATCTGGCTTTATTAGTTTTCTACTATCTATCTATAAATATAAAAATGAATTTCTGTCTGTCTGTCTGTCTGTCTGTCTGACCCTTATAGACTCGGAAACTACTGAACCGATTGACGTGAAAATTTGTATACAGGGGTTTTTGGGGCCAAGCTAATATTGAATCCCGAGCAAGACCGGGCACACTCAGCTAGTAAGCTATAAGATTACATTTTTTAACATTTAGTTCCAACAAACTTTTACAATACCACGTATAAAAAACATGAACTTCATTCTGAAACGTATGCATATCATCATCATTTCTTATCTCTAAAAATAGTTTTATGTTATCAGCATAAATAAGCACTCTAAGATTTTTCAAAATAAGGGAGATATCGTTAACGTACAAAATGAAAAGAAGAGGTCCCAAGTGTTAGCCCTGTGGAACTCCTGACGTTACTTGAATTGGGTTAGATTTTTTTCTCGTTAAATCTAACAATTTGCCGACGGCCCATTAAACATGATTTAAGGGGAGGTTTACTTGGATTTTTTCAAAAAAATTGATTTTTTTGCATAAAATGAAAGCTACAAATGTGTAGAATATGTGGCCAAAAGGATTTTACGATCCGAAACATATTTAGCGAGTTATGGCACTTTGAGTGAACTTTTGTCATGCGCGCTGAGGGACGCTACAAAAACTTTAAACGCGTTTTTCTCGAAACCATATTTTTTATAACAACTTAGAGCATAGGGCTTGAACAAATGATCCGATTTACAATCGGAAAATTGCGAAAATGTTAGTTACTATTTTTTAAGCAAGGTCAAAGTGAGAAAAAAAGGGGTAAAAAAAGCACTAAATTTTCAAACGTCCATAATTTGGTCGGATTTCGTTCTAGTTAGGTATAAGCCATAGGGAATATTATCAACTTTAACCACAATAAAAAAAAATCATTTCAGTTCACCACCAGAGGGTGTGCACTCAAAGTTCTACAGCAAAACCTGACTGACACTCCTCCACGCGAGCCGCCATTTTGAGCCGCCATTTTGAGCCGCCATTTTGAGCCGCCATTTTGTTTTTTTACCTTCAAAAAATTTCCAAGTATTCAGGAATAGTGGAAAAATATAATTATCGAAACCGGAAGTTCGTATGTCTTTTCATTCTCCAAAGTTCAACTGTTTTTCAGCCAAATCCAAGTAAACCTCCCCTTAATCCAGGTGAGGAGTTTTATCTCAATTCCCATTTTTTCTAATTTAAAAACCAACATTGGAATGTCAAGTCTATCGAACGCTTTACTGAAGTCAATGCAAAGAGCTCCTATTTGGTTTTCCGTGTCCATTGCAGTTAATGAGTAATAACAAATGAGTGAGACAATGAACTAGTAAGAAGTGATTAATATGTGTTTTGTGCTTCTGGTTAGTATCGACAAGCCAGAAGCCGACCTTAAAGCTCTAGGGTTTCGAGCTCGAGCTAGCCAACAAAAGAGGCGAGTGTAGCCTACCCCAGACGATCTCCGTGGCTAGACCAGAGGCTAGGGGAATCCCTTTAAACTAGCCCATCTGACTAGCCATTAACAATTGTGTAGTGAAATTCTCTTACATTTTTCTAGATATTGATTAAAATACAATAGAAGTAACCTATGATTTCAGTCCTATCCACATATTTTGGATTTCCTACTTAGTAAAACTTGGTTGAATTCAGGACCTCATAAAAATGTTAATAGAGCTGTACGATGATAACCGTTCTACTTTGATTTATGATCTCTGCGACAACTTCAACATGGCAATCCTTAACAATGGAGAAGTAACACGTTTGGCTGGTCCATCCTCGTATGGTAGCAGATTAGACCTCACCTTTTGCTCCAATTCACTATCGTTGGATTGCCCTTGGCATGTAATCCAGGATCCGCACGGTAGTGATCGTCGTCCGTCGAACTTTCACTTGCACACTTTCGTGTGGCAATTCTGCCCGGGATCTGATAGAATCAAGTTCAACTTGCTGAAAAACCTCCCAGATGTCGCAAAAAGGCGCAGTTTGAACTTGTACAATCAGTTCTTGGAGCTCAATATTGCTCCCGACGATTGGAGACGAGTGAGGGTGATAGCCATTTTTTTTTCCTCTGTTCGGGACAAACACTACTGCGACCAGTAAATTGATCTATTGTAGTATATCCCGTGTCCTTAGTTTAGTGCATGTCGTATTACTCCATCACTATTGAGAAATGATGAAGTAATCGATTTTTTTACAGTTGCCACTCTTGCATTTATCGCAAGGATCCTACTCTATTTATACCCTTCGGAGTGTTGAAACACCCTCCAAAGGCGCGCCTCTTTGTCAGTCAAAATTGGATTCCTTAGCAACAAAATTAAGGTATGACACCGATAATGACCATGCATCAGAACCCTAGTCTTAAGCACTTCAAACTAGGGAACAACGAATAGAAGATTAGGAATCACATAGATGAAGAAAACTAACTCATTTTTTTTCCTTGTTTCAAGATCATCCTCGGTAGACAAAGCCGAGTCTTGTCACTATCAACAAGGCATAAAAAGTAACAAGGACTAAGATGTGTTTCTTGGATTACTGAAAAATCCTGTTCCCCTAGTTTGAAGTAGTCAGGACTAGGAATCGGTGGTAGATCTTACATCCCGTAACGTACCACGAAAAGGTGATCTACCCACGTTAGGGTGATAGCCATTAAAAAGCCTGATAAACCCGCGTCGGATCACAGTTCGTATCGGCCCATCGCGATGCTGTCGTGTATTCGGAAATTAATGGAGAAAATGATCCTTTTTCGCCTGGACAAATGGGTTCCGACGAACCACCTTCTTTCAGATACTCAATTTGGTTTCCGTAGGGGTAAGGGAATGAACGACTGTCTCGCGATGCTTTCCTCGGAAATTCAGTTGGCTTTTGCTAAGAAAGAGCAAATGGCTTCTGTGTTCTTGGATATCAAGGAGGCTTTTGATTCAGTAATCGTTGAAGTTCTTTCAGAGAAACTCCACGTTTGTGGATTGTCTCCATTAATGAATAATTTTTTGTACAATTTGCTGTCAGAAAAACATATGAGCTTTTCTCATGGAAACTCTACAGATTTTCGATTTAGCTACATGGGTTTCCCCCAAGGCTCATGTTTAAGCCCCCTTTGGTACAATTTCTACGTTAGAGAAATTGACAATTGTCTTAGTGACAATTGCACGTTGAGACAACTTGCAGATGATGGCGTAGTGTCTATCACAGGGCCAAAAGAGGTTGAACTGCAAGGACCCTTATAGGATACCCTGAACAATGTGTCTACTTGGGCTATTCAGCTAGGTATCGAATTCTCCACGGAGAAAACTGAGCTGGTCGTTTTTTCTAGGAAGCATAGCCCAGCACAACCGAAGCTTCAACTTTTGGGTAAGCCGATCACTCTTTCCATGTTTTTCAAATATCTCGGGGTCTGGTTCGATTCCAAATGTACCTGGAGATCCCACATTGAGTATCTGAGACGAAATGCCAACTAAAGATTAATTTCCTTCGATCAATTACCGGAACGTGGTGGGGAGCCCATCCACAAGATCCTCTGACGTTGAACCGGACAACGATTTTATCGGTTTTAGAGCACGGTAGTTTTTGCTTCCAGTTGGCGGCTAAAACTCACATCATCAAACTGGAACGTATCCAGTATCGTTGTCTTCGTATCGCGTTAGGATGCATGCACTCGACTCATACGATGAGTCTCGAAGTGTTGGCGGGCATGTTGCCACTATCGGATCGGTTTTCGGAATTGTCCCTCAGGCTCCTCACCCGTTGTGAAGTTATGAACCCACTGGTAATCGAAAACTTTGAGAAGCTTCTGGAGCTAAATCTTCAAACATGTTTTTATGATTTTGTACTACCTATATTTAACACAGGATGTCAGCCCTTCAAGAAATATTCCCAGTCGTGTAGTCTTCTCCGATTTCGGCAATTCAGTGAATTTTGATTTATCTATGATGCAGGAAATCCGCGGAATTCCAGAGCATCATCGTTTTATGATTGCTCCGTCATTATACTCTGCAAAGTTTGGCCATGTTGATTCTGCAAGAACGCTTTTCACAGATGGATCTGTAATAGAGGAGTCCGCTGGTTTTGGTGTATTTAATGAATTTCATAGCACCTCTTGAAAACTTGAAGCTCCTTGTTCTGTGTATGTGGCTGAACTGGCAGCAATTCACTACACTTTGGAAACTATCGCTTCACTTCTTCCAAACCACTACTTTATTTTTACGGATAGTCTCATTTCTGTCGAGGCTATCCGCTCCATTAGTCCGGTAAGACACTTCTCGTATTTTATCTTGAAAATACGAGAGCTGCTAAGTTCTTTATCCGTGCGCTCTTTCATCATCACCTTCGCGTGGGTCCCTTCGCATTGCTCAATTTTGAGCACTGAGAAGGCGGATTTACTTGTGAAGGTGGGCGCTATGGAAGGCGACATTTATGATCGACAAATCGCCTATAATGTTTTTTTTTTCTCTATTTATCGTCAGCAGTCACTCGTTAGCTGGCAAAATAAATGGAGTGAAGAGAGTTTGGGACGATGGTTATATTCAATCATCCCTAAGGTGTCGAAGTGTCCTTGGTTCAAAAGTTTGGAGGTGGGTCGAGACTTCATTCGTGTGATGTCTCGTCTCATGTCCAATCACTATTCGCTAAGCGCTCACTTGTTCCGTGTTGGGCTGGGGGACAGTAATATCTGTGAATGTGGGCAAGGTTACCAGGACGCTGATCACATCCTTTGGTCTTGTGCGGAGTATCATGGAGTCAGATCACATTTTTATGATTCCCTTCGGGCTCGAGGTAGACAACCTAATGTTCCAGTTCGGGATATTTTGGCTAGACGCGATCTGGAGTTTATGAAACTCATATATGTTTACTTTAAGAATATTAACCTTAGATTGTAAGTTTGATTAACTTTGTGTTTAGTTTGTATTTTGTACGTGTGGGGTTTTTTTCTAAAATGTTTGTTTTCAAGATAATCTCATGTTTTAGGATTAATTAAATATTTGTATCGTAAACCACATTTCAAACCTCCTTCTTCCCTTTTCCCATCCAAAAAATTGTAAATCTCAACTAGCCTCGAGACAACCGCGAGTACTCGGTCCAGTTCCTTTAACTTTAAATATAAGACAGTAATAATGTATAACGGAAAGGATAACTCGGCTCTGTAAAGTTTATTTGATTGAGCCTGTACAAATAAAGTAATTTTTAAAAATCAAAAATGATAATACATATCCTATTACATTTGGTTCCTAAATTACAATCAGATATGAGTAAGGCTTCTTCAGGTGATTCATATTGCAGCGTCCAACAATGACTTCAAGATTCCTAGGGCACAAATCTTGGACGGTTGTGACATCACCCATGAAATTGAAACTCATTGTGTACTGCAGTGAGTTGGGGGATTTATGGTTGATCGGGAATATCTCGATCAGCTATAAATCGCTCCAATAAGTTCTCGGTACATCTTGTATCTACCAATTGTGACTATGGGTAAGCCGAGTGTGTACAAATTTGAAGCCTCGACATAATGCGGCGATCTTTGATATTTCTACACACATAGAAATAACTATTATTACACGAGACGTAATCCATCTTTGACGTACATCATGGAACGTAAACAATCATGTCATGTAAAATTAAGTGTTCCTAAACCGAAGCATACGCAACTCGACGAAAAGTACACTTGATTGAATTGATTTTCTCGTTTCTTTCAACTGATTCTTATGTCATTTGGGCCACTTGCATGTGTCGGTCCCAGGGCACGGAAATTTACATGACTTTTTCGTAGTGTGTATGTTCAGGCCAACAGAGAATGGAATTTTTAATGCTTCTTTTTTTAACCACTCCAAATCCCATTTCTCTCTAATCTTTTGTTTGACCCATCTGCAGACGTCAGATGAAGGGACGAACATCTCTAAAGCATCAAGTTCTAGACCAATTCCAGCCAACCTGTACGCCTCCCCATTGCCACGAATCCCAGAGTGGCTCTAAGGTTAGTACTCGAAAAAAAATGCACTATTTTTATCCGTGTGTAACTTTTTTATCCATGTGTAAATATTGATGAAAATCTGGGTACAACTAGTTTGGAGTGAATTGTTTACATGTGCGAAGTTTCATAACAATAGGTTCAGTGGTTATTGAGATGTCATCGAAACAAGAAGAAAATCGCCGGAGAATTTTGCGCGCCGTCATGGAAAATCCGACTGCGACCATGAGATGGATCGGAAGACAACTGGGAATCACCCATACAACTGTGTCTCGGGTGGTAAAATCGTTTAAGGAGTCCCAGACGACCGAGCGGTGGGCTGGAAGTGGAAGAAAATCGAAGACAGCTGACCCTGTGAAGGCCCGGAAGGTGCTGGATTATTTCAAGCGTAATCCGAACCTTTCGATTTGCGACGTGGCTCTGAAGGCAAAGTGTTCCGCCTGGTTCGTTCAGCAAACCATGAAACGAACTGGGCTTCTTATATTCAAGGTCCGGAAGGCACCGAACCGGCGTGATCAACAAAACATGGCGGCCAAATCCCGCGCAAGGAAGCTGTATCGAGAGTGGTTAACGAAACCGATGTGTGTGGTTATGGATGACGAAACCTACATCAAGGCAGACGCAATGTAGATACCGGGGCTGAAGTTCTACGTTGGCAAATCACGGTTTGATGTTCCGGAAGACATAAAAAGAAGAAAGTGGATAGATTCGCCAAAAAATACTTGCTCTGGCAGGCCATATGCCAATGCGGTAAATTGTACATCACAATGGGTACCATCAACAGCGAAATTTACCGCACCGAGTGCCTCCAGAAGCGTCTGTTGCCCTTCCTGCGGTCCCACGGAGGCGAGACAGTATTTTGGCCGGACCTGGCATCATGCCATTACGCGCGATCGACGTTGGATTAGTACAGAGACAATAACGTTGTTTTTGTACCAAAAATCGCCAACCCCCCAAATTCACCAGTGATTCGTCCGGTGGAAAGATTTTAGGCCATAATGAAGGTCAAAGTTCGAAAATCGTCCAAGGTGTTTACGAACGAGCTGGAGTTGAAGAAAGAATGGATGAAAGTGACCAAAAAGGTCAGCTCCACCATTGCACAAAATGTAATGAAGGGTCTTAGGGGAAAGGTGCGGGTTTTCAGCGATGGAAAGGAAATTGGATAAAGTAATTATGCCGAAATATGTATCAGTTCATTCCCTGAAAGTTTCAAGAAAATCCGACTTAAAATAAATTTTTGGCGAACACTTTTGTCTGGTACATTTTTTTCGAGTACAGGCCTTATTATCTTTAGCATTAATTTCTGTTTCAATCAACCAATAGTTCATTTCACGGAAGCAGCTAGCGGAATCACTAAAGATAAGTATACGTTTGCTGGGGAGTGAACTCATATTGGAGGCTTTCATTAGAGCAAACGCTTCAGCAATGAAGATTGAACAAACCGAGCTAAGAGAAAAACTGACGCTGGAATTAATCGAGACAGCAGTTATGCCATATTCAACCCTTCCAACTGACACCGATCCATCAGTTTAGATGTGATTATGATTATTGTATTTTTCTGAGAGAAGTTTATAAAAAAAAAAAAATGCTGAATTTAAGAAGGAGGATCGCCGGCTTTGACTATATTAAGTAGAGAAAGGTCAATTGAGGGAGATGTTTGATTCCAGGGGCGCATTTTTGTTCTAGGTAAAATTGCTATTGATGGTATATTGGAATTTGTGAGACTCAACCAACGAATAGCTTTCGTAACAAGGCAAACTAACAGATAGTATTCGAATGGAAGCTGCCTCCATTTTGCCATGATCGAAAATGTGGGACGTGTTGCAAAAGCGCCTGAAGCTTGGTTATACAGCGGATGTAGCTTTTTCATCACAGCATCACCACCTCTACTAAAGAGACCGACTCCATAGAAAATTTTGAGTAATGTCCATGCATTAATTATCCTAAGAATTGTAGATCTATGAGCATAGGGCATTCTCGCACCAATGGATTTAATTACTCTAGGATGATCCCAAGAGTCCCCCGCGAACTCAAAATTCTGGGATCCACCGCCTTGCTGCTCTTCAGACACTGTAGGAGCGGAGTATGCTCATCCTCGAAAGGTTTAGAGACGCCTGTCTGAGATCAAATACGCAATCTTGCAAATTAGCAAAAAATGAACCCCAAACAAATTAAATAAAGATGAAGAACCTGATAGGCTTATCAATTAAAATGTTAAAACAATTTAAAACCATAAATAACAGAAATAAACATTAATATAATAAACATTATATTAATATTACCAGCTATGATTTGTAGTGTCAGGTACTCAATTTTGTAATCTGTGAAAGGGAAATCAAAAAGCGAGTGTCATTAAAATACATAAGAATTGTAGATCTATGAGCACAGGGCATTCTCATACCAATGGATTCAATTACTTTTTTGTTAGCTCTTTATTTGTTTCAAATTAAAAATAAATTAAATTTCATTATAACCTAAGTATTCCAAATACTACAGTAACTTACCAGCCTTAATTGTTATGATAAATATATATCTAAGTATTGTTACATTGTTCCTGTCTTGGCAATTCAGTATTTTAAACAGGTTTTTTAAACCTGCATGTCAGTATAACAAATGATATCTTAAAGCTTTAAACTAAAACTAAATCTTATCTATTATGGACATTTGTTCTAAAGTCTCAACATTCGAAATTCTATGTACTTCGGTAGTACTACACCAGGGAGGCAACTTCAAAATTATTTTCAGAACTTTGTTCTGAATCCTTTGAAGAGCTTTTTTCCTGGTAGTGCAACAACAAGACCATATTGGCACAGCGTAAAGCATGGCCGAACTAAAAACTTTTTTAAATATTAGAAGTTTATTCGTCAGGCAAAGTTTGGATTTCCTGTTTATAAGAGGATACAAATATGTTAAATATTTGTTACATTTGGCTTGAATGAAACTCCGTTCATAGTGACTATGTGACTACTACTAGGTTTCAAAAACGAAGCTCTAGTTTTATGTGGAAATATTATAACTTGAGTTTTGGAAGCGTTGGGAGAAATCTTCCATTTTTGTAAATAAGAAGATGGATTTAATTACTCGTATTTTATTTACGGTTTCCTTTCAAACGGCGACAGCATGGTCCTTAAAGTTAAGGCAACGGTCAAGAATTTTAAGATTCGGTTGGGAAGGGATAATGATTTGTTTAATTTTCAGGTCAGGAAGTTTACTTATTTCTTTTCTGTTGGCACTAATATAAAGATGTTGGGATTTTCCTGGAGAGATAACAAAACCTCTTTCATCTGCCCAGTGAGCAACTATGTTTATAGCGGATACCCAAATAGCACAATTCTGTCCCAAAAAGTTGCAGCAATTTGTTTATAACTGAAATAAGTCGGTTATAAGTTTCCAAGACCAATTTATAACAAGGGTGCTACTAGAGTTGAATTCTTTTACGGGCTAGAGATTTGAAATTATGGAAGGAGATTAATGTGATGCCATCAGCATAAAAAAGGATATATACATTGGGAGGGATTGTTTCAAATAGCGATTGCATGAAAATAAAGAAAAGAGTGGGGACTATTACGGAGCCTTGTTGAACTCCGTTCTCTTGTATTCTGACCTGCAATCGAGTGTTACCAAGCGTAACTCTAAATTTTCTATCTTCAATGAAGCTCTGGACATAACAACTCATACGACCCTTGATTCCCCATTCTTAAAGGGACTGTAAGATGGGGAAACGCCACGCACGATCGTATGCCTTAGATAAATCTAGGGATACACAGTCACTATGGATACCGCGATCTAAGCGTTTTTCAATAAGGTCTTCCGGGTCAGTCAAGTAGTCATCAGAACTTTTAAAAGCAAATTGTCTGTTATCGAGTAATCCTTGTGACTCAAGTTCAGTCAATAGCCGTCGGTTAACCACCTTCTCAAGAACCTTTCCTATGCAGTTTACCAAAGTGATTGGTCCATAGCTGTCAGCAACACTTCTATCCTTATCTGGTTTCGGAATAGGTACCAATAAACCCTCTTTCCAGTCAACAGGGATCACGCCATTATCCCATATGGTATTGTAAAGCGATAGCAAAATTGACTTTCCAATGAAAGGTTCTTGAGAAGAGGATAGCCAACATCATCCGGACCGGCTGATGAGCTATTTACCCTACGAAGAGCCCACTCAAGCTCTGCATAACTAAAGTCCATATTATACCCAAGATCCAATTCTGTATCAAAGCTAGGGGGAGAGCCTTCAGATACCCTTTTCCGTGCCAGGAATTGCTGTTGTAGCTAGATGAGGAGGAAGCGAAAGAGAAGTGATCTGCCAAATGTTCAGAGATGGTGGAGGGATTATCAGTGAATTGATTATCAACACGAATTTTTATGGGAGTCCTGCCACGTCCACCACTAAGTCGATTAACTTTATCGCATAACTCCTTGGATGTGGATTCAGGGTTTATAGTTGTGATGAAATTGTCCCAACTATCCTTCTTGGCTTGACTAATAGTATTTCTAGCAGCGTTCCGTGCTTCCTTGAATTCAAGAAGTTTGTACGATTGCTGATGATCATCTTTTGGTACTTTTTAGAGAGCTCGAAGTCTTTTACGCCTCAACTTAATCGCATTCCGAACTTCGGAATTCCACCAAGGCACCGTTTTTTTCCCTGGTTGGACACTTAACGTCAGATGTTCCTCCACTTCCGGGTGGTTCTATTTTGTCAATGTTTGCGAATGACACTTCCGCCATCCTTAATGGTCGAGTGATCAGTGCTATTAATTCCATGCTACCACATTGATTCATGATTCTGAACATTAGAAAAAAAATCTTCAAAATATCATTTTATTGGTTACTCGGGCAATGGCCGAACATCTCTTCAAGAAAAAATATTCGACCAATGAAATCACTGTCAATCAATTTAGAAGACTGTTCATCAACAAAAGTTATAACATGTTAGTTGCAACTGCTACCCACCCGAGATATTCAATTATGTCTTGGCTTGGAAAATTTTGCATGGATTTGTATATTGTGCGGAAAGCTTCTCGAGCAAAGTAAAATAGCAACGATAACATCTTGAAACCAAGTCGTGTTATTCCAGATATCATTTGGTTTTCAGTTGCTATCGCATAGCTTATTTAGTTATCAGTTTTTTTTTTATTAATTACTTTATTTGTACAGGCTCAATCGAATAAACTTTACAGAGCCGAGTTATCATTTTTGGTATACATTATTGATTTCTTATATTTAAAGTTAAAGGAGCTGGACCGGAATTTAGTTATCAGTTGTTATCATGAAAAAATATTCAATTATGCGAGATTTGTTCAAAGCTTCAAATATTATCCGCATGGTAAGCAAAACAACACTGCCAATCATATTACAGTTAACACCGTAAGGCTTTAACATCAAATCGATAAAATTATTTGAAATTCGTTGAAAAATTTGCATGGATCAGAGGATTTGTTATCAAGATGTTTTCAATGATAACTGAATCAGTAATTTCTTTGATATCCAAGGAGTATTATTTTGATAAAATATTTGTTATGTTGGCTGTTTATTCAACCACAATGATAACATGATCAGTTATCAAATTTTGATAACTAGGTATCATAACTTGTTATCAATTTGGTATAATCCTTTCATCGGGTTGGTAATACCTTTAAAATTAAATTTTAACCTCACGTGCTATGATTCCGTACAGAAGTCAGCAAGTGAACCAAGAACAACAACGTTGAGAGCTGGCAGGTAAAACGCTCGCAAAAGAAGCGTAAAAAGCCTGAAAGGTACAGCACCAAAGAAAGTGGAAATTCCAAAACAGTTCACCACAGGAAATTCTCCGCTTGATGCTATTGATTTTTCCCCCCGAAATGGGGGGTTCACCTATGTATATTTTCCATACTTCGCTCGGTCCTCACCATCATCGTAATCATTGCATTCGGGACGGGTGTAGGATCGTAAGCCGCTTAGGCTCCGACCGAGAAAAAGAAACATCATCAAGCACCAATAATGAATGATCACTTTGATTTCAATCAGCAGCGCGTGCCGGATCTTTGGAGAGAGAATTGATTCACTTGATAGACGGTTTCTCATCACGCGTAATGAACACTTTTACCGAAATGATCCTTCTCCGGAAAGGCTTTGATGTTTCAATTCGGGAATGGATGGCTGGCTGCGACTGGCTGCGAATTGAGCCATCCCGTGGGATGGTAGTTATCGCTGGTATGTGTTGAATTTACTGTTTCCCTCCTAAGACGGTTTCCGGTCTTTGTATCTTGATGAATGACTTTTTTTTTTTCGAAATTAGAATAGGCGTCAGGTAGCGTTTCGGCTTTATGCGGATTTACAATACGATATTTACATGATGGAAAAATTGTGTTCGTACAAAGTTACAGGCTCTGAAATTCTGAGCTAAATCGAGTATAGTGTATCAATTCTATGACCAAAAGAGTGAATGCGTGTCGTTTTCTGAAGCCCATATAGGAGTGCTAACGATTTTTTTTAAATAACCCTATATAAAATATCTCAAGCCCCCTCACCTAGGTAAAGGAGTGCGCACTTTATTAGTATTGTTGCATTAATGGCCCTTCACTCAAACTCAACGTCTGTTCAATTTTCACACTACCGTACTCTAACGGAAGTATCAATCTATCATCTACAGAACTTTTATAGCTTATAAATTATTGCACTAAAGCTTCATGCTTAGATTAGTACAGTATTTCCTCTCAACTTTGAAAATGGTAAACTTTGCGTAAGAAGTAACTTTGAATGAATGCATATATCGTTAATTGCCGCGAAAAAAGACTTTATGCTAAATTTTGGCTCATTCGGACATGATTTGGGGTGGGGCAAAATTGTCAAAGATTGAACTTTTTTTCATCTGAAAAATCTCTGAAGGTGGGATACATGAAATTTCGGAAATCGATTTTTTTTTTTTTTTTCATTGATGTCAATTGACTTAAAAATGCGTTAAACGTCGAGATCTAGTGTTCGTTCGAAAAAAATTGTTTTGTGGATAATTGATTTTCAGGGACTTGGGGAATTTTCGAAAATCGAAGAATCCTATCGAGCAGAAAAACTACAAGAGACAGCTCAATGGGGTTATACGAACAGTTGAGGTAGGACTACGCTTACATATTTTAACTATTTTGATCGAACGTTATTTCAAATTCCCGATATTATTAGAATATCCGTTGATTTATTCCGAAGTGCAGTAATTCATCAGTGTCCATTTTCCGTTTATTACTAAAAAGAATCTTTTTCAGTTCGTGTGTAATTATTCTTGTGCTATAAAATATTTAAAACTCTTTCAAAAAGTGAAAATGAGCTCAGGCGCTATGACACTGGTCTTATATAGTGGCTGCTGGTTATTATCCAGTTATCATTAAGCACGTTGTGGTGCGACAATTTTGCTCACACAACCCGTGCTTCTGGCAAAATGATAAAAATTAACTCTTGAAGGGGAAGTTCACCGCTCCGAAAAAGTTTAAATTTTTCTAATTATGTTGGAGAAAGATATCAAAAATCTAAAAAATCACATTTTTTTCTAATTTTCCAAAAAAATATTTGGTAAATTTTTTTAAAGTCATCATGGCATGAAATTGGACTCAAAAAACCACAAAACATCAATTTTTCGTTTTTGCTGAGAGTCCAATATTCTTTTTTCATGATGAGATAGAAAAAATATATTAACATATAATTTTTTCAAGAATCTAAGGAAGAAACTTATTTGCTTGAATTTTTGATAATTTTTCCCAATATTTTGTGAAAAATAAAAACGTGCGAAAATATATTTTATTTTTTATTTTCGGGGTGGTAAACTTTCCCTTAAGGGGCAATTAATGATGGACGGTTGTGGTTTGCGCGCATGGTTGTCGGTCGAGCGGGAAGCACAATTATGAAAATAAGCTCTTTAAGGGGAAATATTTTTGTCGTCCTGAAAAGGACGGTTTTGTAGTGATGCGCATGGTCGTTTGTCGAGCGTCATGCAAATTACCCGGTTTCTGGCCCTAGGCAAAAGTGTAGCCTTGGTATTAGACTGATCTCCAGCTCCACTTTACGGTGAACAACACGTATCGTGACACCACTTATCTCAGGTCCGTATTATTCTGGCAGCGGCGGGTTTGATGCAGGGTACCGGGTTTTCGATCTTTGTCGTGTTTGGGGAATTCTGAAATTTGTAAACACTTTCTCCACGGATACGGTGAGCTAGTTTTGATGTTCTTCAGCATGACGATGACGCCCTTGATAAAGATGGCCCACAGTGGTGTTCCTCACGATGAGCAACTAAACCCAAACAGTGACGGTGTGGTTTCTTCACTACTTCTCTGGCTAGAGCAAATGCAGCCTTGGTAGCAAGCTGCTTGCGGGGAGCCTGTCAACCGGGTCCGCATGTCGTGATATGAACACGTCCGAAGTTCCAGTTTGGGACCAACTATGTGTTGGCTGTGTTAGAAAAGATACCTTGTGGTGTAAGAATATGTATGGGACATTTTGATGCTCCCAATTTAAGTTAAATATCTTAGCTGTTTAACTATTTTCAATATGTGTACCATATGCCACAAAATTGCTGAATGAAGCCCCCGTCGTATGGTATATTGCATGACATTTTTCACATTAATGCTTTGGAGAAATATGCGTTAAAAACCTGACCACTTTTCGTTACATGTTAATTTATCGTACTCGTCAAGTGTTCCCTCATATATTCTACGTCAGCATTAAATAAATCCATAATTTCGGCGTCAATTATGCGTTTGGTACGATACTTCTGTTCAAAATATACCGAACGAAGTCAATAAGAACGTGTGATATGAATGTTTGCACCCATTATTCTCAAAAACAAAAGAGAGTCAATTTTTATCTTCATCCAATAGGTTGAAATGAATTCAATTGCGTTGCAATGCGTGAGGCCGAGTTTAGAATCCGTTGGCCGAGTTTTGGGTCAAAAAGCAGCGTTAGATTTTTAGTAATATCTCAACAATGTGTTATTTTTTATCAAATCTTACGATAGGTACGGAAAGTTAAATAAATTTGGAAGGCTTTCTGCTGTGAGAACATTTCATTTTGTGAAAGAATGAGAATAAGCTCAAAATACTTAATTTTTTGCAAAATATCCCCATATGCAAAAAAATGGATTAAATTGGTTTAAAAATACTTTATTTATCAATGGTAACGGTGGATGGTATCTACAATAGTTGAAGCTTTAGTTCAACTTATCTAACCAACTTTAAAATAACCATGATAAATCAGAATACCTTCATGAAAATGACTGAATTTTTCGCAGCATACCTCAAATACTATTGAAACAACTTTTGGAAATTTAGGATCAATTTGATTTAAAAATATTTCCTTTAGTAATGGCAACGGTGGGTGATTTCTAAAGTAGTTCAATTTATATAATTGTCTTTAACAATATCGCATAAACACACTTTAATTGTTTTTATTATTTCACGCAAACACGCGTATTCAACATAATTCAACATATCAACATAACTCTCAATTTAGCATTATTTTCATTATTTATTTTCAAGTTCTTGCGGTAACACAAAGATGATATTGACGAATTACTTGTTATAATTACAATTACAAAATGCCTTTTACAATTATCGATAATTTTCGTAGAATATTTCGAATTAAAATACCAAATGATACCTTACAATATTCATCAATTGCGAATTAAAAACGTCACGCGCGAGTTTGATCATGCTCACGGTGCTGATGGTTTTTCTAGCTAATTCATTCATGAATCACCCCGTCGTGTAGCTTTTTCGCTTCTCTGTTTCGTGCAAGCGTTCCAAATCATATTTTTCTTCCACCTGGAGACTACTTACGCATAGATACAGTTCCCGAGGAGGAACGAATCTCTCGATACCTTAAATCGGTATGGATGAGCATGACATAAGAGGCAAAATACCAAAAAATAATACCAAAAATATGTTACCACAATACCATTCCAATACTAAATTATGATAATGCAATACCAAAACAATACCACTCAGGTATATTTTTTGGTATCCATGTATCAATTTTTGTTATTAATAAAGTATTTTGCATGCAATTTTAAGGTATTATTCTTTGGTATTTTACCTCTTTGTCATGCTGATCAATACCAAATTTTGGTATCAGATCAAAATTTGGTATTCATTAGACATTTTCTCCTGCTTGGGTTGTGTTGGATAAAATAGCACTGCATGCCGATTTTCATACAAAATGGTCAACTTTGACATGATGTAACTTTGTTACCTTATGATCAGTCCACATCGTGCTCTCTTGCCGTGCGGATCTATTTCCTTTTTGCTACTACCTAAAGCTACGACAAATTTAAACAGCACTTTTCAGTGCTCAACCTGTAAAAATGTTCTACCTTGTTCAACTCTTATTCCTCTTCGATCCTTGTTTGGACCCTACCCGAGGTAATCCTTCTTGGATATCGAGTTGGAAAATTCCTCTTCGATCCTTCAGATTCTTATAGTAATCTGCTTGGAAGTCGATTTGGATAAAAATTTACTGCCGCAATGGCGCCTAAAGAAAGGGGCAAACTGTTGATCCCCCTTCTGATGAAATGAATTTGAGTAATCAATTTGATTTGCTCACGGATGATGAGAATGATCCATCATCCAAGAAAAATTCTAGTAAACTTTCCCGGCTTAATGCCAAGCAGGAAAAGATTCCCCCTATTGTGATAACCACTTCCGATTTCAATGCTCTTCGCATGGAACTTTTGAATTTCGTGAAAGTTAAGTTTTCACTACAAATTGGACGTCGGGGTGAATGCCGTGTATTGGCTGAAACCTTGGACGGCTTTAAATGTCTTCTAAAGTATCTTACTGAGAAGAAGCACAAATTTTTTACTTACGACACCAAAACTGAACGTGTGTTCAAGGTTGTCATGAAAGGACTGCCCAGTGGTGAATCCCTGGATCAGATCAAAGAGTGCAAAATTACTTGGAGTTGTGCCACTCCAAGTAATCAAAATGAAAATGAAATCCCGTCCTGGCGATTCGCGCAACGGGATTTCTAATGATTTTTATTTAGTTCACTTCAAGTCTAGTGAACTAAACAACCTTAAGGCCTTAGAAAAAGCTAGCCTAATGCTCCATGTCCGAGTGAAGTGGGAACACTTCAGGAAGACTGAAGGAAATTTCCAAAACCTTACTCAGTGCCGTAAGTGCCAGGGATGGGGTCACGGAACTAAAAATTGCTACATGCCAGCTAAATGCATGAATTGTGGTGATTCCTCTCACGCAAAGGACGACTGTCCTGTGAAGGAAGATCCTAAGAAATTTAATCTACAATCTCGTTCTAACCGTCAGGTAGGAAACGCTCCACGTTTCCGACCAGGTACAAATTCCTCTGCTGTTAACAACGGTCAGCGAGGAACAAATTCTACATTCGTATCTGTAGGTACAAATATCACCCCTGCTTCAAATTTTTCATCTGTACCTATTCCCCTTGCTGCTAACAATGTTCAACGAGTTAATGGAGCTACCTATGCTGCTATTGCAGCGGGTAGAAATCAAAATACTAACCAACGTTCTAACGGAAATTTTGACAATTTTGACTTAGGAAGCATTACTGCCCCTAAAATGGAATTTTTACAGAATTCATTAATTGACATGATTTCTGATATGCTTAAATCTAACTCCATGTTTGATGCTATTCAAACTGGAGTAAAATTTGCTAATATTATTGTCATGACTTTAAAATTCAGTAATGGATTTTAAAGCATTAAACATTTTAAATTGGATCTCTTAAAGATAATGAAGACGAGCTATTTAACTTTTTGAGAGTTCATAACGTGCATATTGCCGTTATAACTGAAACGTTCCTTAAACCTGACCATAAGGTTAAGAAGGGCGCAAATTATTTAATTTATAGAAATGATCATCTTGATGGACCCTGTGGTGGCGTTGCCATCATTGTTCATAGACGAATCAAACATAAAATTTTTTCTTCATTTGAAACCAAAGTTTTTGAAACTTTAGAAGTTTCTGTTGAAACAAAATTTGGACAACTTACGTTTATAGCTGCCTATTTGCCATTCCAATGCGTAGGCCAGCAAAAGAATTTTCTCAAGGGTGACCTTCAGAAACTTACCCATACTTCATTATTGGTGATTTTAATGCAAAACACCGCTCATGGAATAATGCTCAAAGCAATTCCAATGGTAATATTCTGTTTTATGATTGTTCTGCAGGTTATACACTATTCAATATCCAAACAGCCCAACATGATTTTCTTCTGCAAGAAATCCCTCCACTATTGATTTGGTCTTAACTGATTCATGTCAACTTTGTAGCCAATTGGTTACCCATGCTGACTTCGGTTCTGATCACCTTCCAGTAACTTTTGAAATATCCTAAGAAACAATTTGTAATCCCAACAGCTCTACTTTCAATTACCATAGGGCTGATTGGGAGCAATATCGAACATTTATGGAATATAACTTCGATCCAAATATTCCTTTGCAAACCAAAGATGAAATTAATTATGCTATTGAATCTCTGACTACTTCAATAGTTTGAGCAAGAGCTGCCTCAGTACCATAATGCGAGGTTAAATTCGATTCAATTATAATAGACGACGATCTTCAGCTCTTGATCCGTCTTAAAAATGTCCGTAGGAGACAATATCAAAGAACACGCGATCCTGCCATGAAAGTTATCTGGCGGGATTTGCAAAAACAAATTAAAAAACGATTCTCTGCCCTGAGGAACAAAACTTTTGAAAATAATGTTTCTAAATTAGACCCGAGTTCCAAACCCTTTTGGAAACTCACAAAAATTTAAAAAAAAACCCAAAAGCCAATTCCAGCGCTTAAAGAAGGTGGTAAAATTTTGATCACAAATTTGGAAAAAGCTCAGAAACTTGGTAAGCAATTCGACAGTTCCCATAATTTCAGTTTGAGTCTTACTAGTCCTATTGAGAATCAGGTTACTCGGGATTTTATGAATATTTTCTCTCGGGAAAATATTTTTGATGATTCCTGGGGGACTGATTTGGACGAAGTAAGGTCTATAACTAAAAAGTTTCAAAATATGAAAGCTCCAGGTGATGATGGCATTTTCTATATCCTCATCAAAAAACTCCCAGAGAGTACCGTGTCTTTTTTTAGTAAAATCATTTAACAGATTTTTCCATTTGGCATACTTTCCTGATAAATGGAAAAAATGCAAAAGTTGTTCCAAGCCGGATAAAAATCCAGCTGAAGCTTCTAGCTACCGCCCAATAAGTTTGCTTTCTTCAATAAGTAAACTTTTTGAAAAGATAATTTTGAATAGAATGATGCTTCACATCAATACAAACTCAATTTTTGCAGATAAGCAGTTTGGATTTCACCATGGGCATTCAACTACTCATCAACTCTTAAGAGTTACCAATTTAATTCGTTCAAACAAATCTGAAGGCCGCTCAACTGGAGTTGCTCTTCTAGACATAGAAAAAGCATACGACAGAGTTTGGCATGAAGGTTTGATTGCTAAATTGAAAATGTTTAATTTTCCACCTTACATTATGAAATTAGTTCAAAATTATTTAACTGACAGAACTCTGCAGGTAAATTATCAAAATTCCAAATCTAATAGATTACCTGTTAGAGCAGGAATTCCTCAGGGTAGCATTCTTGGGCCTATATTATATAACATTTTCACTTCGGACCTCCCTGATTTGCCTCAGGGTTGCCACAAATCTTTGTTCGCTGATGACACAGGCATTTCCGCTAAAGGAAGAAGTCTTCGTGTTATCTGCACCAGACTGCAGAAAAGTTTAGATATTTTCTCTTCCTATTTACAAATAGATAAGATTTAGTTTTAGTTTTTAGTTTTAAGATTTCAATTGTTAACTGACATGCAGGTTTAAAAAACCTGTTTAAAATACTGAATTGCCAAGACATGAACAATGTAAAAACACTTAGATATATATCATAACAATTAAGGCTGGTAAGTTACTGCAGTAACTGGAGCACCTAGGTTAAAATGAAATGTAATTTATTTTGAATTTGGAACAAATAAAGAGTTAAAAAAAAGTGTTACCTTATGATCAAATTAGCTGAAACGTTCGCCAAAGAACTACAAATATGTTCAATTTTACAATTACAAAATATTAAATTTTTGGAAGCACCTGCCGGAAAGTGAGACACGAGGTAAAATTGTTCAAAATAATAGCAGGACTAATAATTTTCATTTCAGGTTGATTTTGAGATTTTAAATTTTACATTTCTCAAAACTCTTACAATCCCCACCAAATTAATAAATGTACATAATCTTTAAAAATGTTTATAATATTTGCAGCCCGTAAATTTTCAAATAAAAAAAAACTGCCATATTTTGAACAATTTTCCTAAAATCTTCCTAACAATATTAAAAATCGATCTACAGAAGTCAGATATGATTGTGATCCTAAAATTGAACTTAGCAAATGATTTTCAGATAATTTAAACAATAAATCAATCTTACAAAAAAATGTTGGGGATCACATTTTTCAATCTTTAATTTTGCACGAAAAACTGTTTTCGATTGAGCGTTGCGTTATTTTGTAAAAAATCGATGAAGTGAGTCATTGTGAACCGATCCACTTTCACCTTAATTGATTGGCTCTACGTTGAGAGCTGACATAAACTCGTGTAAGAGCGACAAAGCCAAGTACATATTTTAAAAAATTATACCCATCAAGCGAATCCCATCAAGGTAGCCATTCAAGCTCAGAACCGGTGAAAAACTCCATCCATCTGCCTTTGCCTTCGGGGTCATGTCAGGAAAATTAGCCACCCTGGAACAAAACATGCATCCAACCAAACGCTTGATTCAATATTTGTGATTCCCGCAATCAGCTGCCATGTGCAAATTGAATAAAATCCCACTCAAACATAAGGGTCTGAAAATTGATTTCGCAAATCATTTACCATTCTGTTTTGTTCACCCTCAGGTGCAATATTTCGAACCGCCATTTACTGTACAGCGCGTGGTCGTTAATTTCACCCCACACCTTGAAGTAGTAGTGATGGCAGGCGGTGGATGCTTTCTTCCGGTCGATGGGAGCTTTTCCGATTCGTTCGGAGCAAATTGCTTCTTTGCGGAGGGCCATCTCAGGATGTTATAATTTATTGAACCACTTCCTGGGGGAACGTTCAGCTCTTACGAGGAGCTGCATCGTCGGGGAAATTGAGTGAAGAATTGTTGTCCATCCTTAGGGATGCTCTGAATCGTATTGGAAATTGAAGAATTGAAAATGTCCTTTTCAAGTGCTTCATCATCCATTCCAGGGGAGCGTGTCAATTAACCTACCTGCTGAGCAATTTCGACAAACTGTCGGTTGAATCTTTGTTTATACAGACAGATACGGCTATTTGACAATTTATCCTTAATTCAGCATCTTATTCGCAGTATTGCATGCTTGAAGAAACGCGAAATAAACCCTGTGAGGATGCTTTTTAGAAATTTGGTACATTTCTAACCAAGTACTTTCTGCACCCTTTTGGAAGGCTCATTGAGGAATGAAAAAAAAAATCACAACCCCTCAAAAAGGAGAAAATTCCGAAATGAAGAATGGAATTCTCCACCCATGCAGAAATAACAGTAAAAATGAGAAGATTTTTTTCTTTCTTTTCGCTCCTGCTTTTATGATCTTCATAGCGTTTTGAGTTAATTTTATGAGACCCAAGGAATTCCCCCATTATGGGAGGGCAACCGGAACGAAGGTCCGAGCAAAAGGGGGAATCATGAAAATGTGTATATTAGGAAAGTAAGATCCAACCAACATTTTGCTTCCGAGAAAGCGCAAAGTGGATGAAATTCCAAGGAACATGAGTGTAGAGGGATCATTTTTTGTGTGCGACCGCCCCAGCAACGGCGACGAAGGCAGCTGGACTGAACGTCGTCGTCGTCTCCGCCGTTGCACAGTGGAGTCTTTTATACATCATTGGCCAACATTATGTTTTGACAGAAATTGCACATTGGTGTATCACAAACGAGACTTATCCAACAATCAACATTTTAACTTATCATAAGTTGTGACCATATTTTATGCTTCATTACGTCAGTGAGCGTCGCGTCGTCGTGACTAAGAACGGTTGGCAATGTTTGTGGTCGGCAGTCCGAGGCAAACACCGTTGTTATTAAAATCTCACAACAGGACAACGACAACAATGGTTTGTGTGGAAGCTAGGAACATTCTGTAACGGTCTAGCACAACAAAAGAAAAAGTGGGCATGAAAAATGGGACGCTTGCCCCATGCTTCTGGAGGAATAACAGGATACATAGTCGTGTTTTATAATACAAGCTGGAGGTAAGTAGAATGAAAGCGTGCAATCTTCTCGAGCTGAAAGCAGTGAACATAGAATTAAAAGATTCTTATGAAAGAATGGTGAGATATAGGGGATGAATCCCGGTCGGGTCAAGGTTTGGAATTTTATTTCGGCATCGTTAGGTTTAAGAT
Organism: Ochlerotatus camptorhynchus; assembly: GCF_037179485.1. Classification (NCBI taxonomy): domain Eukaryota; kingdom Metazoa; phylum Arthropoda; class Insecta; order Diptera; family Culicidae; genus Ochlerotatus; species Ochlerotatus camptorhynchus. Next base: position 1,104,048 of record NW_027041022.1, read on the forward strand.
ATCATGGTACTTGCCTTACAATATTAAAAATTATACAATGTAAGGCTTAGAAAGCTCTGAATTAAAAGCTTTATAAGCCGTGAACTTTTCTACGGTTAATCGGCTTTAAGTGGAGGTTCTCATTTGAATGGTTTAAAATGAAGCACAGTTTGGCATTTTTTTGTGGGCCAATGAAAAAACATAGAAATTCAAAAAGCTTGGAACTTCGTCTTGATTTCCAAATTTTTACTAGGCGCAAAAAAACAAAATGGCGCCCGTGGTCACGTTTTTATTAAGGTAGTGTACGCCTGGAATTGTCTAACTGCGTACAGCCTGGTGCCTCAGGATCGACTGAAATACAACACGATTAATGAGGCGTTCAAGTGAACTAAATTTATTGGAGGAATGACCTAAGAATGGGTAAAAAACTTCAAATTTGACAAAATGGTGCTATCTCGAACTTTTTGGTCGATTTTCCACCCCCTTTTTTCTCTTTAAGGCTTCAGAAAAATACACAAAGAAATTGTTGGTTTTATAAGGCATTCCTCTAATGAAAAAGCTTTTCTTTCGAATGGTCAAAGGTAGAAGTCGTTTAATTGAACCGTTTTCAAATGAGATTGAACGCAGTTTTGAAAAATCATGTTTCGAGATAGACGCGTTTAAAGAGCCGAGAGCGTCCCATGGCGACCGGGACGCTGCTTCGATCAATGGCCTGTAGAAACTTTTTTTGCGCGCGGACGGAAAAACCCTTTCAACCCAACACTTATAGCTTTAAAAAAAAATGTAATAACAAAATAAAAATCATTTTTAAAAGAATGCCCTTTAAGCGAAGACAACAAATCAAGAAGACTGGCAACTTTGCCAGAATCCAAGCGACAGATACAATGGCGCTGCGCTTGAGTGAAGGTGGAAGCAACGCATAGAAAAATGAACAAATACACAAACCCTTCTTCTGAGGATGTAATCTTTGCTATCAAATTCGTTCGAAGCATATACCTTTGGGCGGCAGATGACGCGATTCTACCTGTCTCATAGCGTTTATATGAGAAAATTGAAGAGTTGCCAGTCTTCTTGATTTGTTGTCTACGCTTTAAGTCAAGCTATGTTAAATTATTTAGAAAATTAAAAGATGCAGATAAGCCAAGCACACATGATCGGCAGGCCACGTGTGTGCAGAGCCATACTCAGAATCGGGGTGCTATTTTGACTAAAAAAAATGTTTTATTATATTTAATAATTGTGAAGTTTGTGTTTGACTCAGAGAAAGATTTATCACAATAAATTATCTCTGTTATACCCGTCAACTCTGTCATATATTTTTACTCTTCTTCTTCTTATTCTTCGTCTTCTTCTTCTTCTTCGCATTTCAAGCTTATTGCTTATTGCGTATTGGCATATTGTGGGTTCTTAATTTAGTGTTCTAGATGCACTTCCACAGTTATTAATTGATAGCTTTCGATGCCTGTATCATTTATGCATTGGTATAATTGTACGGCAAGTACAATCATACTTTATGGCCAGGGAAGTCGAGAAATTTTCCAGCCCGAAAAATTCCTAGACTGGACCGAAAACTAAATCCAGCCATTAATCAAATGGTCTTGCTTCATAGCTGCGCCTTTACCGACTGAGCTGAGGAAGGCCCCTCTATCATATAGCGGGAGTAATTCAACCCAGGTATGCTAGAAGCATTTAGAAGAAGAAAAAAAAAAACTTCAACGATATTGACGAGATGTGTTCAAATGTCGTCACTGCCATTTTTAAAAGTTTCGGTCAGGCAAGGTGTTCATGCTAACCGTCCAGTGGTCTATTTAAAGATCAAGGTATCCATAAAATCTTGTTTTCTATCAATATGAGAATAATCCTGGAAAAACTTCGCATTGTCCGGAGGTCAAAAATGACTTGGACGTTAACGGGTTAAAGGGTGATACGGTCAAAATTTGGTCAATATCAACTTGACGTATTTCTTTCAATTTTGCATTTAAAAAACCTGAACACCCCTCATTTTGAAGGTGTGTGTGTGTAGAATGTTGCTCCTATTTTGATTTTGGAATTCACTCTTCAGTTGTCAAAATGCCGTCCAAGCAAGAAGAGCAGCGTATCAAAATTTTGCTCGCGCATCGCGAAAATCCGAGCTACTCGCACGCAAAGTTGGCAAAATCGCTAAAAGTTGCCAAATCAACCGTTACAAATGTAATTAAAGTGTTTGGGGAACGTTTGTCGACAGCCAGGAAGTCTGGATCGGGGGAAAATCGAAAACCGGAAGCCGCTGAGACGACAAAGAGAGTTGCCGGTAGTTTCAAGCGAAACCCTAACCTCTCTCTCCAAGATGCCGCAAATAAGCTGGGTGTATCGCCTACAACCGTGCATCGAGCCAAAAAACGAGCCGGACTATCGACTTACAAGAAGGTAGTGACTCCAAATCGCGATGATAAACAAAATACGACGGCCAAAGCGCGATCCCGGAGGCTGTACACGACGATGCTGACGAAGTTTGACTGCGTGGTAATGGACGACGAAACCTACGTCAAAGCCGACTACAAGCAGCTTCCGGGACAGGAGTTTTATACGGCAAAAGGAAGGGGAAAGGTAGCAGATGTTTTCAAGCACATGAAACTATCAAAGTTCGCAAAGAAATATCTGGTTTGGCAAGCCATCTGTACCTGTGGCTTGAAAAGCAGCATTTTCATAGCTTCCGGGACTGTCAACCAAGAAATTTACGTGAAAGAGTGTTTGAATAAACGTCTGCTGCCTTTCCTGAAGAAACACGGTTGTTCCGTACTGTTTTGGCCGGATTTGGCATCTTGCCATTACGGTAAAAAGGCCATGCAGTGGTACGCCGCCAACAACGTGCAGGTGGTTCCCAAGGACAAGAACCCTCCCAACACGCCAGAGCTCCGCCCAATTGAGAAATACTGGGCTATTGTCAAGCGGAACCTAAAGAAGACCAAAAAAACTGCTAAGGGCGAGCAGCAGTTCAAGGCAAACTGGCTTTCTGCGGCGAAGAAAGTGGACAAGGTGGCTGTACAAAATCTGATCGCAGGGGTCAAGCGTAAGGCCCGGCAATTCGGATTTGGAAAAGCGGAAGCCTTACTGAATATTTTTCCTGAATTTTATACTAATTGAACTTGTAAAAGAAATTTAATTTGATTTTTTAAATAAACGATTTCACCGATTTACACGCGTTTTCCCTTGACCAAATTTTGACCGTATCACCCTTTAATATATGAGATTTATAAAACAGAGTCTTCCCAGAAATTCTTAGAAGGCGAGAGCAATTTGTAAAAGTTCAGAGAACATCATTTTATTCCTGAGAGCTTCTTGAAAGTAAAAGGAACGAGGTGGAATTTCAAGGAACTTCATAGATCATCAAGAAACATTGTAGAACTTTCTTCAACTTCGTTGAACTGTGTCGAAAGTGAGGAGAAGTGTAAACTATGTTATAGAAATTCAGCAGGCTTTGTAAAAGCTTTGAGAATTGTTATTTAACTTCATTTAACATCATACAATTTGTAGATATTCCGAATGTTTTGTATAAGATCAGTGAACTTTGTAAAACTTCTTCAAATGTTTTAAAATATGCAAACTACAGAGAAATCTAGCAAATTTCGCAGAAATTTGAATAATCTAGTGTACGTTCTGGGATTTTTCTTCAACTCCGGAGCAGTTCCATGCCAAATGGCGATTCGGAAAAATTCAACCTTCTTCGATTTGCTCGACACTTTACATAAATATTTGTTCGGGATAGTCATCACATTTTTCAGAACTTTGTAGTACGGATACGGAACTTTTTTTTCCTTGATTTGTTTTCCGGCGATCTTATTTTCCGTGCTGAGCACCAATGCTACCGACGCCAGGGAGGTAGCTTCCACACCTGGACCCTACCTATCGACCTTGCCGAAGGAAGGCCTGATCAGAGAAGTTATGCCTCAGAACATCCCGGCGGTGCCAACTGGGATTGAACCCAGGCCTGCTGGGGTGAGAAGCAATCACGCTTACCACTACACCACCGTCGGCACTGGATACGGAACTTCTGATCGAATTGACTTCTGAGACACAATTGTAAAAAGTAATAATGGTTTTCTGGGAAACATTTAGATTTTTTTTTACTATGGTCAAAACTTCTGGAGTTTTAAAAGTTATGGACGCTTGAAGATTTACAAAAGTATAAAAAAGAACTTTGAAAAAAAATTGAGCTTGTTAATTTTTTTTTGTGTAATTCATACTCAGAAAACAATGAGACTCAGTCCACATCGTGCTCTCTTGCCATGCAGGTCTAGTTGCTATTTGTTGAAGAAAGTGTTACTGCTACCTAAAGCTACAAAAAAATTAAACAGCTCTTTTTAGTGCTTTACTTTTACCTTGTTTGACTCTTATTCCTCTTCGATCCTTGTTTGGATCTTACCCGAGGTAATCCTGCTTGGATATCAATTTGGAAAATTCCTCTACAATCCTTCGGATCCTTATAGTAATCTGCTTGGAAGTCGATTTGAAGAAACTTGGTTCAGCCGCCATAGCGCCTAACCGCAAAAGAAAAGGGCAATCGCTTGATCCCCCTTCTGATGAAATTCATTTGAGCAATCAATTGGATATGCTTGCGGATGATGAGAATGATCCATCATCCTGGCAAAATTCCACTAAACATTCCCGACTAAATGCCAACAAGGAAAAAATTCCCCTTATTGTGTTAGCCACTTCCGACTTCCATGCACTTCGCACGGAAGTTTTAAAGTTTGTGAAATTCAAGTTTGGTAAGTTTGAAGTTGCCTCCCTGGTACAGTACTACCGAAGCACACAGAAGTTTGAAAGTTTATTTATTTATTTATTTGGAGGTAAATTTTAGTACCAACAGATTACATAGAATCCTACAGATACATTTGCTTGAACTAATTCCTTAACATATAAAAATATATTAATGATAGCATAATTAACTTAATTTATATACAGAAAACAGTAACCGCCAGGAAGTTAAAAGTACATTATAAAACAGATTCTTAAGCCTAACACGGGAGATATTAAAATCAAAGCAGTTATGACACTTGTTGAAAATCTTGCACATGCTAGTTAACGGCTCATTAGCGCCGTAGTTTGTGCGAGAAGTCGGGAAGTTGAAAAAATAACAAGAACGTGAGTTTACGCGTCTGATATTGTCCGAATTAATGTCCGATCGTAGGAGATCAGCGATGAAGGTAGTTTTAGAGACGCCTAGGCGAACACTAAGTAGTTGTAGGGACATCAAATTACAGCGACTTTCATAACTAGGGAGATTGAAACGATCACTCCAGGGTAACCAACGAAGAGAGAAACGTACAAATCTTCGCTGAATGGCCTCAATACGATTCAAAGGAGCCTTTTCTACAGAATACCCAAGTAACCACCAAGCCCGCTAACTACCCGATAATCGCCTTTTTTGCGGTATAAGGTAAATATACGGTTTCCGAACCTTATATCAGTCGTATAGCAGCCTTATATGTCAAAAAGGGTGATTAACGGGCTTGTTGGTTACTTGAGTAGTACTCTAATGTGGAGCGGACTAGCGAACAATAGAGTGTTTTTAAACAGAAAATGTCCCTAAAGTATTTGGCGAAACGAAAAATAAAACAAAGTTGAGAATATGCCTAAGCGGAAACATAAGCCACATGGTTCTTGAAGGTGAGTTGTGAATCAAGTAGGACGCCTAAGTCTTTAATGGTAGATTCACGGCTCCTGCTGGCTATAAGCATAACAGATAGGTGATTTTTCCTGGTAAAAGTTAAAATGGCGCATTAAGAAGCATTTAATACCATCCTGTTCTCGTCACTCCAAACAGCAAAAACGTCCAGCTTCTGCTGAAGAAACAAAGCATCACTTCGATCTTTGATGACAAAGTATAGTTTAAAAACGTCAGCATAAGACAGCTTCAGGCAATGGATCGAAAAGTGAACGTTATTCAGATACAATAAAAATATGAACGGTCTCCAATCTTCACTGACATATGTTGACCCGTGAGGTATGAGCGAAGCCAATCAAGAAGGCAACCGTGAAAGCCAAGTCGCTCTAGCTTAGCAACTGCAAACTCGTGATTGATTTTATCAAAAACAGTAGAAAGATCGGTGTACGTAGATAGCATCCACGTGATAACCTCTTTCCATCTCGCGTATGATTGATGATGTGTATTGAACGTGATTTTTAGCGGTCGACCTCTTCGGCATAAATCCGTGTTGTACAGTCGCGATATAACTAGAGCATGTACACGGTAAATCATACCAACTCAGCGACTGAGAATAATTGACTCAGAGAATTTTCTTTCCATACGAAATTTACTCAGATTTGGAAGACACTGCAGTTACTCATAAGCTATATACCTACCCTCTTCTAAGATCATTCCCTAGCTAAAGAGTTATCACACTAAAGCTTCATGTACACTAGAATGTTGTCTCATCAAAATGTTTTATAAGCAACGTGGTATCTGAGCTTTAATTTATGTATATTCGATAGTCTAATATCGGCCTTATTATGAATCCAGTGGCTAGGAATCTTTCTCGAGCAGTGCAGTAGTCATAATTTTATTCATTAATTTTGGACATGTTTTGTAGTTTTTCTGCGTGTAGAGCGCTTTGAGGCATGCATTAGCATAGACAATGATTTTGGTGAGGATTGAGTCAACGCACTCTGGGGACAAAAACGTAAAAATGTCTCAAATTTCAACAACTTCAGTTCTCACTGGAGAAATATATTACCGGCGGGTAACATAGTACTGTTTAAAATATTGATGTGGGGAGTAGGGCCAATAAATTGTAGTAAAATAACGGCCGATTCAAAGTGGGGGGGCGATCAGTTTCGAAATGTGGTGGTTGTATTAGAAGCTAGAAGATAGGAGTGAAGGCTGCCTACGATCGGGGGCGGATGGAGAGAAACGCAACACCACGGTCGATGATAAGAGGTAAGAGAGAGTCCGACGGTCAGTGGATTTAAGCAGTAAGTCGTGAGCCCTCGTAGAAGCGAGAATGAAAGTTTGTTGCGTGTGGTGTGAAATTTGAGTCACCCTCGCCATCGGTCCAAGCCACGTGGTGTGAGAACGCTTTTGTTTTCGGGAACGCTAGGAGACCTGATCATCACCCGTTCCCCGGCCAAGTTACCAGGCTATTCACGAATCTACCCGGTCAGTCCACCAGCTTGCGAGTCGATCATCAGTTGGACATCAATCGCCATCGCATTGCGGACAGTCAGTCCTTCGTAGAAGGCCCGCCATTGTTCGCCGTAGGCCCCTGCTATTGCAGGTTGACTACCCGGCAAAGCCCAGATCACCCCGGCCATTCAAGTCCTCACGTTGCCCACCCGACAGCCGATCAGTACCCGATATACATCACCGCTTCCCGGCCAGTTTCGACCGAACCCCCAGCCGATCACCTTTCGATACCATCACCGGCTACCATCACCGCTTCCCAGCCAGAGTCAGCCAAACCACCAGCCAATCACCGTTCCATACTGCCCCGCCCCCTGTCATCGCCGGCCAATAAAATACAAGGTAATAAAAAAAAAACATAATTTCAGGTCTCCTCACATCTGAAAACTCTCCCACGCCAATACGCCCTGAGACCCGGAACCTACAAGGGACTTGAGTGCCCACCCCGGGAGCTGCCGTTGGTTAAGACCAGCAGCTTGGGGCTTTAGGGAGTTCCCTTCAGGGACTCAGTGGTTCCGGGGCGGAAACCAGTCTTTTATTTGGCGAGCAACGTTAATTTCCTTAGAAAGGTTTTCAGAAGGGGAAAAATATCTCCAGACATTTTTTTCCTTCTGTGCGTTGGGGGAGTTTTCGAGAAATAGTAATTTTTTTCTCAAATAATATCCACTCTGGTTGCATTTTTTAACAATAAATCAGTGGTTTTTTGGTTAGGTTCGCGGTGGTTAAGAAAGCTAAGCCACGTGGTGAAGCGAGTGATCCATTCTCAAAGTCATCTTTGATCGCTCAGGGATTATTACAGTTGATATAAAACAGTTCTGGGTGGGATTGGTGTTTGAATAGCCTTTAGTGATTCTTTTGGTCTCATAGGTAGACAGTTAATTTGGTTTTCACATTTTAATCAAATTTGCTAAAATGTCGCGAAGGTCCGTATCTGGACCAGATTTCGATGCACTCTACCGCGGCATGCGTGTTGACCATCTCGACCCTGGAGAGCTCGATTATGAGCTGCTGCTCCGTAACATGGTAATCGGAGACGATGAATCACGGTGTAAACGTCGACGCAGGTTGAAACAGATCCTGAAAGACGAACGAGAGGGTCATGAATTTATGATCCACTATGACTTAGACCCAGAGATCGATTTAGGTATGTGCAGAATTATTTTTACAGAACTCCGGCAAATTCTCAGGTCCACACCTCGAGGTCAAACAGATTTTTGCAAAGCGCGTTTATTGCATCTGGGTGACCAATCAGCGGTGCTTAAAAATCATGCAGCTGGTGATCTAAAAACACAGAGCAACGAAGAATTTTGTAAAACCCTACAGTTGTTTTCGGAATATTTTTGGGCAGAGGACAACTTCTTTTCCACAACTGGGGAAACTGATTCTGAATCGGGTGGATTATTAAATGAAGCGGAAGGAGGGATTTTGGTAACCACGTCGTCCCTCCCGCCAACTTTAACAGGAGCTATTCCTAAACAACAAAATCTCTCTCAATTTGTGACAAAAGCAGATTTCAGTAAAGCGATGACTGCCATCGGTAGTCTCATTAAATCGCTAGTCTTTCAGGTCAATTCGTTAAGGCAGGAGATTAGAAAACCTCCCACAGTTCCTTTACCTCCAAGACCCACTTTCAACAGAACTAACCCTTTTTTTGACGAGGATAATCTTCCACCTCCGAGTATTCCAACAACCTCGTATGGAAGGGAAGATCCATATTTGAGATCAATAGGTTTGTCAACAGTGACAACCTCGACCATTACGGGAAGCGTGCCATACCCGGCACCGATTTCACACGGGGCTGGTGAGAATGTTCCATTCCACAATTTGGTGGACCGATTAACGTTGAGTTCCATCAGTTCAGTGGACGACAACCGATTTCCGAATCCCAACAATAATTATCCCAATGTTCCACATCAACAACCTGTTGCTCCGGTATTACCACCTACCGTACCACCGCGCAAAGTGACGCCAGTGTCGCAATGGAAAATTAGAAAGTATTCCGGCATGGACCAGGGGTTGGGGCTTAATGATTTTTTGTCGTATGTTCAACAACTGGCTGATTTATTCGATTCGGCAATCCATCTCTTTGACGGTCCAGCTTTAGGCTGGTACACCTCGAGAAGAAGCCAATACTCGCTGAGAGATTGGTCGCATTTGGTTCGGGAACTGAAAAAGGAATTCAGACATCCAGATCTTGACTCGGTACTTCGAACCAAGATCTACCAAACCCGTCAACAAAGAGGAGAGACTTTTCAACAATATTATCTCCAAATTAATCGACTCTTCCAAGCCATGAGCTATCCCATGGCGGAGGCCGAAAAGGTCGAAGTCCTCAAAACTAACTTACGTTACGATGTCCGTAAGGCTTTGGTAGGTAAAAGGGTAACCACGCTCAAGGATCTGATGGCTATTGGTAGAGATTTAGACGCCACTGATTTATCAGCCTTTTCGAAGATGTTTGACTCGAACTCGAACTCGAACAAACGGGAGAACTGTGCGATCAACTCCAGCAGCGGAACGTATTCGGCTACTCGGACATTTTTGAATCGGAATCGCCAAACTGGTTCCGCTGGTAACGAACATCCTCCTAAAGGATATAAGTCGGTGCTCAATAATTCCAAGCCTAACGCCAAGCAATCTCCGAGTCCCAAGGCGGATCCTTCAGATAAGGAGGTAAAGCTTGATGGTCATTCTAAAGAACAGAAGCCAAGGACCAGTAAACCGAGTTCACTACTCAAGTTGGTTTCAAATTATCGTCCTCCAGCTGAAGGCGAATGTTTCAACAGCGGGGACCATCACGAGCTGTCAGATTGCCCGATTCCCCGTAGGGTTTTTTTTTCAATCGGTGTGCCTTGAAAGGGTTCACAACCAACAACTGTCCATTCTGTTTAAAAAAAACTCGCTGGGGAAGCCCTTAAGCCAACCGCGCAAGAGGAGAGCTCTTTTGCTTCTTGGTTTCCTGATCTGTATCAGTTTTATGAACTTAGATCAGAAGATGAAGATGAAAAAGAAATTTTCCCTCGAATTCACAAAATCACCTTAAGTAGCTTGGCAGATGATCGACCTCACGTTACAATTATTCCTACTTACAGGTAAACATCCTAGGAACCGAATGGAACTGGTTTCATCTTGCGCAGGATAGTGCAAGTTAAGTTGCATTGGCGTAGCTACAAGGGGGCTAGGGAGGGCTACAGCCTCCCTAGGATTATTACTACAGTTATTTATTTTCCTTACACATCAAAATTATTCGCTAAGTACCTAATTGAGAATTCCAAAAATAAAAGAAGTCCCCCTAGGATTTGTTCATAGTTATGTTAATTCCTCGTTGGGGTTTTGGCGGCTTTGTTCCAAAATTCCTTGTTATGAGAATAATAACTTTTCAATCGTTAAACTTAATAAGGTTCTTTCCTATGATATTATTTGATTAGATTCTCTTATTGAAAACAAGACTCACAAAATATCAGTTTTACTTATCTGCCCAAGTTGAAACCCTTTTTATTGGATTCTTCAGATGTTTTTCAAATAAGGATTATTTTCGTCGTCGCTATTAAAAGTTTTGAGAACTATACACAACTTGGGGTTATATGCGAAAATCGCCTGTAACCCCTATAACCCTTGTCTGTAGCAAAGAGTAATTTGATCAAGTTTCTCCAGCGAGAACTGGAGTTGTTGAATTTTGAGACATTTTGTATTTTTACCCCCAATGCAAAACGGTGTATCCTCTGGCAACGAAACCCGAACTTCCGTACCGGCATGGGTCAAATCAGCAATCGATTGATAAATAAAGGTAATTTGTTTCTTAAGCTCCAGTATCTCCTCCAAAAAAACCCCTCCTTGGCAGATTAAGAATTAATCGGTTTGCTTGCACATCTCGATCTTTTAGCTTTGGATGTCATTGTTCTGTAATTCTCGAATCATGTTTCAACACTTCACTGAGCACTGGTAGATTTTAGTTTGTTTTTGTTTTCAACTAACCAAAAAAAGTTATCCCGGGCCATTGGATACGTCCTAAGTAGGTATTAAAATCAAATTTTACACAGATTCACTCACAAAGAGGCTGGCTAATGATGATTAAAACATCATTAAATAATCATTAGCGACCCGCTTATCCACTTTAAATCTTCATGGATCTGCTAACAGCTGCTGAAATAATCTTCAACAAAAAAACACAATGGCTCGAGTGTTCATTGTTGGCTCTTAATTAACCTACTTCCTTGGTTATGGCAGGAACTACCGCGATGGTTTCGGTGCACTCTTGGAATTCTCCAGCTCTAACTAGAATTCCTTTGGGCGGAATAACAAGATGCTTCGTTACTAGCACACAAAACCAACAGCAGTAGAAATGTGTGTTATTTTTAACCCCACCTGCACCCTTCCACCGCCTCCATGCCGGATTCCAGAAAATCCTTTAAGCCCCCCTCTTGTTTCTATTTCTTTACTGCGGCGGACCAGCTCTAGACTTCGTACTCACCTTAGCCAGAGAAGCACATTCCATCTCGTTACGGCGTTTTTTTTTTGTTGCTTCCGTTCAAACCAAACAATATCCACTGAAATAATGATTTATACTTGCTTTCTTTCCTCACCTTCAGTTATTCAGGCATTCCATTAATCCGATCGCACAGCAACGAATCTACTGCCATACAACTTTTAACGGACGCTCACTAACTCACACCCCGAAACAGGTGTGTTAAATCCTCACACCTCGCTAAAATGCCTGCTCTAATGGGATTTATGGATCCATTCTCATTAGCACTCTTAATTATGAACACAGCACACTTTACTCACTTCAAGGAATATCACTCAACACGCTGGCACTAATTGTAATCCGCTTTCCGATTACCGCTGGACAACGATCCAGACGCACGCATGCACCCATCCATCGACACTCTCATATACGCACTGTTCCAAATTATGCCCGCAAAATTCTCTCTGATTCACATGTGGTCCATCGCCCACAAGGAGTTAATTTAATCCATGCTCACTAATTGACCACTTGGGAGCAGCACTTTAGCACTTACAGTCCTAAACAGTCCTGCCTGTCCCAACCAATGTAATGCCGGAAAGCCGGGTATGTCTTCCTCTTGAGAGACAGTCAATTAGAGGGGGTGGTGGTTAGAAGATAACTTAGCCACCGAAAGCTAGGAAGAGAGCACTTTCCACTTTCGACCGGATCCACGCGAGTTTCAAACAAAACTGATCCTTCTCAGGCCAGGGCACAGCATCCACAGAGCCCTTCCGAAGATGTTTGCAGTGAATCTGGTCGTTCATTTCGATTTTCGCACATGCTCGGCTCCGGAATGAATTGCCGATGTTCATCCGCACGTGTTGCGACGCCGACCACCACCGACCATTGGGAAACTGTTGATTCTCGTGTACAGTAGTCCCTTCATATATGCGGTGGACGGAACCGGCCGCTGTTTTTCGGCTGCCCTTGAACCAATTACGGTGATTTTTTGTATGTGATTAGTGTCAATCTTAAACTAGTTATCTACAGAAAATCAGCTCAACCCACTGCATAAATGGGGGGCTACTGTAATCACATTTCCCCCCGCCAATGTTTCCTTTGTTCTCCGCCGTTGTTGTTGTTGTTGTTGTATTGGAAAGCTAGCTCAAGGCACAGGTAGGGTATAGCCGTAGGTGGGAAAAATAAAGTTATTCAAACAAAAACCAACTCGTGATGAGTGCGAGAATGAAGGTAGGTAGGTACGGGAAAGACCGACACGGGAGAAACAGTGAAAGGTCTCGGACGGATCAAACGATTTCAACTTCCGTTCGACAAACACGGGAGTGATGCACCCAGTAGTGGAACGATGTTGATATTCTGAATTTGGCTGTGCAGCAAACCATTTTTGAACAATGGTGGCAAACAAATATGTGGCCTAGGGAGATGGCCCTGGCGTAGTGGTAAATATCCAGAACTTTCACGCAAAAGTCACGAGTTCAAATCTCATCCCGGAAAAGCCACGAATGACCCAGGAGTATTTAAGGGGCTATAATAAAAAAAATAAAAATTCCTGGCCTTTATTAAAAGTTTTTTTCCCATGGCTATTTCAATGATAGTCGAAAAATTTTGCAATCTTAATACACTTTCTACTGGACTTGTTAAGCAGCTCAGCAAATCCACGCTAAATAGCGAAACAATAAGTTCAGATTTAACCTCTGAGAATTCCATGTTACTTTGCATATTTGTTGCCAATAAATCGAGTTTGTGCTGGAATTCGACCGTTTTGACTAGCGCCTAATTTTTCAATATGGCGTATTCGATATTTTTCAATAAGTCATAGCACGAATACGGCTCTGCCCACGGTCGGTTGGCATTTTAAGGAGCTGTCACGATAAAATTTTCGTTTTTTTTGAGTATGTGATTTTGTGGTACGTTATTAAAAAAAATGTCCGAGTGTCAAATTTTAGGCTTCATTTTTTCTGTGATTGATTTTTTCATAGCGTTTTAGCCCGAAACAATGTGCTACTCGATAACATAGTTCTAGAAAAGAACTTTAGTGCAAAGAAAGTACAAGTGACCGAGTGAAATGCAATTCAAAGTGTTTTTTGACGTAGAACTACGTCTTTGTCGACTATACTGGGGTGCAAATCAAAAAATATGTGTGGTAAAGTGTTAGGTTTTGAACGCTTGTAACTTTGTCATTTATTGATGAAATTAAAATCCAAATACGCCTTTCGATAGGTTATTACATTACAAACCTGCTGCAATAAACATTTTTTTCCAATTTTTCTGTAATAAATCTTTTGAAACATGTACAAATGATAATTTTATCACTGTTTGCATGAAATAAGCGTTTTTCCCAAACCCAGTCATCATAATCGAGTACCACTTGGTTGCACATCTTTCTGAAAAGATATTAAACAGCACTGCTGTCACGCTTCTGCTCATTACCGCTTCGGACGGCGTGGCGCTTGGTCCTGCAGTAAGCAGGAGCATGTCAGTGGTTAAAAGTGAATTGGGTCCCGTTCAACTAAGGGGCTGTTAATTAACTACGAGGGGAAGGGAGGGGGCAAGAATCCCAAAAAAAATGTGTAAGTAGTTAATGAACAGCCCCTATTACGAAACGCGGAAAAGTTATTTATGCAAAACAACCCCCCCCCCTCACCTATAACGACAACCTGAAAAAAAACATGGACTTTAAGCCATCACTTTATTTCCGGGAAATAATTGTTAAGCAAACTACAATGTGATAAAAAAAAGTTTAATTCCGTTAATTTTTTTTTTACTCAACTTCTGCCCACCCTAGTTACAATTTTGGTTTTATGAGGGCTCTGTGGACCATGATTAAGACTTGTAGAATGCTATAAAACCTCTATAAAGCTTGCAATGTTACTTGGGCAGAGAGCTTCGAATTTTAGAAAATAATCGCTCACAATATGTTGATGTTATTCTGTGGGTGATTTATCACCAACTGACTGTAAAACATATCTGGTACCTGTATATATGCAATTAGAAAAACAACCGAAGTTCATCCTTTTTTACATATTCTGCACAGAAGATACTTTCTGCCCCGCCCCATTCATAAAAAAAACGGTGGGAAATCCTGTCAGGGGCGGGGCTTAGAAAGTATTTTTGTGCAGAATATGGAAAGAAGGAGGGGCGTCGGATGTTAACCCAAATGCATATACCGTGCATCATAGAGAAAGAAGCTCTAACTACTGTTTCCAATTGGGTTCTTTAAGGGTATTGAGGTAAAGGCATATTCGTAATCTGCATTAAACATGGAACCGAAATCTGAAATTTGATCAAAATGAGAGCACTGGAACTATTTTAAATAAGTGCGATTACATTAGCAAATATCACCATCTTAGCGCCCCTCAGTGCGACTTTGTTTGGGAGCGAGCTGTCAATTTTTTAGTTTAGTGTCAAACAGTGGAGTTGATATTTTGCTTTAAACTTTGATTTAGAAATCGTGATAAAAATCTACGGTTTCGAAAAAAATATCGCTGTGCTCAAAAAACGAAGCTCTTTCAGATGATGTATAAAAATCGACACACTTTTTTAAAATAAAAGAACCCAATTAGCGCAATTACTCAGGAATGCTTGTATGATTACGAGCCCGCGTTTCAATATAATCATTTTTCATGTCCATATGTAATATTCATAGAAAAAAAACACGTCATACATTTAGACGCTGTGCAAAAATGACATGAATAGGTCCAACCAAAATCCATTACCCTACACCGGGGCAAGTAGAAACGCGTGGGGAAGTTGAAACGGTAGATGTAACTCTTAGTGGAAGTGAATAATCACTGAGATTATTTTTAATATAGTTTGCGGTAGTACACGATGCCTCTCAAAAATAATTACAGTGGATATTCACTTCCATTAAGAGATACACGTATTGTTTCAACTGGCACCGGTATACCTTAACTATGATGTTTACTATCAAAACATAAAACAGGTGGATAACCTGTAAACAAGCTTTTGCTCTGACTTTGAAATTAAATAGCTGAATCCCCTAATTTTCAATTAATGTTGTACTAAGCACCTACTTATTGGAAATCAATCGTTTAATTTGACAAAAGTCACAGTATTCTATTTTGAAATCATGCTACGAATACGCTGTAAAGTACATAATGATGATGCATAGAGAACAACGAAGTGCTTAAACCCCATATGATCGTTATACCCCTTCCTCCCCTACTTCGTTGACATATGAACCAACATTTTGTTCAATATTTAAAGTACCGTCTTCTGACAGGTAAAACAACTGCCTGTTGAGTTATCATAAAATGCAATCTTCATTTTCTTCTCTGCTTCAGAAACCTAACTTGGAGCTACTGAAAAAATTAATGCATTTTTTGGCAATTGTTTTATCCCATAACATGCATGGCGTTTTTGTGTACTAAACTGAGGTGCGAATCAACAAAAAATGTGTGACAAAATAGTGTCAGTTCCTATTGTAGTCGATGTCGATGTAAAATTTAGTGTACATTGATCACAGCAAAATAACTCAACCTTGATCAACCCAAGGTAGTTATGTAGGGGAAATTCTGTCAATTCTTAACCATTACATTAAATTTAAATACATTATCTCATGCGTTATATGAACCGTGGTCTGATTATGCTAACATGAATTGTCACGAGTTTTGAAGCATAACCGAAACATTGAAATACTTTAAAAAACATAAGATAAAGTATTATAATCAAAAATTCAATTTTGCGTAGTTCTACGTCATACTGCGGTCGTGTCTAGGACACAACCCTTTAATTTTTTTTATCAGCATCCTTTTCGTCAGAGCTGTTATTAGGTGATTGGCAAGCTAGCCCGATGCCTCTGATTGGAAGCGGATTGTGCAAGAGTTTCTTTGAAGATCCGATGGAATGATTTGATGTGTTGAGCTAGAATTAGGAAATGCAAAAGTCTTCCAACTTTTTGCTTCACGGGCAAACCATCGTTCAAATGGTGAGTTCGTTCCTGTTTATACATTCACCTGTTTCGGTTTCTACAACTTTGTCTTAGACATCATTTCGAAGAGCCGATTTCGTGCTGTATTTTGATGAGAAATCGAGCACGCTAATGTCAAAGGTTGGGAACGAGTGCGTATGGCCAAGGTCCAACATAGATTTGCCAATTGATTTATTCGACAAGAGAGTCGTCCTAGCCCTTTTTTGGTGGTTTTAGACGTTTGATGCTTTGTTCTTGTAATTCATGTGCTTGTGATTTACCTGAAGAATTTTTGAACTAGTTTGGAAATAAGCCGGAAAAGTCTTGGAAGTGCCTTTGGTTCAACAGTAGTGCAGCAGAAAAGAAAGAGTGCAACAGAAAAGGCTTAGATCTCCTCTTTATTTTCATTTATATGTTCCTATATTTTTTATATATATTTTCATTCTATTACTCTCTACTAAAATCTAGTTCTCACCTGTTCGTGTTCAGCGTTGGAAAATTTTGCGAGGTTTTATGAAACATACAAAACGAAAAGTTCGCGAGTCATTGGCCTTTATTACCGATGTCACTTCACGGTGAAGTAACAACTTGTCACTCACGGTGAAGTGATTCCCATTTGATTTACATGGCAATCACTTCACCGTTAGTGACAACTGGTCACTTTACTTCGTTTTCACCGTGAAGTGACACCCGAAATAAGGGCCATTGTGAGTCTTAGCGAACTTTTCCTGTAGAATTAGAGACCCGCTTTTTCTCAAGGGAAGATAGAACTACCCAAGCAACATTGCAAGTTTTATCGAAGGTTTGAAGCATTCCACAAGTCTAAATCATGGTCTACAGAACCCTCATAAAACCAGAAATGTTACTTGGGTAGGGTTCTTTCCTCCATTTTCTTTCTCCTTTATTCTATTTTTCTTTTTTCAGAGAACGAGTAATGGCACTATAACCATGAGCCACATTGGCTAGGACAAGAGTTAGTGCTCATGTCCCAACCACTCGAGGATAATTGAGCAACACAATCATTTATAAATAACAATACAGCGGAACGTACGGTACGAGATGTCCACGTTTCATCCATTTATTGGATTCTGAAGCATCGTGTTTTAATCTTTGATTTCAACAGGCCCGATATTTCTGAATCATCTTGTCCCTTAAATGCTGCACAGTAGGCCTGGCCGTTTTGATATATTTAGCGCATCTCTGATGTTCAAAATATACCAAATAGACAAGAAAAAGGATGGAGGTATATCATAATTCCAGGATGCTTTCCTAAACTTGCTGTGTTGGTGTTAGATTAGATTAGATTAGATTAGAGTATGTGATATTGTGGTACGTTATCGTTAGTTGTTTTGGTACGGACTGTTTGGTTAATGCAGTGTTTTGGTGGCGTTGATTCACTCTTTTTTTTATTTTTTAGAACATTTAGTTGCGTTTTTTTTAGGAGAGGCAGAGTGTTGCCGTTCCGTCGACGACCGTTGAAGAAGTAGAAGGGGGTGAAGCAAGAGTTTGGTAGTACTGTACAAATAAAATAAATTAACAAAAAAAGAATGACGATGTTCTTAGCTCACCCACGCAAGCAAACAGCATGACTTTGTTGTAGAAACATTACCCTTTCTGATGGTAGTGTTAGTATGCGTATGCGATATGTCCTTTTGAAAAACAATCCTTGAATTGAAGTTATTGCTCTGTGGAGCTCGACCTGTTCTGATCATCATTGACGGAACCAATGTGTCTGGAAATCTATTAATCAAATTGATTTCATTACTTTTCGTTATTGCTATTTGAAATTATTGGGGGAAAATAAAGCCCCTCAAGGAGTCTACTGATACTGAGTACCGTGAATTTGTGTACACTGGAACCTCCATTTACGAACCAAACCGGGGGTACGTTAATCGAATTAGTGCGTAAAAGAAACCTTGTTATTTGGGATTTACTTCGTAAAAAGAGGTTTTTGAGAATAGTGTCAAATATCCCACACGGCTTCCGGTTTCAGAAAATCAAAAAAATACTGTTAAATACCTCACAATATGGGTATTTTTGAAATCTGGGTGACGTAAAGGTACCGGTAAACGATGACTGATGCTAATTTGAAATCCAATGTGGCGGCTTTTGCCCTATCATTCCCTTCAATGCCACAGTGTTCTGGTACCCAATATAAGTTTTCTGAGTTCCGTTGGCACAGTTGCCGAAGCGAGAGAATACTAAAGACGATCTTTGATGTACATTTGTAAGCGCTGCTTGACTATCAGAAAAAATACAAATATTTGCACATCTATATTTCCTCCTCAGACAAACATGTACACATTCAAGTATGGCTACAATTTCCGCATGAAACACTGTTGGAAAATGTCCCATCGCAACTGAAATATTTGTCCCGGGGCCAAATATTCCTGCACCTGTTCGTATTCCAATTGTTGAACCATCTTTGAAAAATATGATTGAGCCTTGACGAACGTTAGGACCACCAGTTTCCCAATCCGAACGTGCCGTTTCACAAACGTTGAAGGGAATTTCATAGTTGTCCTCTGGTTTCATCCAGTCTCCATTCATACTCATCACTGGTCCTCTTTGGAAGTATTGTAAGATGTTTCGATGACCAACAATATCACCTGGCATAACTTTTGACGAAGGACTACGTCTTTGATTTCTATATGGGGGTACACTTTGTGAAAACCGAAAATGGAACATGTAACAAATTAAGAAAGATTTTGAACGTTAATAACTCAGCTGCCCCTGGTCCAAGTTCAATAATTTTATCACCAATTGATCAGAAATATGGCTACGCATCAATAACAATGCTACCAAATGCTGATTTTCAACAAGAAACTATTGAAAAACTGGTAAATGTCCAGCATTGTCTAAAAGTGTCGAATTAACTAACAAATCCACCAATGCATATGCTGCTTCCCTAGCACAGTCGTCAGAGAGTAGTAAGTAGACGAAACAAGTCGAAGTGGCATTCGCCTCGGATCCTCGGGTGCGTGCAAATAGAGAGGATGGAATTGCGTAATATTTTGCACACTAATCGCCATCCGTCATCTGGCTCGCCGTGGCGGTGTCTGACCTATCTCCGGCCTGATTTACGAAGTGTGCTGAAGGTGTTCCTGAAAAATGAGATCCGTGATGCTGTCACCTACACTAAACACGCCAAGCGTAAGCGGCCATGGATGTCATCTACGTTTTGAAGTGACAGAGACGCACTCTGTTTGGTTTCGGAGGTTAAATCATCACCAACTTTGGCAACAAAACGGCTCTTTTCAGGGCCACCAAGCTTATTACAGTAAAAAGTAGGAATAGAATTCATCTGCCTGTTTGTCCATATTCAGAAGCAACGATCACACAAAAGGCTCATGTTATCAAACTGGAAGTAGGGGTACAAATTATTTTGATCAACCTTGATCAACTTTGAATCGCCACGGCCGGGTATTTTCGATGGAAGAAGCAACAATCTAGTATCTAATTCGACGAAGACGGCAGGAAACACTTGTGAAGCCGAGTTATTTACGAAAGAGAGTGTCGATGAAGAGAATCGATCAATGTAGATAGGACCTATTGAAAAGTGACGCGAGATTTGTTTTCCTTACTGAGCTCCAATGCTACCGACGCCAGGGAGGCAGCTCCCACACCTGGACCATACCAATCGACCCATCAACTCAACCGGGGACCAACGGCTTTACTTCCCGAAGGAAGGTGTGATCAGAGATGTTATGCCTTAGAACATGCCGGTGGCGCCGACTGAGATTGGACCCAGGCCTGCTGGGGTGAGAGGTAATCACGCTTACCACCGGCGCCGATATCTTTCAAGGTGATATCACGGCGAATGAGAACGATCGAAATTTGAGTTTAGTTATCTCAGAAATAAGAAATAAAGTTGCAGGAACTCAGCGATGAGTAAATACGCCTCATGTTTTCCCAGGTTTTTCCAGGATTTTCCAGGGGAAAATTCCCGAATTTGAGAAAAGTTAAGATTGGATTCACTCAGTCTATTGGTACTACTCCGAGACTGAATAATATTTTCGTCAATTTCATCATTTTCTGGCAGATTTTTTAGGTTTTCCACAGGAAACCATGAGACAAATTTACTCATAACTAAACTCAAGTTTGGGTTGTTCTCATTCGCCGTGTACGCAAAAGGAAAAGAGCCAGTGTCGCTACTTGATAGCAAACTACTCATAATGGGAGGAGCCTTTGTAGCTTTTATACCACTTGGTTGCACATCATTCTACTTTAACCTGAAAAGATATAAAAGAGCGCTGCTGTATGACATTAGCTCATTTTCGCTTCGGATGGCGCGGTGAACAGCAATAGCAGCAGTAGGAAGGTGGTGGCTAGTCCACTTCTTCACACCTAACAAGCAACAATTGACTGGTCGTGGCAAAGGAGGAAAAGGTCTGTTAAATGAGGCGCCAAGCGTCATCGCAAAGTTCTTGGAGATAACCGCCATCGGTCGTCTAGCTCGCCGTGGTGGTGTCCGGTCTGATCTACGAGGTGTGCTGAAGGTGTTCCTGGAAAATGGGGTCCGTGATGGTGTCACCTACACAAAACATGCCAAGCGTAAGTGGCCATGGATGTCCTCTTCAATAAAACGGCCCTTTTCAGGGCCATCAAGCTTACATCAGTAAATAGTTGGAATAGAATTTATCTGTGCTTCTTTGTCCATATTCAGAACCCCAAGCCCCCAATGACCACACAAAATGCTCTTCAGAGTTGTAATCTTGTAACCAAACTTGGAAGCAGCGGTGCAAGTGATTTTGATTGATTCTTTTAATAAACTTTCTCTTTGAAAAAGGTTACTACAAATTTGGTACGTCTACATTTCAAAAACGGAAAGAGTTAAGATAATAGATAATTTATCAATTAAAAGGACTAAATGCTCTTCACATTTATTCCGTCCACTAGCGGTCCTACGTCAAGCTTCCGTTCGTGCCCCTAGGCACAGACCCTGCTACTTTTTTTAGACCTTTTGAGCCTTAGAGCACTTCTTTCCGCTTCTACTTGCACATGTTCATGCAAGGGCAGCAGATTGAGGATTGCTTCTAATGCTTTTGATGGGGTGCTACGCACCGCACCCGTTATTGCAATGCATGCTAGCCGTTGAAGTTTTGCTAGTTTCCTCTGTGCAGTACCCTTTTTTGAGTTTGGCCACCACACTAACGAAGCATACGCTACTTTCGGACGGATTATTGATGTGTAGATCCACATTGTCATTTTTGGTTTAAAACCCCACTTTCCCACAGGGCACTGGTTGCTTTGTTAATCCCAGAATCAAGCTGAGCATTCCAATTCAACTTGGCGTCCATAATAGCTCCTAGGTATTTGACCTGTTCACTGAGATGGATCTGCTCTCCTCCAAGATTGAATTCTTTTAGGTTAATCTTCCTCTTTCTAGTAAAGGGGATGATTACGACTTTTGATGGATTAATACTTAGGCCCTCTTTAATGCACCAAAACTGGGAAAATTTAAGGGCCTCTTGCATTCTTTCAGGAATGATAACGTCAAATTTTGCTCTTACTATACTGACTATGTTATCCGCAAAGCCCACAACTTCGAAACCTTTTGCTTCCAGGCTTCTTAGAAGAGCATCTACAACTAAAGACCACAGCAGTGGTGAGAGAACTCCTCCATGAGGACAACCTTTCGTTGCCTTTACTGTTATAGATGAGTTACCCAGCCCAGAAGTGATTTCCATTTTGGCAAGCATAGTCTGAATCCTGTTGACGATGCGCCTATCGAAGTTCCTTGCCTTCATAGCGTAAATCATAGCTCTCGTTATCAAAAGCTCCTTCAATATCCAAGAAAGAGCAGAGTGCAATTTCTTTAACTGAAAGAGATTTTTCAATTTTGGTTACTAAGGTATGGAGAGCAGTAGCTGTTGACTTTTCGGATTGATACGCAAACTTAACATTAGATAATGGATTCGGGAATATGTAAGTTTAGTTGATGAAATCATTCAACACCTTTTCCATAGTCTTTAACAAAATTTCTGAAAGACTGAGGGGCCTGTATGATATTGGATGCGTTTTGTCGCGCCATCCATTTTTTGGTATGAATATAACTCTTGCCACTCTCCATTTTGATGGAATATAATTTAACCTTATAATTGCCTTGAACATCTTTGTTAGAGCCGGAATCAGCACTGCTTCACCTTTTTGGAATAGCGCCGGGAATATTCCGTCCACACCTGCTGATTTAAAGGGCTGAAAAGATCTCACCGCATTTTCTACTCTGGCCTCAGTGAAGATTTCATCAGCTATATCTGGTGTGGTGTCTCCTGTTCTTTAAAACTCCGAACAACATCTTTGATCAACAAACTCAGAGTTAGCCAATTTCGCACACAAGACTGATCCTGGAAAATGTGTTTCCATCATTATATTTAAAGCTTCAGAAGGAGATTTGGTGAAACCTCCATCAAGACATTTCAGATAACCAAGTTCTGTCGTATGATCTTTCGAAAGGCTTCGGGTTAGAGAAAAACTGGGAAATACTGTCAAATACCCCACAATATGGGTATTTTTGGAATCGGGATGACGTGTAGCGACCGGAAATCGATGTATGACGCCATTTTGAAATTCGACATGGAAGCTTCCGGTTTTAGATAATCAGATAATGTTGTAGGGTATTTTCCAGAATTTCAAAGTTTTTCTGTAACCGATTTCCTCTTCCTATACGACACCCCTATTCCAAAAATGACCCATATTGTGGGGTATTTGACAGTATACAGTTTTTATGTAACCGGAAGCCGCCATCTAGGATTTCAAAATGGCATCAGACATGGATTTCCGTTTCGTACACGTCACTCTAATTCCAAAAATTCTCATAAAGGGTGTCCACGATGAAATTGCCACTCTATGAAATTGCTCTAACTTTTTAACCGTTGGGTAGAATTTAATGAAAATTTGGGTGGATTTAGTTCATAGTGCATTATTTACATCCTGCAAGTTTTAAAGTCCTGTGATCAAAACTCGCGGAAATGGAGTCGAAAGAACAGCTCGTGTGTTATAAAATCTTGCGCATTCATCACGAGAACAAGGATCTCTCGCATCGTTTCATCGCTAAAACGTTGGGAATCGCGAATTCCACGGTGTCGCGAGTGATTAAGCGGTTCGAGGAACGGTTGACCACCGATCGGAAGCCCAGAAGTGAAGGAAAAAGTATTTCGTACAAACCAAAAATCACAACCGCGTAGTTGGGGCCTTCAACCGAAATCCAAACGCCTCCGTTAGGGATGTGGCTAAGAAGCTGCACCTAAGCCGAAGTTTTGTCCAGAAGGCCAAAACTAAGGCTGGGCTTCGAACGTTCAAGGTACAAAAGGCCCCTAATCGCGACGAGAAGCAGAACAAGTCCGCCAAAACCCGTGCCAGGAAGTTGTACCTCAACATGCTGACGAAAGTTGAATGCTGCATCATGGACGACGAAACATATGTGAAGGCCGACTTCAAACAGATCCCCGGCAACCTGTTTTTCACGGCCAAGGATAAGTTCAGCATTCCGGAGCATGTCCGCACTCAGAAGATGTCCAAATTTGCGAAGAAATTCCTGGTTTGGCAAGCCATCTGCACGTGCGGGAAGCGGAGTGCACCTTTCGTGACCCAGGACACGATGAACGGACAGGTGTACATAAAAGAGTGCCTCCAGAAGCGGCTGCTTCCTCTCCTGAAGGCCCACAACGTCCCAACAATCTTCTGGCCGGATTTGGCCTCATGCCACTACTCCAAGGACGTGCTGAAGTGGTATGCGGACAATAAGGTCAATTTCGTGCCGAAAATGTTCAACCCTCCCAACACTCCGGAGCTCCGCCCCATCGAGAAGTACTGGGCGATTATGAAGCAGCACCTTCTTAAACGACCTAAGGTAGTGAAGACAGTCGAGGAACTGAAGAAAGTATGGGTTTACATGCAAAAAACGGTTGATTCACAGGTTGTGCAGAATCTTATGGCCGGGGTTAAGGCCAAGGTGCGGGCATTTGCGTATGGACTGTAAATAAAATACGAGTAAAATGGTAAAATGAAGTTTAATAGTTATTTCTCAATCCCTGAAAATTTAATGGCAATCGGAATTTTGTGTGTGGCAATTTCATCGTGGACACCCTTTATTGTGGAGTATTTAACAGAATGTCCAAGTTTTGCTGTAACTGAAAGCCGCAATCTTGGATTTAAAAATGGCGTCAGACATGGATTTTTGGTTCCTACACGTCACTCCGATTCCAAAAATACCCATATTGTGGGTATTTCACAGAATTCCTAAGTTTCCATCTTGGATTTCAAAATTATGTTAGATATCGATTTCCGGTTCCTTCACGTCACTCCGATTCAAAAACTATCAATATTGTGGGGTAGGGTTTTTGATCTAATTTCCGTCCTACTAAGGACATCCCGCACTTTACCACGCTTTTTGGAAAGGGTTTGAACAAAACATAGAATGTTTTCATCAAAGATAACTTCTAAATTTATCCACCTTTCCATACGTACCGTTGGATTTGATAAAGAGTCAAACAAAGTTGAGATATTATTAAAAATCTAACACTGCTTCTAAATTCGTCCTACGCGTTTCAATACCGTCCTAACGCATTGAAACGCCATTAGATTTTCTTCGTCTTACGGATAAACGGAGAAAAAGGGGATGCACTAGGAGCGCTTCTTTTGTTTTGAGAACAATGAGCGTAAATATGCATACAATGCGCTCTAATAGGATTTATGTTGTAGCTAATGAACTAACGCATCGGAACAAACGTATTATTGTTTTGTACATTGTGAAATCATTGATATTATTGATGATTTCTGCTCGATAGAACGGAAATGGGCGATTACGACGAAGTAGCGCTCTTCCCTATTTGTCAGTATGTTCCAGTTTTCCGTAAACGGAAGCCGCAATTCTGGATTTCAAAATGGCGTCAGACATCGATTTCCGGTTCCTACACGTCACTCTGATTACAAAAATACCCATGTTGTGGGGTATTTCACAGTATTTCCCAGTTTCCCAAAATCGCAAAAATAAAATCGTTATTTGGGATTACAAATTGAATATTGCGTAAAAAAAAGACTTCGTAAATGGAGGTTTCAGTGTACTACCAATCGTCACCATGGTCAACCATTGGTCGTAGAGAATAACACCCTGTACACTCTACTCTCCAGTGCTCCAGTTCAGTTGGTAGGTACCAAGATTTGTTTCGAGTCTATCACTTGACGATGGAAGGCGAGGAAAGGCTTGTAGGCGCCAGTAACCAGAAAAGCGATTCTTCGAAATGTCTTTTTGTTTTGGCATCATCGTCGCCGTCGTGCATTTTCCCGATGTTGTTTGTTGTTTACTTCGCTCCAAATTTTCTCATTTCCCTCTATACAAATCTGCCCCATCCCCTGATTGGGGGTCGCGCGGTAGATTTGCACAAGCACCACGTGCACTGTCGTAGTCTGTGTGAGGACAAAATCGCACGTGCCCAAATTGTACTGATAAGGAAAGACGTGCTTTGTCGTGGTGTACAGTCACACACTTTCCGGTGTGTCGATGTGCTGGGAACACGTTCTTTGTTGTTTTACTTGAGTCGGGAGTAAACAAAGTGTGACGATATGAAGGTAATATTTTGCTGTCTATGGAAGCCACTACTGAATTTGTTCGGGATGTGTTTGCTTACTGTCACACTGTCACTGACCTTCAAGATCTATTATGTCTTAGATAAAGGCTTTGTTTACGCTATCAACCTGTTATTGTATCCTGGTCATGATTAGTTTCGAATTTTCTAAGCAACTGTCTGATACCCAACGATGTGCATGAAACCAAATGAATCAATGAGTGATGAACTATACTAAAACACCTCCGAATCAAACCCATCATCTGTCACCAAACTCTGCATTATGACTCCCTTCCTGTTTGTGACCCATATCCATCACACAGCACTCCGAGTATGAAATCCTTCCCTTCGAGACCTTCCGTCGGCTTAGGACACACTGTGAGGCATTAATGAACCCATTTCCCACTTTTTCGCTACACATCTTCTGGAAAAGACTTTGCCGGTTATAGTGCTCGGTTAAGATAATCGTGATGATGAAGATGGAAAAGTTGTTGCTACAAAACGCCTCATTCACAGTACCCTCATTAAGTATGAAACATTTTCGGCAGTACCTTCGTTTGCTTTCTTGGAACTCGGGGAAGAACCCAAGCCATCAAATGGAAGCCGGTTGAGCCATTTTCATTACAGAAAATCCAACCCGCCTTAGCAGTACAAACCACCCTTTGTGTCTTGCCAAACCACAGACGACCACCACACGTGTGTTTGAAACTTTCGTTCTCATCTGACCCATTTCTGCTATTTGGTGGTGTGTGGTGGCAAAAGGGAATGTTCCTCAGCAAACATGGGAAACTTGGTTCTTTTTAGGGAGTAAACTTTTACAACAAAGGCACGCCTGTCGTGGTGGTTACTCGTGTAACCAGCTCCGAAAACCAGTTACGGTAAATGTTTCGCTGAATCTTAGCGAGTAAACGTATTATTTTGCAGATATCTCAGTAAAACGTACATATTTCCAAGGTTAAGCAAACTAGGTGTGCAAGCTTGCCATCACAGAATATCAGCCAAATTGGCTGAAGGACAGCCGAGGAAAATTACTCTTTTCAAACATTTATAACTTTTGAACTTTTAAAGATCAAAATATTTAATTTTTTTAAATAAATTCTGTTTGTCTGTCTGTCTGACCCTTATAGACTCGGAAACTACTGAAACGATCGGCGTGAAATTTTTTATGCAGGGGTTTTTTTGGGACAGGGAACGGTTCTTATGATGGTTCGATACAAAGGGGGGAGGGGGCTCCCAAACAAATGAAACAGAAATTTCTGCACAACTCGAGAACTAATCAAGCAAATGGAACCAAATTTGACATGTGGAGGTCATAGAAGGTAGCCCTTTAGATAAGGGGGGGGGGGTCTATATAGCTTTTTTTTTCAATTTGGGCATAAACTCAAGCTAATATTGAATCCCGAGCAAGGCCGGGAACACTCAGCTAGTGAGATATAAATTGAAGCTGTTTATTTGAACTCTAGAACTACCTAGTGAATAAATTCAAGCGTAGTTAAAGAGCTTTACATGGAATTAATCGCCGTGTACTTAGTACACGACGCGTCTGTTTACATATCATTTTTTGACGCACCCACTAAAAGGTTAAAAAAGTCGGACATTAAATTGTTTCCAAGAGCCCAGATTAAAATAGAATAAGCTTATGGACTTTAATTAATGAATATGAGAATAATTTCCATGGAAAACTAAGAATAGTTGCAAGGGAATTCAGAGGAGAATTCCAATAAAAGAATTGTTAGGAAAACTTGAAGTGAAATCTAAGGATTTCTTTCATGTTAGTTCTGATGAACTCCAGATGAAACGTAAGGTAAAACGTAAAGTGAAACGTTCCCTAGCGAGTCCTGAGTAGTATTCAAAGGCAATTTCCAACAGAATTCTAAGGAGGATTCCAAGGTATTTCCAAAGAGAACAATAAGAGATTTCTGACTAAGGGATTTGTAAGGGGAACCCAAATGTATTTGTGAGTTAAATTCCAAGGGAAGGAGGAGAATCCAATGAAAATTCAATTAAAATTTTGAAGACGATGCCTAAGAAATTCTAAGCAGTATTACATGAGCATGAGCATGAGCATGAGCATGATTGACCACCCACGGTTGTTACTCTGCTATTGCCACATCAGCTGTAATTACACAGAGAACCAATAGAGGATGCTTGGGACTAGCGATCATCCTCAATGTGTAAAAACGGGTGATCTCAAACTACACAGTTCGAAAAAGTAGTGTAAATTTCTGTCACTATGATGCACATAAATGGAGCGTCACATATCATACAGATTCACATTAAAGATCGTGTAAATTTATGAGTCATTTAATGAAATATTCTAAATATTGTATGCAACCATCCATCTTTGTAAGCAATATTTCTTGCAAGTTGCTAGTTTAGGTGAAAAGGAAGCTTACATGCTTCAATTTTATCATGCATGGATATTTACATCACCATTAAAATTTATAATTTTTTGGTGTGTATGAAATACCAGCGTCGGCCGCGCCCGAACACAGGTCAAGAGAGGAATACACAATAAACATAAACAATAACCATAAGAAGCATCTAACCACCAATTCGGGATATCATCTCAACTTTATGTGATATGGTCGTACCATCTATGATATCGTTATTATATGGTACCCGTTTATTAGGGTAGGAATGTGTTGACGTGACACTCGCTTTGATGGAAGCCGAGATCATCTATGCACTTCTACGAGGAATTACTGTGATATTGGTAAGAGAGTATACTATAGGGTTTGCAGCAGGGTTGTTTTTGGTAAATGATAAGCGCAGGAGCTTGGGATTGAACCCACGGTCTTCTGCTCAGTAAGCAAAAACGTTTGCCACTAGGCAAACGAACCTACTTTTTAATCATCGAGTTGCTGTTATTACAATGTAGTAATATTATCAAATAAAACGGTTCACGAATTTTGATTGTGGAGGGGCCTGAGATTAAACTCATGATGTTCTGCTCAGTAAGCAAAAGCAGTCGCTCCAAGGCCACCGAGCTCCTCGTATCACATCATACCGTTACTCGAGTTGTTGTGATCATTCAAACCTGGTACCGACGACGACGACAAGTTTCGCAAAATACTCGATAAACAAGCGATTTGACCATACATATCTTTAATCCGAAAGGACCTGGGACCACGTTTGTTGCTCAGTAAGCAAGCCACTGAAACCGACGATTTTTCAAATTCGAAAACTAAAAGCTACGAAGGCCTTCATTAAGTTCCACTTTCACACCACGTTCAATGTTTCGATTTGATCTTTACGCATTGTTCAGGTTATCATAACAAGCTATGACGGACGTGACGATTGGTTAAGCCCTTATTAAATAAACTATTCAAACGAAATTACGTTTTCAAAAGCAGTCAAACGGATCCAACAGGCTTTTGTTTAAACCCATGATCTTGATGACCCATTAGGCAAAAACGGTTGCTCTATAGCCACCGTGCCCCTTACATTAACACAATCTACGACCGACTTAACAAAAAGCTATTCAAATGAAGCGACGTCTCTGAACGCAGCCAACAACCCAAGTAACAATTCAAGCTGAACATTAGGAACAAAACCTGATTATTGGTTTATTTAATGTGTACAAAGCTGATTAACATCAGGCTGAATATATAGTTGATTAGTTGTGCATGAAGCGAATTGTATCCCCATAATCCAACCTCAATAAGTTACCTGATCCAAAGATTGAACAAGTCTTATTTAAGCTTAACACAACTTCACAAATCAGCAATGCATATTTTGATAGCTTGATTTGTTAAATGTCGTCAGTGTCTGTGTCACTCATTGCATTTTCGGCATTTTAGGTCTACTAAATTCACTGAATATCTTTCTTATAGCAGTGGCAGCAGTAGAGGCAAGGAAAAGGAGATTGTTAGGAATAACTCCAGGTTGATGTGGGCTGCGACGACGTCGGAAGTATACATTTGTAATCCTGTGTTTTGTCTGTTATATTGCACTGAAGTTTCAGACCGCATTCCAAAAATACTACTCAATTATGGCACTAAAATAGCATCCAAACGGCCATCAAAATAAATAACGCACTTGTGTCCACATTGTGTTAACTGCACTTGAAAATGACAGGAATGTTTTACTGTCACCAGTTGTTTTTTTTACAATTCTGCATTGATGTATAATACTCTTCCGGTTGCTGTTATTCAACTTAAATTTGACGTGCTTCAAGTTAATGATCATACCTTTTGCCACACATATGCTTAAATGGTCCAGTAGGTATGGTTGACGCTTGTGAATCAGCGACTGCCGGTTCGAATCCCAAAATGCAAAGGTAATTTTAAGACTTATATTAACAATACAAATATGTAAATCCAATTAGTCAGCAACAAGTTAAAGCAGTTTCATATAAATGCATAAGATATGAAGATATGGAAGATATTATTTTTGAAATAAAACTAGAGGGCTGAACAAGGGTTGAAAAAGACTGTTATGTAATGCCTTAAAAAGCTTATAATGTATATTACTGTTAAGCTTTCAACTGATTAAAATCACCAAATTTAGATGTTTAAAAGCTGAACAAAGGTTAACGTGGTCTAGTTTGGGTCGATATAAAAGAGCGCTGCAATATGACATTAGCTCATTTTCGCTTCGGACGGCGTGGTGAATAGCAATAGCAGCAGTAGGAAGGTGGTGGCTAGTCCACTCCTTCACACCTAACAAGCAACAATTGACTGGTCGTGGCAAAGGAGGAAAAGGTCTGGTAAAGGAGGCGCCAAGCGTCATCGCAAAGTTCTTCGAAATAACTGCCATCGGTCGTCTAGCTCGCCATGGTGGTGTCAAACGTATCTCCGGTCTGATCTACAAGGTGTGCTGAAGGTGCTCCTGAAAAATGAGGTCCGTGATGCTGTCACCTACACTAAACACACCAAGCGTAAGTGGCCATGGATGTCCTCTTCAATAAAATGGCCCTTTTCAGGGCCATCAAGCTTACATCAGTAAAGAGTTGGAATAGAATTAATCCACAGCCATTTGTTTGTCCATATTCAGAACTCCAAGCCCCCAATGACCTCACAAAATGCTCTCCAGAGTTGAAATTTTGTAACCAAACTTGGAAGCAGGGGTGCAAGTGATTTTGATTGACACGAGTGGCATGATATTCAGGAAGTCCATCCAGCTTCTTGGCTTTGTTGATGACATTGACATTATGGCACGGAACTTTGAGACGATGGCGGAAACGTACATCAGACTGAAGGCTGAACCTAGGCGGATTGGACATGCCATCAATGCATCAAAGACAAAATACATGAAAGGAAGAGGTTCTAGGGAAGACAATGTTAGCCTCCCACCCCGAGTTCAGATTGACGGTGTCGAAATCGAGGTGGTAGATGAGTTCGTGTATTTGGGCTCACTGGTGACCGCCGAAAATGATACCAGCAGAGAAATTCAAAGACGCATTATGGAAGGGAATCGTGCCTACTTTGGACCCTGGAGGACGCTCCGGTAAAATAAAATTCGCCGCCGCACGAAGTTGACTGTCTACAAGGACCAATGCGCCCTTGGTGTTTTCGAACGGAAGGTGTTGCGTACCATCTACGGTGGAGTGCAGATGGATGACGAAACGTGGAAGAGACGAATGAACCACGAATTGCACCAGCTGCTGGGAGAACCATTCATCGTCCTTATTGCAAAAATTGGGCGACTACGGTGGGCTGGGCACGTCGTAAAAATGCCGCACGACGACCCAGTGAAAACGGTTCTAGAAAGCGACCCAACAGGAACAAGAAGAAGAGGCGCGCAGCGGGCAAGGTGGATCGACCAAGTAGAAAATGACATGCGGACCCTTCGCAGACTACGAGGCTGGCGAACTGTGGCCATGGATTGAGTAGAGTGGATACGACTTCTTCGGACAGCAGAGGACAACAAGTCCTTAGCCTGATTGGTAAGGTAAGTAAGGGACGGTACTAGTGGATATTTTTGGTCGCTATAGAAAATTTAGTCGAGTCCATTTCCCTATATAACCTAGAGATTTTCCGTTGAAGTCCTAGAAAAACCTGGAAAGCTCAGCGAATTTTATTTAGCATAAAAACTTCGCAACTATGGATGTCCCTTGAGGAGCCTCCACCCCTTCTAAACTCTCATTACTATAGAGATGAACCAACCAGGTTCTGAAAGTCTCTATAATAAAGCTTAACTAAATTTTACTCTTTGATTCCTTTGGGATTATTCTTGGAATGAAGTTAAAACTCTTCTATGAAGCCATGTAGAATTGTTTTTTAAATTTATTTTAAACTCATTCCGGAATAACCTTATTCTTAGAATTTCCATGGAGTTCTCCTAAGAATTCACCTTAAATTTTCAACACAAACCTAATTGAAGTCTTCTGAGAACTACCTTGGGATACAAGTTTATGCTTAATACTAGAATTTTCTCTGCATTCTCCTCAAAATCCCCTTGGAATGTAACCTGAAATTTGTTATAATTCTCCTTACAATCTTCATTGAATTATTCTCACAGACCCATTTTAATTCTCTTCAATATTTCCTAGTTCCTTTAAATATATGATCTGTTATTTTTTAGTGGTAATCTAGTTAATACAGAATTAAGGTGATGTCTAGAGAACTTCCGAGGAGTTTACTAAACTTCAAACAAACTTGGGAACTTTGTAGATGTCTGGAGATTTTCAGAAATGTTTAAATAATGTTAAGACAGTTCCATTTATTTCGGGCATTACCAAAACTTCAGGAGGTTAATGAGAGATTCAGGAAGCTACGAAAACATCAACGAACCGTAGGGCAGTTCAATTTTCTTCTAGAAAATTGCAGAAGCTTTACAGAGGGCCCTAAAAACATCAGAAATGTTCGAAGATCAGTGAAGTCCAGAGAACTTCTGAGAAGTTTTCTGACTTAATGCACTTCTATTATTTTCAATGATGTTGTGAGTTCTGAAAGGAAGATCAAAACAGTTCCATTAATTTATTGCAGAAATTTTAAGGAAGCTCTGAGGAATTATGGAAAATTCCATGAAATTCTAGAATGTTTCAAAAATTTCAGGAATATTGCGGGGTTTTATGGAAGTTCCATGAATACCAGGAACTTTCATGGAACTTAAGAGAAGTACCAATAACTTCTTAAAAACTAAGGGATCATCATTATGGAACATCAGCATAAATCAAAGAACTACGAGGCAGTTGAATTATCATCAGAAAAAATACTGGATCGTTTAAAAAGATTTAGAAAATTCAGGGAAGTCTAGAAAATTTAAAGGTCTTTAAGAATTATCAATTATGATTGGGGTTTTTCAGCCTTCAGGAAAAATGTCTGATTATAGTTTTATCATCACCAACATTTCGATCCAGGGTTAACGATCTTCATTAGGGCTTGTTTTAATTTTGAAAAAATGGAACATAAAAAAAATATTTTTAAGTTCTATGGCGAGTTGAATGTAAACAAGTTTCACCCGTCCTTAGTTTTAAGAGGAAACTAATATGTGTGTATAACGGAGATGAACCAGCCTACGGCTGAAAATCTCCCAAATAAAGAAAGAAAAAAAAATATGATAAGGTGATTCAGAATAAATGTCACCGATTTCACAAATATGCAATTCTCAATAGGTAAAAGGGAATATGTTCAAGCATTTTTGTTTCAAGCGGCGCTGGTGGTGTAGTGGTAAGCGTGATTACCTCTCACCACAGCAGGCCTGGGTTCAATCTCAGTCGGCGCCGCCGGGATGTTCTGAGGCATAACATCTCTGATCACGCCTTCCTTCGGATGGGAAGTAAAGCCGTTGGTCCCCGGTTCATGAGTTAATGGGTCGATGGGTAGGGTTCAGGTGTGGGATATGCCTCCCTGGCGTCGGTAGCATTGGAGCTCAGCACGGAAAACAAATCAATGAAAAAAACGTATTTTTGTTTTAAAGTAACACATAGTAGGATTTGAAATTTCATTCGTTTGCGATTTTAAGCAGCCATGGACGTGAAAATGGAGCATGTCATAAATCTGTATAACATCGTGTATTGTATTGTAGAATCTGAAATCTCTTCTAAATCTTCTTTAAATTTCGCATTCCATTCGTGGAAAATTCGTTCTATTTCAGCGCTTAGACGCATCGCCAGTTGTGGTTAATTTTCTTGACAAATGTTACCAACCACAAGGTAAAGGAAGAGAGATTCGAATTAAAGTATGCTAAGATGAAGGTTATATATGTAGTAAGGAAAATGACTCAAATGTTGGCATATGGATCTAATATTGGGCGCATCGCTAAAAATCGGCTATTTATCAATTTTATCTATAAGAACGCGTCATTGGGACGCTACCAATGGATATTTTTGGTTGCTATTGAAAATTTAGTCAATTGCTAAATTTATGGATGGGCCCAAATTAGGGACATTTAGGCTGACATTACATCCATTTCTCCTATATCTGGAATATACTGATATCAAAAAATCATGCAATCGTTCAATCGTTATGACCATTTTTAAAAGTGACAGTTATTCCGAATCACCCCGTACATTCCTTAATCAAACACAATTATAGGCTCTTCTTAAACTGGATCTATTCTTCATTTGTTTATTACCAGTATGGGTCAGAACCGTATGGTTCATGTCGAATGGTTTTCTGAAATGCAATTATGATTGCGGGTATTCCTTTAATTCAATAGACAATCCGTGCACTTTAAATTGTACGAAAAGTGAAAAAAATTCCCAATTCCAGCGACAAGAATGTAACCTTCGCTCGTTGGCACGTGCCGGAATGTCAAATATATGACATCCTTTCGTTGCCGCATGCATTTGGGTCCCTGCCGTGTCCCTGTCTTGCGAAACACGAAAGGAACGTGCTTCGCCGTCAAAGGAAACGATGTTTCTCCATTCTTCTTCGTGGCAGTCTCACCTTTCTAGCAAGAAGCCCAACCAAAAGCTAAGGCAATAAATTTCCCAGTCCGTCAGATTCATCGTTTGCGGGGAAGTTGTTTCACCTACACTAGCAGTCCGGAAAGCTTCCAGGAGCAAGCGATGAAAAAGGCAGCACCGTTTTTAGCAGGTGGCATTTGCCTCAAACAAACATGAGGGGCCAAGATCGATTCTTTTTTAATTACCGACGAATTTCTGTCCAAAAATCGTATGATCGATAATGGAAATGTAAAATTCTGAAAACAACCAGGAAACGCTTTAAATTCCAGATAAGTTCATCAAACTTTGGGAGAAGTATTGCAAACTTCAGGGAAATACTTCGATCTTCAGAGAAGTTCTATGTAGCTCTGAAAAGTCCAGGAAAGTTCCACCAATATCAGAAAAGTCAGGAAAGTTCTGCAAACCGCAGCAAAAATCTAATAACGTTAGAAAATTACTAAAAAATATCTGAAAAATTCAGGAACAAATATCATATTAAAAGACGTTATGCGAACTTCAAAGAAGTTCTAAGAACACCAGGAGGGATACCCCTCACCATCTATCATCAACGGATGAGTTTGGTAAAGGGAATGCTCGACCCGATTTGTACCTTTCTCAGAATTGTCGTTTTCTCGTTTTCTACTTTCAATACACAATTTTCACACTGCCGTGCTCTAACGGAACTATCAACTCTATCAGGGTGTCTACTCAATCCAAGGAATCAAATTCCCTGAGTTTTCCAGGTTTTTCCAGGTCGGATGAAAAAAAATTCCAGGTGCATACAAATTATACACATTATTATTTTATCTATTTATCCATCTGGAATCCCTTTTATGTACTTATTGATTTATGTTATTTTCGATTATTCAAACTTGGGCGTTGGTGCTTATTGGCACAGCAAAAAAGTTATTGAATATTACAGCAGAACAGATGCACATAGGTTGTTTAATATTAATTTGTACAATTTATGTTTAGTAAATGCACCAATAGTGAAGGTACGTTAGTACAATGTACTTCTATAGCGGCTTAGGGAGACTCTATAAGCCACCATAGGAACACATTGCACTAAAGTACCTCCACTATTGGTTCATTTATCCTACACATAATTTGCGAAAAGAAATTATATCCATGGGTCTAATATTGTATTTGGTTTTTGCAATCACATTAGTTATTCAAACAGTAGCATGCATAACGTCAATCAATATTACATTCTTTTTTGGTATTTGTGCAGTATTTTTTTTAATTCAAGAATATAAATGCAAGTAAGAAACCTGTCTATAGTATTTCGATAAAACGATATATCAAAATTTGATAACAATATGCTTTCAAAAACAAATTATCATTTTGATAATATGTTTGAGTCCAACTCTGTTTGGAAGATCAAGACAGAATAAATCATGGTTTCACATGTCTAAAATCTCTTAAGGTCCGTTTAGACTATCTGATTTCTTAGTCTGATTTTGACCGACGCCATAATAAAAAATCTGCTCGAATTTACTTTCGACACACTTTGTCGAACCCCCCCCTGTTTGCTGGTGTTCACTCTGCTTGCACATGTCGAAAGAACTGTCAATTTAGATTTCAAAACAAAACTGCATCAGGAATCAAAAGTAAATATTTCCATCATGAATTACCGGAAAATTGCTCTAGTTTCGGCAGACGTATTTGCTTTTATTATTTTAAATAAAATGAGAAAGAGAAGACGAACTTTGTGGAGTAGGGAATGGTTGCTCAGGAGGAACACCGGCAGGGATCTGGCTCATCTTGTCCATCAAGATCTGCGATATGAAGATGAAAATGGATTTCAAAACATCGCCAGGATGTCGATACCAACTTTAGACAAGCTAGTGGGAAAAGTTCTTACATGATTCCTTGAGTTCTGAAAATTTCTGTTAACAACTCAATTCTGAAAGGTCTTTAAACCTTCTGACGTCCCTGAAGTTTTGTTTCTGTTCTCCGGTAAAATTTCTTTTAAGATCAACAATCTTTCCTGACAATCTGCAAATGTCTCGGTAGTTCTACAGATTTCTTTAAAGTTCTGTGTGTTCTTCAGAAGTTCTGCAAATTTTCCTAAAAATCTACAAAGTTCCTAAATCCCTGAAGATTTAAGATCCTTGAAGATCAACAATTATCTCTGATGTGCACAAAATTTCTTATAATCTACAAACTTCTCGAAAGTTCTGTAATTTTCTCTGCAGATTTTAATAATTCAATGAATATCTGCAAATATCTCTGAACATTTATACAATTTTCTAAAGAATTAAAATATTATCTAGAAATTTTTGAGCTTTCCGGAAGTTTTAGGAAGTATTCTGAAGTTTTTCTAATTTTTCTGAAGCTGTGCAAATATCTCTAGAGATCAGCGAACTTACCTGAAGTTCTGTAAATGTCTTTCAAAATCCAAGAACCGCAGTAAAATTCTGAAAATTTATTTAAACATCTGCTAATTTTTGAGTAGATTTACGATCTACCCTCTGAACTTTTCTGAAGTTCCTAAAATTTATTTCAAATTCTGTAAAGTTTTCTGAAGTACTGTATTTCTGCTCTAAAGATCTACGAACTGCCCTGAAGTTCAATAAATTTCACAGTAGATCTCCGAACTTTTCTAAAGTTCTTTAAATTTCTTTGTGGATTCTTGATCTAAAGATCGGCGAAATTTCCCGAGGATCTGTGAGTTTTGCTGAAGTTTTGCAAATTTTTCTAAAAACGTACGAACTTTCTGACGTTCTACAGACTTCTCTTAAGGTCTACGGACTTCTCTGATGTTCTTTAGATCTATCTATTTCCGACTTCCATGGAGTTCTGCAAAATATTGTACTTTTGTACTTCGCTGCGATTTGTTTTTGGAATTGAGGTGCTTTTCTGGCATTCAACGAATTTTTCTGAAGATCTCACATTTGTGTGAAATTGTGAAACTTTCTGTCAAATATCTTTAAAGTTCTGTAAAGTTGTCTTAAGCTCCGTAGCTCTTTTCCCAAGATCTACAAAAAAAACTTGAGGCTCAATAAATTTCTCAGTAGATCTGCAAACTTCTCTGATGTTTTGTAAATTCCTCTCGGGTTACCCTGAAGATTTGAAAATTTCCTTGAAGATTATCTTAAGTTGTCAAAATTTATTTGAAAATATTTGAGCTTCTTTGAAGTTTTAAATGTCTCTCTCAAGATCTACAAATTTTCCTGAAATCATGTAAATGTTTTTTTTTTAAATCGCCGAACTTCCCTGAAGTTCTGCAATGTTTACTGAAGATCAATTAACATTTCTGAGATTCTTGTGATTTTTTCAGAAGTCCTGTAATTTTTTTCAAAGTTCTGTAGCTTTGTTCTGAAGATCTACGAACTTTTCTGATGTTGAATAATGTTTCGAGGATCTCCAAACTCCTGTGAAATACTTTATATTTCACTGTAGAATCTTGGACTTGTCTGAAGTTATGCGCATTTCTCTGAAGATTTGCAAAATTTCGCTTATAGTTTTACAAATTGATTTGAAATTATTTTTGCTTGCTTGAAGTTTTGAAATATTTTTTGAACATTTATCTGAAGATCTACGACCTCTCTTGTGATTTTGTTTTTATGAATTTATGTTAAAAACTTTTAATTTGATTGTAGTTCTGTTCTCAAGATCAATGAACTACCCTGAAGCTCTACAAATTTCTCAGTAGATCTTAGACCCTCTCTGAAGCTCAAAAAAAATTCTATGAAGGGTCTCAGACCTGCTGTCTGGCATGCTTATTCTTATACAATACATGCTTCGTCTGCTTCCTTTTAACGGTTGCCAGTCTCTCTTTTTCGGGTGTTTCCATTTTACGACGATTTTGATCCTCCACATACACATCAGCGAAGAGCGAGCGTGACAAGACTCTCTGAATGAACTTGTCTCGTTCGCACAAGTTGTCTTAGCTGTCAGATGCTTGTCAAGTTCAGTGTCCTTAAGAAACGTTTCGAGAAACTGAACGAAAAACTTCTTTTGAATTACGAATGAAGTGATAATTGGAAAATTCTCTGAGTGGAAACAAAATTCCCTGAATATTCCAGGTTTTTCCAGAAAAAATAAAATTCCCTGTGAATTCCCGGTTTTCCAGGTTTTTTTCAGGTAGTAGACACCCTGTCTATACTTTCATCTTCTCATCTACCGTATAAAATGTCCACTTTAAGTCTGATATTTGACGTTAAGCATCTCCAACTATGTATACCAGGAAAATTTTAATAACTTCATCGAAGTTCTATGAAATCCAGGAAAAATCTATACACAGGAATTTGAATTTGAATGTAGCTTCTAATAGCTGTCCCGTCGGATCGACGGTGGAACAACTCACACTCCATTTAAGAGAAAACAGGTAGGAGAATTTATTGTGTCTTTTACGCTACTCTTCGGAATGTGATGAGGGCATCATAAAAATTAAAGAGCAGGGGAGGGGCAAAAAACGAGAACATGTCACTCAAAAAAATATCCTGCTTACGACTCTGGAAAAGGGTCATTCTTTGATTGCTCTAAATTGACATAGGATGAGTTTTGTATTCTATAGATTGAACCTGTGTTAATATACTTAAAGTGAAGCAGCGCAACATCTTTTACCAAATGTAGAGTGGCCCATTTCACAAATCACTCCGGAGTTGTCACATTGCTAAGGATGCAATTATTCCATACCAGAGGGAGGTAAGTTCACGACACTATAGCTGGGAGCAAGAGCATCTGCTTTATTGTCGCTGCTCCGGAAACTACGGCAACCTGTTGATATAGAGCTTTGCTTTTTCGTTCTTTGCAAAAAAGCGCATTTCTTCGTTCGCTAAAGGAAGAGAACAACGATGTCGAAAAGGATTTCTCCATTGATGTTGAATGATCGCTTACTTTTTTTTGTCGTAGCTGAATTGAACGGGAAGAATCTCGTAGAGATTTACCCTTTTTTGGAGAAATCTTTTGTACGTTTCTACTACGTTCTTTTCAGAATTTTCAGGGCCTTGGGCAGCGGCGTAGTACAGGGCTAGTAAAAATATGCATTTTAATGATTTTTTCCATCGTTAAAATGGCAATTCGTATCATGAAAACAAGCTTGAGATGACCGATGGTCTTTTTAGTAGAGACCATCCTTAGAAGAAAACCCAACTACGCCGCTGCACTCCTTTAAGAATTTCACTGCTTTGGCCTGATAGGAGCAAACGAGCAGTTCAAAATACTTCCTTCCGAAGTGGGTGGCTGCATACGCTCTATAGTTCTTCTTTTTTGGACTGTTCGTTCAACGGCTTCCAAGTGGAGGAAAAAGGTATAAAACGCACTTTTTAAGTTTTCCATTGCATTTTACGACCAATTCTAGGATTGATCGTGCAGCATTTCCAGGTCAGATGCTACACTAGAAGTGCTGATTGCTAAAATCTCAAAATAATTTTGAAAATGTCATGAAAAACGCAATTGAAAATCAACTGGCGCGGATGACTTCTTTGATGCCTTTTGTACACTTCTCCTCTACTCTATGCAATTCATGGTTTTCTTCCAAAAATACTCCACCGTACGAAACCATTCAGAGTCATTGATTCCTACGTGAACGCCATACGTCCCAAAGCCTCACCAGCAACGGTCTCCATGGTCGTGTCGTTCGATTCGCTCTATTCAAACGCCCCTAAAAACGAAGCGACGACATCCGGACTGTGTTTTGATATTCCACTCGCAAGGTAGGCAACGCACCGAATATATGTCAACCACGTATTCGCCTCCACCGACGTCATCGTCATTGCCGGGTTCCATTTCTTCGCTTCCGCTTTTTTTTATTTTTGCTCACAGAGAAATGCGGGGAACACTTCTCATCCTATGGATTACAGCAATTGAAGCACGTTTGCAAACAACGACTTAGTCCGTGGTAAGTTTATCGAGGAGAACGTATGCATTGCTTCCTCGCAAGCTGGGGGATGGAACATAACGATGGCAATGAAGATTGAAGGTGGATGAAAAATTCTATTTTCACCTTCACCCGTAAGAAGACTCATTGGCTCCGGTATTTTCTTTTATGATTTATTTCTAAATTTATGTCACCGCTGCTGCTGCTTCTGCGATGGTTGATCAGTATTTTTAGAAATCCACTTTCATTTCAGTCGTCATGGCACCGACGGAGGAGGAAAGCTTTCACCGGAGAATGAACGAGAGACCATATTGAATTTCTCATGTAATGGTGATTTATGTCCGGGTAATAACTTTGCTGCACTGCACTGGATGCTGCAAGCTAGGTGATTGCTTTTCTCTTCTGCATCTTCTGTAGCTTGCTGGTATTAATGTGTTTGGAACACTCGGGATGCATCCAAAATAATATTTCTATAGGAGCGTTCATATAGAACTTTAAAGGATAATTGATCGAATGGAAGGATGCATGCAATTAAATAAATACTCCAATAAAACACAAAAAAAAGTCCCATTTCATGTTTTAAAACATGTTGGAAGTCCATTACTTACTTCATACGTGTTTTCCATAAACCATCATCGCACAAATTATGCAAAAGATGGATCATTAAATCGCATGATAGACTCTTACAATCAATACTACGAGACCATTGCAAACTAGGCCAGAAATGCTATCAAGCGGAGCAAAATTAATAACTCCGAAACGAAGCATTTTCGCGATTTGATGTCCTCGGCAAAGTTTCTCATCATAATAAGGACCATCTATTGACATAAACAAATAGTTCAAAACTCTTCCGCAAAGATGGCACCACAATCTTACTTCTTTCTCTGACGTTTTGGAGATTTCATGTCTTGGCCAAAGTTGTTTACTGTGACAAAATAAACAACTCTTTCTAAGACGTTAAATTTCCACAGCCTACTGGTTCCGATATAGAGTTAAAGAAAAAATATCGAATAGGGGAATTTACGTATTCTCGTCAATCTAAGCAGCGTCTGCACTTCTACTAGCATTTTCTCAGCGTCACGCACATATATGATGTGTCTGTTTGTTTACATTCATCTGCTGCTTGCTTCTCTATCCATTCCAATCGACAGAATTTTTCAAAACGTTTTGAAAGTGTTTTTACAACGCTCCAAACTTCTCAGGTGAGTGTGACTATTGTCGGCAGCCTCTTTTTCTTCGGCAACCTTCCCATTAGAACTGCGTGTTAACCAGCTGTTCTATTATCGGCAACTCGAAATCAACCCCATTTTGTAGTGCGTATGCTTTATTTGAAGAAAAATGTAGCATTACTGGATTGCTCGATCGTTCAAATATAATCAGATTGAAGCTGAAAGGCTAAACAATCGTTTGGACACATTCAGGGAAGTGCGTTGATGGGAAAACATAGTGAAATTAACGTTTAAATTTTGGTTGCCGAAAACAGTCAATGGGTGCCGAAGCCAACATTTACCCTATATGATTTTTTCCTTCTGTGTCGGTTTGTTTTTGCTGAAACCCATATAATTTTGTATTTTTTTCTTATGCAAATGCTTTAAATAAATAACTTTTGTGAAGAAACATACTGGTTTAAACTTCAAATTTTAAAGATATTGTTGAAAACCCGAAAAAACAACAATTTTTGAACTTTATTAGAATCAAGAAATACTCGATAAACAAAATATCAAAATTTGAGAGCGGTTTATTTTGGTATTTTGAGATTTCATCAATTCAGTGGAGGATGTATTTTTTCTTTAATTTTTTTTAATGCTTTTAAATGGCATTTTGAAGACTTGACGAATAAGGCAAAGTTGTTCATATTGATAAAAAAAACCCCTTCTCAAGAAGTCAAAACTCCGCAGCCCACTGTTTTCGAGCTATATGGAATTACAGAAAAAATGTGAAAATAAGTGTTTTAATTTTAAATATATTGTTTTAGGTGATACTCTAAGGAAACCTTAGAGTGTGAAACTTCAAAGGCACAAATGTCAGCTTCCACAAAACATACAAATTTGAAATTGCTACTCTCTGTTTGTAGTAGCACAGCAAACAAGGAGTAGCAATTTCAAACTTCCTTAGAGTATCACCTTAAATGCATATAACTTGAAAACATTAGGCTGTGGAGTTTAGACTTCTTGAGAAGAGTTGTTTATTTTTTCTAGATAAACAACTTTTTTCAAGTCATCAAGTCTTCAAAACGCCATTTCAATGCATTATAAAAAGTTATAGAAAAAATACATCCTCCACTGAAATGATGAAATCTCAAAATACCAAAATATACCGCTCTCAAATTTTAATATTTTGTTTATCGAGTATTGTTTAATTCTTGCTGAAAATGTCAGGTTGCGATATTTTGC
Source organism: Ochlerotatus camptorhynchus (assembly GCF_037179485.1). Classification (NCBI taxonomy): domain Eukaryota; kingdom Metazoa; phylum Arthropoda; class Insecta; order Diptera; family Culicidae; genus Ochlerotatus; species Ochlerotatus camptorhynchus. Next base: position 1,147,206 of record NW_027041022.1, read on the forward strand.
GCTTACTAAAGTTCAAAAATTGTTGTTTTTTTTCGTTTTTTCACCAATATCTTTAAAATTTTAAGCTTAACCCAGTATGTTTCTTCACAAAAGTTATTTATTTTATGCGTTTGAATAAGAGAAAAATATAACATTCGTCAGCAAAAAAAATATGGAAAAAGAAAGAAAAAACCTTATTTTCAACATTTTTGTTCAATAACTTCATATGTTTCGGAACCAGTAGGCTGTGGAAATTTTACGTCTTCGAAAGAACTGTTTATTTTGTCAAAGTAAACAACTTTGCTGAAGACATCAAGTCTCCAAAACGTTAGAGAAAGAAGGAAGATTGTGGCGCCATCTATGCGGAAGAGTTTTGAACTATTTGTTTATGTCAATAGACAGGGTGCCTTCCATTCATTTTGACTAAAAAAATGTTTTATGAAATTATGAAACAATAAGATATTATGATGATATTTTGTATGTGCAAGTAATAAGAAAAGATTGTAAAGTTTGTGTTCCACACATCAAACCTGCAAATTTAGCTTTGACAGAGTCACAATGAGCGTTTTTCTGATCGCCTCTTCGCGAAGAATGAAGAGCGAAGAGTGGGTGAGATAAATTACAAAATCGCTTATTGTGACTCTCATGTAGCAAAATTGGCAGGTATTATGTGTCAAACACAAACTTAACAATCTATTCTTGTTGTTTACATAATCAAAATATTTTCATAATATCTCATTATTCCATAGTTTCTTAAAACATTTTTTTTAGTCAAAATGAATGGAAGGCACCCTGTCAATAGATGGTCCTTATTATGATGAAAAACTTTACCCAAGACACCAAGTCGCGGAAATGCTTCGTTTCGGAGTTATTAATTTTGCTCCGCTAGATTGCATTTCTGGCCCAGTATGCATTGACGTTAAGCAGCTCCGGTGGTGTAGTGGTAAGCGTGATTGTCACTCACCCTAAAGGGTCTAGGTTCAATCCCAGTCGGTGCCACCGAGATTTTCTGAGGCGTACAATCTCTGATCACGCCTTCCTTTGGAAAGGATGTAAAGCCGGTGGTCCTCGGGTCATTAGTTGATGGGTCGATAGGATAAGGTCCAGGTTTGGGAGCTGCCTCCCTAGCTTCGGTAGCATTGGTACTCAGTACGGAAAACTAGATCGACGGAAAACATATTTAGTAAAAAAAAACATTGACTTTACAATGTCTTGGCATAAACTAAAACAATATTTTAACACCATACGGAAGGAATCAAAAATATCTCCAAATGACAAAATGACAAGCGATCAACGAACCGAATGATAACGCTATGTCAGAAGTGGAAAGCAATAATGATATAAGCTCACTCGGGGCGGTAGAAGGAAACGACCAAATTGTTGGCAAGCTGCTTCGCGAAGTAACGCCAAAAATGATACACGTGTGTTATTGGTGTCTTTTCTCGATTCAGATCAAGCTCAGGGTTGAAAATTCTCACAGACACAGCACGAGAGAGTGAGAATGTTGACAGGTCACTGTTTGTCTGCACGGCGAATGAGAATGAACCAAATTTGAGTTAAGTTCACTCATAATCGCCAAAAGTGCAGGAACTCAGCGATGAGTAAATTTGCCTCATGTTTTCCCAGGTTTTTCCAGGATTTTCCAGGGAAAAATTCCCGAATTTGAGAAAAGTAAAGATTGGATTCACTCAGTCAATTGGTACTACTACGAGACTGAATAAAGTTTTCGTCAATTTCCTCATTTTCTGGCAGATTTTTTAGGTTTTCCACAGGAAACCATGAGACAAATTTTACTCATCGCTGAGTTCCTGCACTTTTAGCGATTATGAGTGAAATAAACTCAAATTTGGGTCGTTCTGATTCACCGTGTGTTTATGCACTCACAGAGAAAAACATTACCCAAAATTTAAGTTCTTTTTACTTAATTTTGGGTAATTTTGAGTTTTGCACCCCACTCTCACTTTTTGTTGTTGTCAAAAACGGAACGAGAGATTCGACTTTCTCATGACTTTCGTTCAATAAGCTACTAGTGAGTATATGAGATATTCTCAAATTTGAGTCAATTGAACTTAATTTTGGGTAGAAAATACACACGAGTAAGTAATTATTTTTGCCGTAGCCAAATGCAAACTACTTTAAGCGGTTTACTGAAAATTAGCTTATGAACGGAACATGGGAGATGAGTGAAAAGAACTTAATTTTGGGTAATTTTTCAGTTCCGTGCTCACTTCCGTGAGAAAGATGACAGCGCAAGTGAGTTATTGTTTCTCCAAAGATTTCGGCAGAGCTTGACTTGAGTTACTGAAAACACAAAGACATCATATCAAGAAGACTGGCAACTTTGCCAGAATCCTAGCGACAGATACAAAAGCGCTGCGCTTGAGTGAAGGTGGAAGCAACGCATAGAAAAATGAGCAAATACACAAACCTTTCTTCCGAGGATGTAATCTTTACTATCAAATTCGTTCGAAGCATTTACTTTTGAGTGGCAGATGACGCGATTGTACCTGTCTCATAGCGTTCGTATGAGAAAATGAAAGAGTTGCCAGTCTTGTTGATTAGTTGTCTTCGGAAAACATCAATAAAAATCCTGATGAATGTGGGCGTCTTAGTGGAATACCTGTATAATGAGAGAGAGAAGGATTAGTATTTTCCATTTAATTCCACTACTTTATGTGCTTATCCTTGACAGATACGCGTATTTCGTCTACAATGTGCAGACTTCTTCAGTGTCTTGTACTAATACTCGACTGTTATCAATAAAAATGACTGAAAAACATTTACAGGGGAACAAACTGCGAAGTTTTTTTAACGAAGAAAAATGTGCGGTTTGAGGTAAGGTTGCAAATACTCATTTCAGCTAAAACAATTGTTTTTTTTTTGCCGGCGCCGGTGGTGTAGTGGTAAACGTGACTGCTTTCTAACACCCCAATGGGTCTAGGTTCAATCCCAGCCGAGGTCGGTGGGATTTTTCTGAGGCATAAAAATCTCTGGTCATGTCTTCCTTCGGAAGGGAAGTAAAGCCGTTGGTCCCGGCTCATGTGTGTTGTGAATGGGTGCGATATCCTACGCAGGTGTGGAAGCTGCCTTCCTGCACATTCGCTTGCCGTCAATGGATGGCAATCGATGTCCGTCGGTGATTGGCACTAGATTGCGGAACAGAGACCGACGTTAAATAAAGGAAAGAAAAAAAAGAAAAAAATGTTTTTTTTTAATTATGAAAAAATTAAATGTTATGATCATATTTTGAATAGGTAAGATACAAGAAGAGGTTGCAAAGAGTGTGTTTGACATATTAAACCTGTTTATTTCACTTCATGAGAGTCACAATCAGCAATCTTTCACACACTCACTCACTCACTCACTCACTCAGTGATCAGCAAATCGCTGGTTGTGACTCATAGAAAGCAAAATTTACAGGTTTTATGTTTCAAACGCATACTGTGTAACCTCTTCTTGTAAGTACCAAGTAAAACATGTCATCATACCATGTTTTGGTTTTATTATTTCGAAAAACATTATTTTAGCTGAAATGAGTATTTGCAACCTTGGTTTGAGGACGATACCGAAAAGGTGGATGTGAATGTTGTGTTTTGCAGGGCATATGGAAAAACATTCAAAGTGGTCACGGTATTCTACTTGAAGTGGCATCTCGTCAATATATATCGTGCGTACTCTTCCGGCTTCTCTCCGCCTGTAGCACTAACTGTCCTCCGCCAGGGTGATGCCGTTTTGAGGTTATGTCATGCCCCCGACGGTGATATCTGCCCGCTGTACCGGTTTACAGTTACTGACCAATAGCACTTCCGTTTTGTGATGGACTATCTGCAGCTTCGTTCCTTGAATCGAGCTACCAATCATGTCGATAGCCTCGGTCGACAACACTTCCACCTCTTCCAGCATCTCGCTTGTTACCGTCAAGACGACGTCGTCCGCAAAGCCAACGATATCAACCCATTTGGGCAGCTTCGGCGTTAGCACACCGTTGTACATCCCGGTCCAGAGCCTTGTGGAACTCCCGCTGTGATCCAAATCGATCTTTGTCCCATGTCTGTCTGTCGATTAAACGGAAGCAAATTTCAATAATGGTGCGCTGATGCACTTCCCGTATTCGCATTTCCAAAAGGTGTACATTATTATTTCACCAAATTTTAAAAGAATTGACTACATACTGTACGTTAATAGAAAAAGTAACCTTTAAAAAAACCTTTGTATGCAACAAACTAACAACCAAAGTATTCACCGAGGTGATTATCCCCGGAGATGCAAACGAACTCTCTACGGTGCTTCCTACCAGAGCAGAGAATGAAAACAAAATGAAAACTAAATTTGATATTTTGATATAAGCGTTTGTGATAACATATGTTGTCTACCGTGTGGTTGAGTTAACAGTAATCATAACATAAATGAGATCTTAATGGTATATGAAGAATATTAAAAGGATAACAAATCATGTTTTCTTGCTAACAAATCCATGTATGCGTTTTTATATAAGTAATTTCGTTGATAATAAACAAAATAAGTAATCAATATGTAATAATTACTATGTTAGGAAAACAAAAAAATAATAAAAAAAGATAAATTAGTTATTATTTTGATATCACGATATCAAATTTAGTAATCAATTTTTTTTTAATCTATTGGTTTATAAAGGGTGTCCACGATGAAATTGCCACACTATGAAATTGCTGTAACTTTTTAACCGTTGGGTAGAATTTAATGAAAATTTGGGTGGATTTAGTTCATAGTGCATTATTTACATCCTGCAAGTTTTAAAGTCCTGTGATCAAAACTCGCGGAAATGGAGTCGAAAGAACAGCTCGTGCGTGATAAAATCTTGCGCATTCATCACGAGAACAAAGATCTCTCGCATCATTCCATCGCTAAAACGTTGGGAATCGCGAATTCCACGGTGTCGCGAGTGATTAAGCGGTTCGAATAACGGTTGACCACCGATCGGAAGCCCAGAAGTGAAGGAAAAAGTATTCCGTACAACACCAAAAATCACAACCGCGTAGTTGGGGCCTTCAACCGAAATCCGAACGCCTCCGTTAGGGATGTGGCTAAGAAGCTGCACCCAAGCCGAAGTTTTGTCCAGAAGGCCAAAACTAAGGCTGGGCTTCAAACGTTCAAGGTACAAAAGGCCCCTAATCGCGACGAGAAGCAGAACAAGTCCGCCAAAACCCGTGCCAGGAAGTTGTACCTCAACATGCTGACGAAAGTTGAATGCTGCATCATGGACGACGAAACATATGTGAAGGCCGACTTCAAACAGATCCCCGGCAACCTGTTTTTCACGGCCAAGGATAAGTTCAGCGTTCCGGAGCATGTCCGCACTAAGAAGATGTCCAAATTTGCGAAGAAATTCCTGGTTTGGCAAGCCATCTGCACGTGCGGGAAGCGGAGTGCACCTTTCGTGACCCAGGACACGATGAACGGACAGGTGTACATAAAAGAGTGCCTCCAGAAGCGGCTGCTTCCTCTCCTGAAGGCCCACAACGTCCCAACAATCTTCTGGCCGGATTTGGCCTCATGCCACTACTCCAAGGACGTGCTGAAGTGGTATGCGGACAATAAGGTCAATTTCGTGCCGAAAATGTTCAACCCTCCCAACACTCCGGAGCTCCGCCCCATCGAGAAGTACTGGGCGATTATGAAGCAGCACCTTCTTAAACGACCTAAGGTAGTGAAGACAGTCGAGGAACTGAAGAAAGTATGGGTTTACATGCAAAAAACGGTTGATTCACAGGTTGTGCAGAATCTTATGGCCGGGATTAAGGCCAAGGTGCGGGCATTTGCGTATGGACTGTAAATAAAATACGAGTAAAATGGTAAAATGAAGTTTAATAGTTATTTCTCAATCCCTGAAAATTTGATGGCAATCGGATGAAAACTCGAATTTTGCGAATCAATCTTGAGTGTAGCAATTTCATCGTGGACACCCTTTATCAATATTCAAAATCGAAAAAAAAAATACATCAGTAAGATTTCATCTAATAAAAATAATAACAAACCTATATTTCAATCAGTTCTCAATATGGTATTATGCGGTTGAAATAATATCACAGTTATAATATCGCAGTTTGTGTTCATGCCGAACGTGAACCGCATTTGATTAAAAATATTTTGACCCCCATGGTCACCACGGCCCATAGTGCAGAAAAGATTCTCGTTCTTACTATCCAACTCGGCTATATGCAGCACACAGCTGATCGACGTCCATATCATGAGAAACAATAGTTACATCGTCTGGGACATTTCCACACTTCTCACAAGCAGATCAAACCGGCCACATAGGAACATACAGGGTAGAACGTACTGTGCTTTCTATAGCTTGAAAATAGTTATAGGTACCGCTCTCATTCCTACCCCACTTCCACCGCAACAGCAGCAGCAATAGAACAGTTCGATAGTTGACCGCCGAACCAAACGGTCCATCGTCTACACAGACGGACTCTGTGTAGACCGCGCGCGCTCGCTCGCCTCGTTGGCACCCCTTGCCCACAGATCGGGAATGGGTGTAGTAAAGTAGTAATTGTAAATATTGTCCAATAAATATGGACTATTTTTGTATTGTGAAGTTTGTTGTATATTTTCGTATAAATGATTACTGCACCCCAGACCCTGAGACTGGCCAGTCTATCCCGGCGTCAACAGTTTGCTTTCCATTTGATATTTTATGTATATTTTTTTTAGTCTCTGATCTTCATGATATTAGTAACAATCTCAGAACTTTAAAACTAACATGGGTAAGTAATTAATTTATAACAAAAAACTTGTTTACAATTAAATTCGCAGGTAGATCAATATCATAAAAAATATAACTCATAATCATGATTGTCTTTGTGATGTTCATAAAGAAAACAACAAGCATCCCAATTGACTCGTAAGAAAAAAATGTAGATTTCAGTGTTAAATGTGGCTGCTTTTTTATAAAATATAAAATTCTGTATTTAATTATATTTTTTAGAAAATACCAAAATAATATCAAAATATGAATTCCACCGAAATTATAAAATAGCACATCAGAATATGTTATCTACATGATTTCAAAACCACAATTTGATACCATTTGGATATTATTTTGATATTCGACTTTGCTCGGGTAGTGATCACTCATACGCTCCGGTGTGTTGGACTGGCGGAGGTGCGAGGTCAGAAACTGCATTTGTTTGCGAAGTGGGAGAAGCGATAGAAAGTGAAAACAAAATAAACATCTCTCGGGTGAGTTTGCTTTTGTCATAGGGGAGGTGTCTTTTCAACTCCTCACCCTGCTTACAGTGGGGAGAATTGCATCCCTGCTATCAGGATGTTCCAAAGAAGAAATGATCGAAATTTACAAAGAAGTTACTGATTTGGCAGGCAATTTACGGATGTGGTAAAATAAGCGCACCATTCATCACTTCCGGAACAATCAACGATGCGATTTACATGGAAGAGTGCCTTAAGAAGCGTCTCTTGCCATTCATAATGAAGCACAAAGGATTGAATCTGTTTTGGCCTGATCTAGCATCCTTGAACTACGCTTGAAATGGGTTGGAGAGCTAACGGAGTCAATTTTGTGCCAAAAGATATGTACCCACCAAATTCACCGGAATTTCGCACAATTGAAAAATGATGAAGACGGAACTTCGTAAACATAATAAAACTATTAAAACAGAGCTGGAGTTGAAGTCAATTTGGGTAAAAACAGCTAAAGCACTGGGAAAACCAATTATACAAAATTTGATGGGTGGAGTGAAAAGGAAGGTGTGGGCATTCAGGATGGGAAACGAAATTGAATAAAACAAATTTTGTAAATCATAATCCATAAGTAGTTTTTCAAGATTAGTAGATAAGCGGTTTAATTTTGGTGAGTAAATATGTATGCCATTTTTATCGAATACACCCTTAAATCGTGTGAATACATTTAGAGAAGTGTTTTGATGGGAAAATATAGTGAAATTAACGTTTAAATTTTGGTTGCCGAAAACAGTCAAATAGTGCGCATGCCAACATTTACTCTTTGAATTTATACTATTCTAAGTCGGTTGACGAAATAAATAATTTTGAAATCGGAAATCATTGCTTTTCAATATAGAAATCTAACATTAAGGCCAATTTGAATTTTCAGTTAATCTATCATTCAATAGTCAGATTTGTGCTGTTGTTCTCTCGATTAAACATCAAATTGTGGGCACTCTTGAACCACACTCGGTTTTTCATTGAAAATGCACCCGAGAGGGCTTCTTCTTCTTCTTCTTCTTCTTCGCATTTCAAGATTATTACATATAGCATATTAGCTTATTGCGTGCTCTCAACTTAGTGTTCTAGATGCACTTCCATATTTATTAATTGAGAGCTTTCGATGCCTGTACCATTTTTGCATTGGTATAATTGTGTGGCAAGTCCAATCATACTTTTATGCCCAGGGAAGTCAAGAAATTTTCGAACCCGAAAAATTCCTAGACCGGACCGGGAGTTGAATCCAGCCACCTCCAGCATGGTCTTGCTTTGTAGCTGCGCCTTTACCGACTGAGCTAAGGGAGGCTCCCGAGTGGGCATGCTAGTGAATAATCAGTGAAACCACGGAGCGTGGGGCAACATTTTTGAAGTTTGATTGGGAAAACCTTAACATTTTTTATGGAACATACCTAAAGTCAGATTTTTAAAGATTTCATTAGATATATTTTTCCTAAAGTCAGGCGTCGATGGCTACTTCAGATAGAAGTTTTTTCCCCTGATAACGTTCACAAAAATCCAAGGAAAAGATCCTGAAGGACCAGAAGGTGTATCAAATAGCAAATCATTGTTATTTACATTTTATTTTATTATAATATAATATGATCTATGGTTTTCAGAATTTGGATTACCCAGAGAAATAAATTGAATATCATGATATGTTTTTAAATTGTTTTATCTTTGCAGGGTTTGGTATTTCAAGAATTATTCATTGAAACTGTTAATTCAAGAATAGTTTGATGATGATAAATCTTCCTAATATTCACATTACAGTTATGACCCGATCCCAGCAACTCCTATCTCTACCTCCCCGGGAACTGTGAGCAACCTTAGGGAATATCGGGTTACCAACCCCGGTGAGAACTTTGATCATAGGCTAATAGAGAGGGGGGGGGGTTTGTTTTATACGTGGAATGGTATAAACAGAAGTGGAAACAGCAGACCCGCATCTTTCGGGAGAAAAAACGCCCCCTGGAAGAAGCGGAGTGCGAGGAAATGGAACTACTGTGCCGTTCCCAAGAAACACGGAAGTTCTAACAGAAGCTCAACGCATCCCGCAACGGCTTCGTGTCGCGAGTCGAAATGTAACGGACGGACGTGAGGTGATTGAAAGGTGGAAGCAGCACTTCGAGGCGCACCTGAATGGTGAGGATAACGTAGGCACGGGAGACCAGCGTAATGGAGGAAACGACTACGTCAGTGCAGCAGAGGACGGAACTGACCCAACTCCCACGCTGAGGGAAGTTAAAGATGCCATTCAGCAGTTCAAAAACAGCAAAGCAGCTGGTAAGGATGGTATCGCAACCGAACTCATCAAGATGGGCCCAGAAAAGTTGGCCACCTTCCTGCACCGGATGATAGTCAGGATCTGGGAAACAGAACAGCTACCGGAGGAGTGTAAGGAGGGGGTTATCTGCCCCATTCACAAGAAAGGCGACCACCATTTTGAATGCCACCTAAAAAGTTCTATCCCAGATCATCTTCCGTCGTCTATCACCTAAAATGACCGTTTTCGTGGGAAGTTATCAAGCCGGCTTCATCGACGGCCGATCGACAACGGACCAGATCTTCAGCGTACGGCAAATCCTCCAGAAATGCCGTGAATACCAGGTCCCAACGCATCATTTGTTCATCGACTTTAAGGCGGCATACGACAGTATCGACCGCACAGAGCATTGGAAAATCATGGACTGAACAAAGTAACGATGGACGGTGTGCAAAACTGCATAAGGGTTTCGGGTGAACTATCCAGTTCATTCGAATCTCGCCGGGGACTGCGACAAGGTGACGGACTCTTATGCCTACTCTTCAACATCGCTCTAGAAGGTGTAATGCGACGAGCCGGGCTCAACAGCCAACAAGCAGCAAAGGTCGGACTGGTGGTGAGTGCGTCAAAAACAAAGTACATGCTAGTATGGGGAACCGAACATGACAGGATTCGTCAAGGAAGTCTTACTGACGGCTGAAAACAATGTGAGTCGTGAAATACGTAGGCGCATCATCAGTGTAAGTCGTATGCCTACTACGGGCTCCAGAAGAAACTACGGTCAAAAAAAAAAAATCACCCCCGCACCAAATGTACCATGTACAGAACGCTAATAAGACCGGTGGTCCTCTATGGACACGAGACATGAACTATGCTCGAGGAGGACCTGCAAGCACTTGGAGTTTTCGAACGACGTGTGCTAAGGACGATCTTTGGCGATGTGCAGGAGAACGGTGAGTGGCGGCAAATAATGAACCACGAGCTCGCTGCACTCTACGGCGAACCCAGCATCCAGAAGATGGCCAAAGCTGGAAGGATGCGGTGGGCAGGGCATGTGCAAGAATGCCGGACAACAACCCTGCAAAGTTGGTGTTCGCTACTGATCCGGTTGGCACAAGAAAGCGTGGAGCGCAGAGAGCACGATGGGCGGACCTGGTAGAGCGTGATCTAGCGAGCATTGGGCATGACCGAGGATGGAGAGTGGCAGCCGCAAACCGAGTATTGAGACATACCTTACCTTACCAATCAGGCTAAGGCCTTGTTGTCCTCTGCTGTCCGAAGAAGTCGTCTCCACTCTACTCGATCCATGGCCACAGTTCGCCAGCCTCGTAGTCTGCGAAGGGTCCGCAGGTCACCTTCTACTTGGTCGATCCACCTTGCCCGCTGCGCGCCTCTTCTTCTTGTTCCTGTTGGGTCGCTTTCTAGAACCATTTTCACTGGGTCGTCGTGCGGCATTCTTACGACGTGCCCAGCCCACCGTAGTCGCCCAATTTTTGCAATGTGGACGATGGATGGTTCTCCCAGCAGCTGGTGCAATTCGTGGTTCATTCGCCTCCTTCACGTTCCGTCATCCATCTGCACTTCACCGTAGATGGTACGCAACACCTTCCGTTCGAAAACACCAAGGGCGCGTTGGTCCTCCACGAGCATAGTCCAGGTCTCGTGGCCGTAAAGGACCACCGGTCTAATCAGCGTCTTGTAGACAGTCAACTTCGTGCGGCGGCGAATTTTATTCGACCGGAGCGTCCTCCGGAGTCCAAAGTAGGCACGATTCCCTGCCATAATGCGTCTTTGAATTTCTCTGCTGGTATCATTTTCGGCGGTCACCAGTGAGCCCAAATACACGAACTCATCTACCACCTCGATTTCGTCACCGTCAATCTGAACTCGGGGTGGGAGGCTAACATTGTCTTCCCTAGAACCTCTTGCTTTCATGTATTTTGTCTTTGATGCGTTGATGGCAAGTCCAATCCGTCTAGCTTCAGCCTTCAGTCTGATGTACGTTTCCGCCATCATCCATAATGTCAATGTCATCGGCGAAACCAAGGAGCTGGATGGACTTCCTGAATATCGTGCCACTCGTGTCTATCCCAGCTCTTCTGATCACACCTTCTAACGCGATGTTGAACAGCAGACACGAAAGTCCATCACCCTGCCGTAACCCCCTTCGAGATTCAAAGGGACTCGAGAGTGTCCCCGATACTCGAACAACGCACATCACTCGATCCATCGTCGCCTTGACCAATCGCGTCAGTTTATCCGGAAATCCGTACTCGTGCATAATCTGCCATAGCTGATCTCGATGAGTATTGAGGCATACTATTGTTGATTATGTCTTATCTTAAATGTGATGTTGTACAAATAAATGTATGTTATGACCCGATCCTGGCAACCTCTCCGCGCATCAGACTGTTATTTTTCAGTGACTTCACATAATTGTGATTTCATATCTTCCTCCTTCAAGATGGATGTTTAACGTACACATACTTTGCTAGCTGACAAAATGGGGTCATTGCTGTATAATTATTCTCTTTTTTCAGCCTTCATTCAGACTTGATCTGTTGATTTTAATTATTTAAGTTTTCTTGCAGCTCTTCGATAACGGAACATCATTAGATTTATACTGTAATGATTCACCCTTACAGCTTTCACCCTGGATTTGTCTGTTGATTTAATTTGTTTGAATTGGTTTTCAGCTCTTTGGTGTTGGCAGTCGCGGGCGGTCAATTTTGCTCATGCTCATGCTCTAAGTTTACTTTCAGCTTTTCGATGATGGAACGTCTTCAGATTTATATTATAATGATGCACCATTTTGTTTAGCCTTCAGGCAAATCCAAGTATAATAAATAACGAACCCAACTTACTAACAAAATCTCCTTTCCTGTGTCTTTTGTTGGGGTACAGATGTAAACACAGCCCACAACCTGATTGCAAGGACGTGACGGTCACTCCCAGCCCCATTCAGTTGATTCACTGTACAATTTCACTGATTCTGAGCAATCACGGACTACCAGCCATTGTTATGTGCAGTCAGTCTAATCTAAGCTAAGGTTCACAAAAATCCGGGAAATATACTACAATAGATCAAATAAATGCTCGCAGTGGTAACGAAAAATAACACATGCGAACAGAAATTATTAAAAAAAAATGCATTTTCCATAACCGGCTACTATCCAACGTAATCAGTTTTTCTTGCCTTGTACCGAATGCATTAATTAAAAAATAAACATACACCAAACCAAAACTATCAACCCACCACATACCTACATAAACATTGACTCGCCCGAATCCTCCACAAAGATCAAAGCTACGCTTCCCATTTCCACGGCCAAAGCGGAAGTAGATCAAAATGCTAAATACACATCGCCTTGTTTCCACTTTCTCTCCCGATTACTTCTCGTTTGTATGTTTATCTTACCCGGCATCCACCATCTTCTTCGCCGGTCGCCGAATGTGTGGCGCCCCCACCGGAAGATACAATCTCTCGCGGCACGTTCTTTCGTTTTTGTTTGGCATTCCAGACCCGTGTCGGAATCTGTTTACCTACATGTCTCTTCTCTTTGTTTCCCTTTTGTGCCCACCCCCGTTGTCGAGGCCATTTCGGTCGTTGTCGCCATTGTGGCGTTATCACGGGCACGATGCTGCGAACTCGCGGGAAAAGATTAAGGAATCAAAAACTCCAAAAGAAACACCATTTCTCCCCCCGTAATTGGCTACGGCGCTTTTCTGGCGGCAACGGAGTGGACGATCCCAAAATAAACGATACGTTCCAATGAGCCGGACACGTGTTGAATACCGATTTCAGATTGTGCTAGAGTCGCGGAGTGAAATTTTATCGCACTGGAAATCTCGATTTGGGTCACGCTCCAACGATCCCACTGCCAGATGGTCCAGCCCAAAGGGCACGATTACGGTGTTTGCGGTTATGGAAAATTTTCGAATGCTTCCAAATAGGTTTGCTTCTGTCGCTCTGCCAGATTATCTGCACCAGGAAGACTTCCACCCACATTAAGATTAAAGCCGATAAATATTCAACCGATCTAGTGGCGAAGGAGGTGGTGCTTTAAGGCAAGGTAGCCGGTACGACTCCGGTGGATTGAATTATCGACAACAGGTGAAAGCTTTTATCGCGGGTGAAAACCGTTTGCTTGTCTGGCTTTCTGTTATTGATTTTACTGCTTCTCGATGAACTGAGGAGTGCGGGCAAAATTGAGCTAATTCTTCGAAGGTTGTTAGACGGGCTTCTCGGTAGAGATTAAGGGTGTTTTCACTGAATTAATGAATTATGATTTGCCTGAGCCTGTTGTCTATTGAGTCAACTTTTCTGTACTAATTGTTGGGAAGAAGCTGGGAATGTTTGCATCTTCTGCTTTTTGCTTTAAATAGATTTTGATGCTGCATTATTGTAAGCTTGATTGCTTTATGATAATTTTTCTACCGAAATCCAGCCGAAGTATTGATGGCTAGTATTTGACTTTCAAATTTGTGTCAGAGTTCCAAAAATTTATCTAAATCAACTCAACGCAATCAATAGTCTTTATGTAGACGGGCGAGCGAAAAAAACCTTGTCCTCAATTCTCATTCATCTGACAAGCAATTTTTCATCACGTACCGAGTCTCCGTTGTTGTCTGTGGCTTGACTGACTGACAGGGCATCAGCGGGACACCAAACTGCGTCCCAACTTCGGTCGTCAATGTCGTCGTCCTTCTGAAAGATTCACCCGAAAAAAAAAGAACGGAATTCCTATCTGGTCCGCCCTAATTCCATCCAAAGCAGACCCCACCTTTCCGGTTCACTTGGATTATCGTTAGCTGGTGCTCGGCAGTGGACGAAAAGAACGGGCGTAAATAAAATACCATTTAGCTCGATTTGGGGTCACCATCGCATCATCGGGTGGCTGCACGATGAAAATCCATTTATTTTTGCACGTGGGTGCATGCTTGAAATATGATCCCTCGCTGATTGGATTGAAGATGGCCGGGTGAGGCCGCTGTTGGTCAATCAATTTGGTTTGTGTGCATTGGAGAGACCGGTGTCGCGTTCCGCATTCCGGGAGAATCAATTTTTCATAATGCATTGATTGTAACACCAGGGTGCGTTGTCGATTGCTTCCGGAACTTTGTAGGAAATCCTAGTAAATCCACCATTTTTTTTCCTTGCTTTGTTTTCCGTTGATCTTGTTTTCCGTGCTGAGCACCAATGCTACCGACGCCAGGGAGGCAGCTCCCACACCTGGACCCTACCTATTGACCCATCGACTCATGAATCGGGGACCAACGGCATTACTTCCCTTCCGAAGGAAGGCGTGATCAGAGATGTTATGCCTCAGAACACTACGGTGGCGCCGACTGGGATTGAACCTAGGCCTGCTGAGTTGAGAGGCAATCACGCTTACCACTACACCACCGGCGCCGCTGTAAATCCACCATTTAACCAAGAGCAATTCTCGCTGAAACCAGACCACTTTTTGCACGAGGTTCTCAAAAACCTATTTTGTTGTACTCGTTCAGTAGTTTCAGTCATGAAACTAGAAGAAACGGTCACAGTAAAAGTCAAATTAATGAATTAACTTTACAGAGCTGAGAATTCTTGGTCACTATACAATACATCTTAAAACTATAGTCAAAAGGTACAACACAATAAACCCTTTATCTTCCGCTATCCAAAAAGCCTTCTCCATTAGAACTGGAGCCGCTTCCAGTGATTTCATTGTAAGGCAGTTACGCCATCGTGGGGCAAAGCGCTTCCATTGCAGAAATGGACGCAAAACGTGGTCAACACTCACACACTCATCACCAAACGCTTGCTTTCCAAAGTCGACGACGCATCGACCGAAAGAACTGCTGATGAAGAACAATGAGGAGGACCACACAATGGTTGCTGCCGAGAAAACAGACGATCGCGTGGCACGCATCGAGAGTGGCCTGCTTTTGTCGACAGCCAAGCAGTTTTCAAAACTGCACAATTTTTGCGTATTTTTGATTCATTCAAACCATTATATCTTTAAAAATTGTCAATTAAATCCCTATTGTTTGCATACTGTTGTAAAGAGAAAAGTTACTCTTATTTTGCGTATTCAACAATGTAGTTTTTTTTCATCTAGTTCCTTTATTTGGAAGGCTCAATCGCGTTAGCTCTACGGAGTCGATAGATCATCGTTCATTATTTGTAACAAAATTCACTTAATGCTATGTCTAGTAGGAGTTGGGCCGAATACTCGTGGCTTACCCGAGGTTAGAGAGTACATTGTCGAAAGATAGGATCAGCGAAGAAGCTTGGGGGTGGGGTTTCGTTGTCTCATCAGAGCGTTGTCGCCAGTATGAACGGTAGTGCGCTAGAATCGTCTGGAGTTCGACCGGCTATGTTGAACAGTGGGCGACGATGAGACATATCGAGACGGGGGACAAGACAAACAAAACCTATTAAAGAGAGACAAAAGACAAAGGAATTAAGTTCTGATGCTAGACATTTGCAGAAACACATAACATCGCGAGTTCCGAACACGTCACTAATAGGAACATAGCGTTGTCTTTCTTGGGCCTCAAGGGTATTCAGAAGACGCTCTCTGGCGGTGTCATTATTTGTACATTACCAAACTGCGTTATCGATGTCATTGTAACCGTTTCCACACCGACAGATATGATCTTTCGACCAGCACACTCATCTGGCCTAGAGCTGGTAAAAATCACGGCTGTCATGTGCCAATGAGAAAACAGGTTCTCTTACTATCACGAGACGAAACTACCTATCGTTGGCTTTCTTGTCATTTTCCAATCATCAAGAACTCATGAGAATAATTCTAATGCGGTTTTGACATCAACATTTCTTACTGATTTAGTTGAATTTAAGCAAGCAACCGTATGTAATTGGTAAAGTGTATAAATTATTAAGACAATCTCGGTGGTAGTAACATTATTAGTAATAAATGAATTTGTTCTGTCATGACACAAAATTCGATAAGATTTTAAGATAATCTCTATCACCGTTTTCTCATTCGATGATAGTGACAGAAGTATCTCTGTAAATATCGCGTGAGATTTGATGTTTTTTTTTTCGAACGAATATCCTCAATCGAATTGAGACTATCCAAGAACATGAAGTGATGGTCTTTGGGCATGTCGGAAATCATCCCCAATGCAAAGTTAGTTGCTGCCAGCTCAGCAACAAAAACGGAACAAGGTTCCTGAAGTTTGCAGAAGGCACTAGAGTTTTCATTGAAGACACCGAAGCCAGATGTTTTGAACCTGAAATTGAAACTTTAGACTAAAAGTCTCTTCTACAAAGTTGTTCCTTATGGTTAGGCCCTTTTTTTATGACAATTAATCTTAGGATGGTTCTTATTATCATTAAAATCAAAAATATAACTTTTTTGTTTGAATAAATTAAGGTATACATTTTTCGGCAAAGTTATAGCTGAGCTCATTTCCAGCAACTTTGTTGGAAACAACTTTTTTGTATCTCTTAAATTGGCTGATTTAGAGCTATTTTCTTGAAATGAGTTAGGGTGGCGCTAAAAAAACAGTTATTTTGCTCTAGTTTTCTTATTTCAAATTTCTCAGCAAAGGTGTCTTCAAATGACTTTTAGATCTTTAGAAGGCGCAAATTTTTGCTGCAGAAAACTTGTCAATATCTTTCGCCGATCAAGAGTTATTGCAGTTTTTGTACTAAAAATATGCACCTTTCAAATGTTATTATCTCTGGTTGGGGCAACAAAAAAAAGTTTTTTTTATGGCATTTGAAAGGACGTATGTTATTTTCAATGAAATGAAAAAATTTGAGGTATGTTATTTTTTAAACTCGTATAAAATTAATTCGAATTTATTCGTTTTTTAATATATTTGGGTATATATTTTTTATTAGAAGAGATACAGATAACAAATTTCGCTTTAAAACATTCGCCTGAAAGAGTTTTATAAGTCTCTAGAAGATGTCTTTCATGAGAAATTTCAAATAAAAAGTTATTGACATAATATGGATTTCATAGGATCACTCTAGTGACAAATTTAAATAAAATGTGCTAGTATTTACATTTGTTTCAATATTTGGACATTTAGTGTCTTGGAACAAGTTTTTGTTTTTAAAAATTCCCTCCTTTTGGTGTTTGCAAAAGTCAGGGTGGTCCTCAAATTAGGGAATTTTTTAAACTAACTTTTTTGTTTTACAAAATAAAAACATATGATTTTTGGAAAAAGGTGTAGTTAAGTAGATTGCAAGCAACTTTGTCCCAGAAAATTTTTTTCTATCTCTTAACGTTCTCATTTTAGAGCAATTTTTAGGAGTTGACTTAGGGGTTTCCTGGAAATAATAGTTTTTTAGCACTAACATTTTTATTTCAAATTTCTAATGAAAGTCATCCTATAGAAACTTTTATAACTCTGTAAGATGAATGTTTTACAGCAAAATTTATTATCTGTATCTCTTCTAATAAAAAAGATATACCCAAATATATTTAAAAAAAACGAATAAATTCGAATTGATTTTATACAAGTTTAAAAAATAACATACCTCCAATTTTTTCAATATATTGAGAAAAACATACGTTCTTTTAAATGCCGCATAAAAACTATTGTTTTGTTTGCCTCAACCAGAGATATTAACATTAGAAAAGTGCATATTTTTAGTACAAAAACGTCAATAACTCTTGATCGGCGAAAGATATTGACAAATTTTTGTAGCAAAAATTTGCGCCTTCTAAAGATCTAAAAGTCATTTGAAGACACCTTTGCTGAGAAATTTGTAATAAGAAAACTAGAGCAAAATAACTGTTTTTTTTTAGCGCCCCCCTAACTCAATTAAAGAAAATAGCTCTAAATCAGCCAATTTAAGAGATACAAAAAAGTTATCTTCAACATAGTTGCTTGAAATGAGCTCAGCTATAACTTTGCCGAAAAATGTATACCTTAGTTTATTCAAACAAAAAAGTTAGATTTTTGATTTTAATGATAATAAGAACCACCCTAGAATTCATTGTCATAAAAATGAGGGCCTAACTATAAGAAACAACTTTGTAGAAGAGACTTTTAGTCTAAAGTTTCAATTTCAATCTCAAAACATATCATTCCACCTAAATCTGCATTCTGGACCACTGTGCATTGAGACGAGCCCGTCTGTAAATCTATGTTCACGCAACTGACGTATTGGTACTTTCCATTAAAAATACGCGGGATAATAGTAGGTCGAAGTTTATCGGGAATCCCTTTAGTTGCTTGTTTCATGGTCAAATCATATTCAATTGGGAACTGCGATTGGTGAAGTGAGCATCCCAAGTAACAATCTAAATGCTTGGAAGATTTATTCTTATTTTATCATTGTTTTATCATAGCATCCCTTCCAGCCTGTGGTTGTATTACGGTTTTGTGTGCTTGTCATAAAATCAGGCCGTCAAATCGTCTATAAAACTGTTTTATGATTACTTAATTAAAACTCAGACTTCATAGTTTTAACGGTAGCTGTAAGGTGGTTCTGCATCACTACTTATAACTGAAGAATAAAACCAAAACAAAACATACAATTATGTTTTATGGTACACTTTTTATGACCGATATAAAATTTGAAGCAGTCTTAGACCTTCATTAAAGCTTCATTACAACTATCATCTTTATCAGAGGCCTAAGATTCACAGATAAGAAATATACTGCTACAACAAAAAATACTCTGAAATTTTTTGTCATTATAAAAAACAAATCTATTCAGATATATGAAATGAGAAGGGGTTGTGCTTCTGAACACGATGAAGATGAGACGATCGACAATATGAAACTCCTGGAGGAACTACAGTTATACGATCCCTACATAAGGCACAGTGCGGTGAAGGAGCTCTTAAAAATATTGAACAAGCGGCTTTCCGATACACTTCCGAAAGATCCACGAACCCTTCTTAAAGCAACGCCGACAGTTTCACTAAATCCGTTTGGAGATGGCCAGTATTGACATCACGGCTTTAAACCTTGTATTGAAAAAGCTTTTAGTGGATCCAATAAGCATTTCTTACATCTTGATTACAAGCGAAAATAGGAGGATCGCTTGGAATGTTGACTTTTTGACAGGTGGTCATGGTTTTTGTTTTGTTTTGATTCGCTGTACCGAATAAAACCAGCAAGCTAGTTATATAGCTTAAATATAACTTAACGCTCTCAATTTGGACTACGAAATGCTAAGATACAACCATTAGGTTTATGTTATGCTATAGAATTCCAATCTGGGAGAATATGTTATATTGAGGTATTTTTAAGGAGTAGCAAGTTATAACGAAAAAAAATGTCGCCGTATGAACAAATTTCACACAGTATGAATAATTACGCTTTAATTGATAGGCAATAAAACACTTTCATACATCTATGTATAATTAAATAATATGTGACTGGTTATTGCTCAACAGTAGTAACAGTTTTTTACTAAATAGATAATCTTTGAATGACTCTTTAATGCATGGTGCTAATGTAGACAAATTAAAAATATCCCTATATTTTAGTATTCATATGGCGCACTAAATTTATGCTCCTATTTGGTATAATAATCACCATAAATATTGCACGGCATGCTGTGAAGCATATACAGATTGGTTTAAAATTATAATAAAGTCGTCTTATTTTCAATGTACAATAATATCAGCCATTATTACCAACTGACAAGGATCATGATTTCACATCAAACATCGAAAGAATAAAACCACAATAAAATATTTCTCAATATAAACTATCATCCAAAAACCCCAACTTAAAACCTTCAAAGTTGTCAAAATGTTTTGCGTATCATGTTTTATCAACTTCTTCAGGAGCGATTTATGCGGTTGTAATATAGTTTTATGGTAGTCATTAGAAGGCTGTTAAAACTTTCTGACCTGGAGGAGGTTTTATGTTTTCATTTTTAACAATCACGTCTAGAGTGTGATAAAACTGACATAAATCCTATGCTCCTAAAGTAGTTCGCATATCAAGTTTTAATGACTGCATTAAAACTGGGCCAATTGGCCATGACATGGCTGTATTGCGGTTCTCAGGAGATTGTTAAAGCAATGTGGTCGTCAGTGAAGGTTTTATAATTTGGTTATATCAACTGCTATAAAACTTAAATAAAACAAAAATTGTTGCTTGGGATGGTCTGGAGTATATCAAGGAAGACACATATTTGACGATATTTAGTGGTGGCAGATTCTCATAAATCGAGATTGTGTGTTCAGCCCAAGATTTTCTTCAAAGTTTGCAATTAAAAGAGTGTTTGTCACTCTGCATTTGATTAGTTTTCTGGGAGAGAGCTCCTAGGAACGGTTCTGAAGAGGTGTTACTTGTGCCAGAACCTCGAGACTCACGTTATGCGTTGAGTGCTTACAGCCGAGAGCAATACGCGCACAACGATTTTGAATTCGTTCCAATTTTCTAGGTGACTTTTTCTTGCCGACAGAAAGCAGAAAGAGCCGTACTCTAGAAAAAAGAGAATTGTTTTTAAATAAAACGTTACTAGGTCTCCCGGACGAGCACCCCACCATGTGCAGCAAATTGAACGGAGAAAGATTATCCTCTACTGACATTTTTGCTTCAAATACGTAATGTGGGTATTCCAAGTGCTTTTTGAATCAAACCAGACCCCAAGGTACTTGAAAGACAATCATTGCTGCATTTGGGCTGGGTACCGCTTTCGAGTAAACACTACAAGTTCAGTTTTCAGCGGCGAGAATTCGATCTCTAGATTCCTAGCCTAAGAAGACAAGTTATCTAAGGAACTTTTCAATGATCCTCCATCCACAACATGTGAACCTCTTACGGAAACCACACCGTCATTTGCAAGTTGTCTTAGCATGCATTGTTCTGCCAAACAGGCGTCGATTTTTTTGATAGCGTCGCCGGTGGTGTAGTGGTAAGCCTGATTGCCTCGCACCCCAGCAGGCCTGGGTTCAATCCCAGTCAGCGCCGCCGGGATGTTCTGACGCTTAACATCTCTGATCACGGGAAGTAAAGCCGTTGGTCCCCGGTTCATGAGTCGATGGGTCTATTGGTAGGGTCCAGGTGTGGAAGCTGCCTCCCTGGCGTCGGTAGCATTGGTGCTCAGCACGGAAAACAAGATCGACGGAAAACAAATTAAGAAAAAAAAGAAGATATCTTTGACATAAAAATTATAAAAAAGAGGGCTGAAACATGAACCTTGGGGCAGGTCCATGTAACTAATTCTGGAAGTTGTCAGTTGTCCAAGAGAAAAGTTCATTTGCTTCTCTGAAAACAAATTGTACAAGACATTTTTTTTTTAAGTTCCAGTAAGTCCACATCTGTCCTGATTATCTGACAAAATTTCAATGGATAAACCCCTTTATGTACAAGAACACTGAAGTCAATTGCTCCTTGTGCGCAAAGGCCAATTGAATATCTGTGGAAAGCACCGCTAGACAATCGTAGGTTCCTTTGCTCTTGCGGAACCCAAACTGTGTATTTGATTCGACCCAGTGATCGAACACAGGAAAGCATAGCAATCAGACGGTATGAGTTATGGTCAGACGCTGGTTTGCCAGGTTTTCGAATGGCTATTACTTTGACCTGTCTCTATTCAGGCGGTATAATGTTATTTTCTAGTAAGGAATTGAGTAAGTCTAGCAAGCGTCCTTTAGCGATATCTGGGAGATTTTTCAGAAGATTGAATTTAATCACATCGCTTCCCGGTGAGGAGTTGTTCGATGAAAGAAGAGCCATAGAGAATTCCATAGATTTATGTTTAAATCGCATTTTCCATACATGGACTGCCCTTGGGATAGTGGCTGAAATCAGACATTAAGCATATTTTATAAATTCACACGATAATGGAGGTATGTCAACGGTTGCTGGATTAACCTGCAATCACATAATCCACTAAAAAAAAGCAAATAAACACACGTGTCCATTAGCCGTTAAAATCAAACAAGCGTACCGCAGTCATTATTTCAAATTGATGCAATGGCACTTTTGATCCCGTTCAATTTCAAGTAGCACAGCAGTGAAAAAAAAAACCAGGCACATAAAATTCAATCCCACCCACAATCAATCTCATCGATACGTTTAATTGTGGCACTGGATTGTTAATTGGATCAACTTTTAAATGTATTTCATTTCAACAAAATGTTGCGCATTCACACCAATTGAATTACAGAATATCGTCCCCTTAATGCTACAACTGTTAATGCCTTATCAAATATGTGAAACTCGATCATACTGTGGAATGGATTAGTTGCATAATATCAATGCAGCGTGAAATTGCAATTTGGCATCTATTTAAAACCTTTTGCCTTCGTCTTGAAAAAGTGTAATTTACAAATATAATTTTCTCGAATTTTCATATTTAAGTTACCTAGTTGTCGCACTAAGGGGACGACATGATTCAATTTGCAACCAGCCGCCACTGCTGGCTCCACTGCAGCAGAGTTGATTATGTATTTGTTTAACCACTACCCACCCGTCATCCCATATAGGCGGCAGGATGATGATGGAGTGGCAGTCACGAGTCACGCATCAATTTATCAAGCCGCACATGTCACGAGCAAATCGACTGAAACATCGCTCGAGAGTGGCATGGCATCTTTATGAGCGACCACACATCACACAATTGCCTATTTTGACCTCTCACCACTTTTTGCCGTTTATGTCCCTAGCGACACTCGATGTGAATACTAACAAGTCAATTTGTCTTGCTGATGGTTGTACGATTAATGATTTAGTGGAGATGTCACTTCGTTTTGGGTTGTGAAATAATTAAGTTGAAGCGTGGTTTCAAGCGACCGGCTTCAAAACTAATCAAGTGATATCATGTCAATGCTCTATCGAAACTGATACCATTCAAAGGAAAATATTTGACACCCCTGGAGACCAATTTTCCTATCCTGATCGTGGTAGGGGACAGCCTTTCTATGTTCGATGCGTGATAAGAATTCTTACTGGGAAGAGAAAATGTATACCAGTATAGCAATGGACCAATGTCTCAATCTTGTTCAACACGATTATGGCTTCTGTTCGGGATATTATCTACTGTCCAGCAAAAGCGTTCAGTATGATACTTGCTTTCCAGCATTTCGCCCTCAACACTGCCTCTGCTAGAGTGCTTATCCCTTTCACCCTCAGGCCTGTGGAAAATCGCAATGGCTTCTATTTGTGTACACTTTGGTACGCATATACAGCCATAAAAAAAACATTTTCCAGTACAAATGTTGTGCTTGTTTAAGGGGATGCTTACAACCCCGAAAAAACACTAACCCATTTCCCAATGATATCGAGAATCGTAAACACCAGGTTTTTCTTCATTTCCTAAAAAAAAAATAACATTTTTTGGCAAACAGTGACCAGGTCTGTCATGGAAGTTACTACGTCTATTGGACAAAAGGTTGAATGGATGAAAGGTCAAAATGGACAATAGGTCGCAGTGAACTTCGATGGACAAAAGGTTGAAATGAACAAAAGGTCGAAATGGTCGAAATACCGAATAGACAAAATGTCGAATGGACAAAAGGTTGAAGTTGACAAAAGACAAAAGTTAAATTGTTGGTGGATAAAATGAGTAACTACCCGAGCAAAGTCTGAGATCAAATTTAAATCTTAATTTGATGTTGTGATTTCGCTAATAATGATTACTCAGGTTGCTGTCGTTTTGGTCGTTTTAACGGTTAAAATATCAAAATTGAGAGCAAACAAATCTTCCTGTAACATCACATTGAAAACTATTTCTGCCATCAGTGAGAGCAAACTGAAAACTTTATTTGATATCCATTTTTCCTGTTGATAGCAAAACAAGTATTCAATTTGATGTTATGCTAAGGCAATGAAAACAAACCCGCAACAACATATTTTTGAAGAGCAAATGTACAGCAAAATGAAAACAAAATTAGGTATCAAATTTGTCAATTACGTAAACTGAAATCAAATTATCATTTCAGTTTGATGTTGATATCAAAACTTGATTTCAATTTGCTGTCATTTTGACGCTGGTATCTCAGGTATCTTTCAAATATTTTTTCTTTTTTAAATCATGAACAGTTTTTTTGGAAAATTAGGATAGCAAATAGTGCAACTGATTGAAATTTAAGATACAAATAACTGCCTTTCTTTTACACATATTCCTCCTTCTCATCATGAGCAGTTCATGGGGAAGTATTTTTTTAAATTATTTTAAGCTCTGAGCGAAAATTTTCTTAAGAGTATTTTATAAATTTTGATGCTGGTTTTTTAAACATTTGTCCACTTTGACCCTTTTTCTCTCCATTCGAATCCTAAGCATCGTCTATTGGTTCTATGTGGAATTACAACTGATCTGGCAATAAGAGAGTAGCAACCGTTGGAAGTCAATCATACTCATGCTATTGACCTTCTCTCCATTCGACCTTTTGTCCCTTAAAACCTCAATTTGACCTTTTGTCTGTTCGCTTTATTGTCGGTCTAAGTTCAATTCGACCTTTTGTTGTTTTGACCAATTGTTCCTCTAAGTTCGATTCGACCTTTTATCCATTCGGTATTTTGGATCTTTTGTTCCTGTAAGTTAAATTCGACCTTTTACTACGGTTAACTGTTCTACCGAAGAGCTTTACAGGTTGCTAGTTAGTAGGAGATGAAGAATCTTTCACAGGTTTCCAGATTGGTATGATTTAAGCTGACTTCCAGCATGATTAAAAATTAGAACTAAAATAGTTGAGTTTTAGATTCAAGATGTTGTTGAAACCTGAGGCCTTCAAGTTTTTGGATAATTTGACAACCCAGAAAACCAAAATGTACGTAGATCCATAGTCATCTCTATGATATACAAACATAAAGAGATACGAACTAGCCAACGGCTGAAATGCTCTTTATTAAAGAAATCAAATCTGATCTACAAAAATATATGCAAACAACAAATCGTATAGAATGCAAACTAACGGCTTATACGTACAAAAGTTGACATTTCAATTTATTTTTAAACGAGTTGATTTAGCATTACATACGATTCAATCTGCATTAAAAAATAAATTTTAAATGTGTTACGATGTAATCCAATTTACTTAGTGATACAGTACGCTGAAAAAATCATTCAACGCATATCAGTCGGAAATTTACATTTCATACGATTCAACTTAGGGGCCTCATGAAGCCCGATTAGAAGTAAATTTGGACGCATTCAATTGATCATTACTCAAGAATAAAACAACATGCACGGTTGATCAAAACGTCAACCAAAAGGGTATTTATTCAGCTTTCAAACGATGTATAACAAGTTTCACCGTTTCGAACGAACTGTCAAACTTTACTTGTGATCGATGCCATCATGGTCTGTACCGGCGAACTTATTCCACTTTAAACGCATTTGTTGTGCATTTGTCACTTCTTTACCGCAGCCTCGAAATTTTTCGCTTGACAATTGCCCAATATTTTTCGATCGGTTTGAACTCAGGGCAATTCGGAGGATTAATCTCTTTGGCGACGAAATTAACATTGTTTGCAGCATACCATTCTAGTACCTCCTTAGAGTAGTGGCAGCTGGCTAGATCCGGCCAAAACATAACGTTGGTCTTGTGTTGCCGAATGAAGCGTAAAATCCATTTTTTTTTTTCAGACAGTCTTTAATGTAAACCTTCAACGTCATTGTGTGAGTTGTGATGAAAACCTTGGTTTTCAGGCCACAACTGCAGATTCCTTGCCAAATCATTAGTTTCCTAGCAAACTTATCAGTAAACACAAATTTATACCTGGAAGGGACATCCCCACGACCAGTTGCCAGGTAAAATTTTCGTCCGGGGATTTGTTTATAATCCATTTTGACATATGTTTCGTCATCCATTAAAATACAGCCATCAAATTTCGGCAAAGCTCGTTCGTATAGTAATCGTGCTCGCTTTTTGGCCACTAAATTTTGTTTCAGGGAGCAATTCGGATGTTTACTGGTACAAAAAGACTTATATCCTTCTCTTGAAAGGATGTTACGCACGGTGGAAAAGTTGGAATCGTATTTCTTTGCCAAATCACGTATGGGGTTGCTTTTCACGTACCTCAACACCGTTCTCCTCAGCTCTTTGTCCCTAGTGCCACTTTTATGATAGATGCGCTGTGCTCTATCCACACTCAGAGTATCCTTGTAACGTTTGATTACAAGACTCACCGTTGACTTTGGGAATTTTAACACTTTTGTTATTTTTGAGGCAGATCACGAAGGGTTCTCTAGATGTTTGTGAACAATTAATTTTCTTTTCTCAAGTTCCATGATCCGTAATTCCGGGATGCGTCGATCAATCGAGAAAATCTTTTCACCAATTTCGTCGTCAATGAAACATCAACAAATGCCTGTCAAACGTTTTTTGTTCCAACCACCAGAGGCGCGGTGATGTATTAAACCGTGCGTCCAGATTTACTTTGAGTCGAGCTTTAGCCTAGTCAGTAAAGGAACGGTATTACCAAGCCGGAGGCGGCGGGTTTGATTCCCGGTCCGGTCGAGGGAATCTTTCGGATAATACTCTGGGCATAGAGTATCATTGTGCTTGCCACTCAATATACAAATTAATGCATTGGTAATTGGCATCGAAAGCTCTCAATAAATAACTGAGGAAGTGCAGTTAGAAAACTAAGTTGAGAGCCGCAATAAGCTAATAATGCACTAAGCAATAAGCTTGGAATGCGAATAAGACGAAGAAAAACGATTCAACTTAAACATAATGCTATGTATGTCATTCTTATATGCTATGCTGACTAAACCTTAGCAATTCGAGATACTATCTGTACAGTTTTATACGACTTCTGGATATTTGGGAAAGGCCCATAGTTCATCAGCTGAAATCTTCATTTTCCCATTAAAGTGGTTGGGAATCAGATGGAGGATGCCTGCATTTTCAGCAACAGTAGCAATAGCATCTGGACTTGTAATGTTTTGTCCGAGATGACAGGAGATGACGAAGTTTAGACCTATCTCACCAGTCTTCTCGTCAGAAGTTATCAGATGAACCACTGAATCAATGATCGATTCAGTGGAACCTCAGTGGTGGAATGAGCCCAGGCTTATTTTTCAAGATTCTGACTAGTTTCCGGAAAGGCTCATCACAATCTGGGAGAGTGCGGTCATTATATCTGAGGTCCACCATCCTGGCCTAAAGGATTTCAGTTAGGTAGACTAAATTGGTCTTCGAGACAGGGAGACCGGTGCGTTCGTACTGTGGAGTTACGGAGTCTACAGACTTAATTAAGTTCAACGAAGTCAGTAAAATTTTACCGGGCTCTTTGAACAGCGGAACCAGTCTGTAAATATTCAAAATGGCCGTTACACGTGAGAAATCAATAAAACGTACAAATTTTATATTTCATAACTAATTGCGGTAAGCTGAAAAAAGTTTGTACAAGTTTGAAATAAATTTACTAATTATTTGATTTTCACTGATTTTTAACTTTCACCGAAGAGTTCTGTACTTCAACATTCACTTAATGGCGGAGGCCTGGATTAGTGGGTAATAAGGTCTCTATCAAGGATCAGACTATTACTAATCTGTCTGGATACTGACACGTGTTGAGACACCGGCGTCTTCGGTTGAATATCATAGTCGACAGCGGCTTCGACGGAGTGTTGAAACTGATCCCAGTTGACACCATGGTAGTTGCTTCAGAAAGTTTGGAAGCTGTTGACAGAGGAACCCAGTTAGGCAAAACATTTTTCGCTATGTTGCTGATGAAGATATCGATGGTGGCATGAACAACGGACCGACTCAACCGGGTGGGAGAGTCCAGGCTCAAGATGTTGCAGTGAGCTTCATGCAGGTCGTTGTTGAGGATGGTGCTTGGTGTTTGGTGCTGAGATCACCATCGATGGAATAGATTTCCCGCTGTCAAGTTAGCTTGTTGATTTCCCTCCATTGGTTTGCTGCCAACCCGTCACTGATGCTGACTTGTGTGGTACAATAAGCGCTTAATTATGGTAATTGGAGTGACTGAAGTGAAGCTTTCCACCCCTACGGCTTCGATGATTTTAAAATGTAAGCTTGGCAACAGTCGACGACAGATTTGTTCCACCCAACAGCACTGGTCACCCAAGTAACAATTTCCAGTTGAAGAAACGCTTTCGTTTTGATTTTGTTCAGCTGCATGTTGAATAATAATTGCACAATGTGTTCACCACAACTTTTATAAAACCCTTGTTTACACTCGTTTGGAGAACCTATACAACTGCAACACAAAGGTGTTGTCTAACGTATTCAGTAAAACGTTTGCCCAAAATCAATTTCTTGTTGAAGAAACGCTTCCATTGTGATTTTATTCAACTGCATGCTGAATAATAACTGTACAATTTGTTTATTACAACTTCTGTAAAACTCTTGTTTACACTGGTTTGGAGAACCTGTTCAACTACAGCATTATATGTCTACGCGGTATAGGAGTAGAAGCAACTTTTATACAACGTTTATAGATACATATTTAAACTCAAGCTTTATTATTTTGGTGAAAGCTCTTATACAACGTTTGTAGACACTTCTTGACAGCTGCTTTGAAATTTAGTAGAGAGTAAACCTGAGAGGCGTTTGTTGCACTCTTTTATGACTCCTAAATAATCATTGTACAGCAAGCGGTGAAAAGCGTTTATAGCACTTTTTAATGACTCCTTAATAACCGTTGTGTAAGTACTCACAATATTCACAGATTAAAATTAATTTAACAATTGTTGTGGTACGCCAAAATAATTGCTTGTACAGTTTTTATTAATTTAATTTATTTGTGCACATTGAAAAAATATGTAATTATGCCATAATACACATTCTGTGATCATGGAGGAAGTAGTAACTAGCATCGGTTTAATCTTTGATTGATATTCTTTCGATTAATCTCCCTAATAATTAATTGATAGAATTTATCTAGAAATGTTATCGTTGATTATATGATATATGTCTTAAATTAATGTTTGCATTTATTAATAAACACCTATATATATAATTTACCTCTACTCCACCGAGGGTTTCTCGAAGCAAGATTCGAACTCATGATCCCGGATTGCCAGCCGCTTCTGTTTCCATCTGCTCTATTCTTGAATACATATTTTGATCATATGAGAGAAGTATATGAAGCTCATCTTGAGTGACTTCTCTTGCAGTCGAATAATCATTGCCTTATGGTCATATAAACGTGCCTATCACTTGTGCTATTTTTAGCAACAAAATTGTGGTTGGTGGTTGGTCGAACGTAAACAATCATTTAAGAGTGCTCCAAGCAGCTTTTGAAGCTTTTAAGCAAATGGCAATACAACTACATTCTTGTTCAACTCTGGAAGCTATTATTCAACGTTTGATCAACTCAGGTGTTGTATAAGAGCTCCCAATGGTTTGTTTTGATGCGTTTATTCCACATCCTATAGAAGCTCCTGTCAAACAGTTTAACCGAACGTAAACAATCATTTAAGAGTGCTCCAAGCAGTTTTTGAAGCTTTTAACCAAATGGCAATACAACTACATTCTTGTACAACTCTGGAAGCTATTATTCAACGTTTGATCAACTCAGGTGTTGTATAAGAGCTCCCAATGGTTTGTTTTGATGCGTTTATTCCACATCCTTTATGGCTCCTGTCAAACAGTTTAACCGAACGTAAACAATCATTTAAGAGTGCTCCAAGCAGTTTTTGAAGCTTTTAACCAAATGGCAATACAACTACATTCTTGTACAACTCTGGAAGCTATTATTCAACGTTTGATCAACTCAGGTGTTGTATAAGAGCTCCCAATGGTTTGTTTTGATGCGTTTATTCCACATCCTATAGAAGCTCCTGTCAAACAGTTTAACCGAACGTAAACAATCATTTAAGAGTGCTCCAAGCAGTTTTTGAAGCTTTTAACCAAATGGCAATACAACTACATTCTTGTACAACTCTGGAAGCTATTATTCAACGTTTGATCAACTCAGGTGTTGTATAAGAGCTCCCAATGGTTTGTTGTGATGCGTTTATTCCACGTTCTGTATAGCTTTTGTGAATCAGTTTAACTAAGGTGCTATAAAAGTTATCGTAGGTCTTATATAGCATATAGTTAAACCGAACGTAAATAATCATTTAGGAGTGCTCCAATAGCTTTTAAAACTTTTAATCAAATGGCAATACAACTACATTCTTGTTCAACTCTGGAAGCTATTATTCAACGTTTGATCAACTCAGGTGTTTTATAAGAGCTCTCAATTGTTTGTTGGGCAGTCGCCTTCCCCTGGAAATCAGGAAGAAAGACGTTTATCTCGGGCTTCAAGAGGGTTTTGGTTGGGAGGAATTCAAAGAATTCGATGTTCTTGCTCTTGAACAAACAAGGATATTCCAGTTCAGTATCTTTATCACTTTAGAGGCCATATTGAAGGCGTGTCAATCTGATCGTCAATAAATACGCAGTGTTTACAGTTAAACTTGAGAAAGTATTCGTGTTTTGGTAGCTAAAATTGATGTCCGTGTTAGAGATTCCCTATCGGGTCTGTCAACACTCGATAGTCATAAAAAGCAAGCACGTTATTCAAGTGCGTAACCAGTTTATAGAATAAGAGAGGTGGGGGTACAAACATTGTTCTAAATGTGGAGGATAAAGTCAGATGGCAATAGACTAAACATCATTAGGCCCAACCTTATTTTTTTGAACGCTATTAGGCCGAAAGGGTCAGCAGGTCAAATGGGTCTTTTTTTTTCTTGATTTGTTTTCCGTCGATCTTGTTTTCCGTGCTGAGCACAAATGCTACTGACGCCAGGGAGGCTGCTCCCACACCTGGACCCTACTTATCGACCCATCATCAACTCATGAACTGGGGACCGACGACTTTATTTCCCTTCCGAAGAAAGGCGTGATCAGAGATGTTATGCCTCAGAACATCCCGGTGGGGCCGACTGGGATTGAACCCAAGCCTGCTGGAGTGACAGGTAATCACGCTTACCACTACAGCACAAGCGCCGCTAGCTCAAATGAGTCATTCAACTGAAATTTAAATTTCTGTCATAGTACATAAATATTTAAAAAAATATATTCAAATCCCGGTTAGCTATTTCCCAGTTTTTTTTATCTTTCAAGATTAAAGCCGAATGTGATGGAGCCAAATTAATTACTAACTTAATTAAGTACATAATAGCAACGCTCTGATGAGACAACGAGACCCCACTCCAAGTTCCTACCATGATAATTTCCTTCGACAATGTACTCGGGTAAGCCGCGAGTGTTCGGCTCAACTTCTACTAGACACACAAATAAGTGAATTTTAAGGCCTGTACTCGAAAAAAATGCACCATACAAAAGTGTTCGCCAAAAATTTATTTTAAGTCGGATTTTCTTGAAACTTTCACGGAATGAACTAATACATATGGATGTTTTGGCATAATTACTTTATTCAATTTCCTTTCCATCGCTGAAAGCCCGCACCTTTCCCTTAAGACCCCTCATTACATTTTGTGCAATGGTGGAGCCGACCTTTTTGGTCACTTTCATCCATTCTTTCTTCAACTCCAGCTCGACTTGCACGATTTTCGAACTTTGGCCTTCATTATGGCCCAAAATCTTTCCACCGGACGAATCTCTGGTGAATTTGGGGGGTTTACGGTTTTTGGTACAAAAACAACGTTATTGTCTCTGTACCAATTCAAAGTCAATCGCGCGTAATGGCATGATGCCAGGTCCGGCCAAAATAATGTGTCGCCTCCGTGGGACCGCAGGAAGGGCAACAGACGCTTCTGGAGGCACTCCGTGCGGTAAATTTCGCTGTTGATGGTACCCATTGTGATGTGCGGTTTACTCAGTTTACCGCATTGGCATATGGCCTGCAAGAGCAAATATTTTTTGGCGAATTTGTCCACTTTCTTCTTCCTTATGTCTTCCGGAACATCAAACCGTGATTTGGCAACGTAAAACTCCAGCCTCGGTATCTGCTTTGCGTCTGCCTTGATGTAGGTTTCGTCATCCATAACCACACTCATCGGTTTCGTTAACCACTCTCGATACAGCTTCCTTGCGCGGGATTTGGCCGCCGTGTATTGTTGATCACGCCGGTTCGGTGCCTTCCGGACCTTGAATACACGAAGCCCATGGTTTCATGGTTAGCTGAACGAACCAGGCGGAACACTTTGCCTTCAGAGCCACGTCGCGAATCGGAAGGTTCGGATTACGCTTGAAATAATCCAACACCTTCCGGGCCTTCACAGGGTCATCTGTCTTCGATTTTCTTCCACTTCCAGCCCGCCGCTTGGTCGTCTGGAACTCCTTAAGCGATTTTACCACCCGAGACACAGTTTTATGCGTGATTCCCAGTTGTCTTCCGATCCATCTCATGGTCGCAGTCGGATTTTCCATGACGGCGAACAAAATTCTCCTGCGATTTTCTTCTTGCTTCGATGACATCTCAATAACCACTGAACCGATTGTTATAAAATTTTACACATGTAAACAATTCACTCCAAACTAGTTATACCCAGATTTTCATCAATTTTTACGCACGGATAAAAAAGTTACACGCGGATAAAAATGGTGCATTTTTTTCGAGTACCAGGCTTATTAGAAACAATGAACAATGATCAATGAATGATTGGCTTCGTAAAGCTAACGCAATTGAGCCTTCCAAATAAACGAACTAGATTACAAAAAAAAACAGCAACACTTGTTTAAGTTAGAAACTTGCATAGAACTCTTCACACCTTTTTTTAGAATCGTTCTAAAATAATTTGAAAATTTATCTGGGCTTCCCTTGAAATTTTCTTTATAACGGTCTTAAAATTTTCTGGAGAAAACTTTTAACACAAATCATGAAATTCATCCCAATACTTGCTTGGAATTCTTAAAAATTCTTCCAATAATTCCCTTTAGCTTCTTAGCTTCATAAATTTTTATGCAATTCACCTCATAAAAATATTTAAATTTTGTCTATATTCTTCTGGAAATGCCCATCAAATTATCCTCAGAATTCACTCAAAAATCTTCTCAGAATTTCTTTGACATTGTCGCTTAAACTTCCCTTGGCATTCTTTTTATAATTCCCATGGATCTCTTTTCAGAATTCACTTGAGATTGTATAAATAATTAGGGGAAGCGTACCAGTATTGGCCATTGGATCTTATTTTGGCCACACGTCAGAAAACCGGTTAAATTACAAAAATCGTGCATTTTGTGGTCGAAATGTTTATGTACACCGATGAATATGATGTGTACCAACAAGTTGAACGCAACTGAACATCTCAAAATTGTAAACAACGTTAAATATCGTCAAAAGGTGGCCAAAATAGAAACATGGCCAATACTGGTGCGTTTCTTCTACTTTGGAATTTGCACTTAATTCAAAACTATGCTCAGAATTCAAAATTCTCGGAATGTTCATTGATTTATCACCGAAACAAATTCTTCTCAGAACTTTTTTTTAATATTCATATGAAATTAACCAGGAATCCTTTTCACAATTTCAATGAAATTTTCATCAGAACAACAACATCAAAACTTAACTCTGAACTCTCCTGAGATTCACCTGGAGCTCTTCTATTAGAGTTCTTTCCAAAAACTTCTTGGGATTTTACCCTGAAATACTTTGGTGTTATCTCTAGTATGCATTCTAAAAAGTTCTTTTGAAATGAGAACCCACACAAATTTTAAAAATTTTGGAACTTAATTAAATTTGTGAGATTTTATAAATACGATTCTGAGATACCAAAACCAAGTCCTTGCAATTTACCTGAAATTAAAACAAAATAAACAATGTTCACTAAAATTCTCAAAATTTTCCTGATGCTGAGTTTGCACATGATTGCACCAGTTCTGATAGCGATTGTACGAATGAGGATGTATGGACCAAGATTTTAAGCACCAGTTACTCTTATCAATATTTGGTTAAAATATGTTCAATAATATTGATGACAAAAACATTTGTCATTATTATTGTCAATCTCCATCTATTGATGAAATCGAAGGTAACATTGAAAATACGATTATTTTGAATATAGTGACATGTGTAAAGTCCGCTTTAGATGTGTAGACCACTGTTATGCGAATTGCTCAGTTTGGGTTTTTTGTTTTAGAAATAACGTGTGCAGCAAATTCAAAGGGACGAAATCCAACTGGTCTTATTGGAATACATTGGAATGTAATGTTTGAAAAATCTTGCTATAGACACAATACAAGCAAACGGTGGAAAGTTACGATTTTAAATTGGCTCATATTGGACTAGGCTTTTGGTCCCAAGTACATCGATTAACACACCCCATTGCAGTTGAAATTCTAGTACTATATTATGTTTGTTTTGATTCGCTATAAAAGTTTGACAGATAAAATTAGGGGTTCGTGGATTTTCCTATGGTTCGAGGGGTGCATCGATTAGCTTGGGACCGAAGATAATACCAGAGCTGAGCCAAAAAGTTGAGCACGTTTCTTCGGGACCTTCTGGTCTTAGAGTTAACTCTATGGTAAAAGTGCGTATGATTTCTTCTTCAAATGATAACGCCCAAACTGAACATTATAACTCCCCTCGACTTAAAAAAGGCAGAAGATATATGCCATATGAGATATCAACCATATTGATCGGATAAGCCATCTCTGAGAAAGCTTGCCTTAATTGGTACGCGTCCACAGACGGACTTACAGACATCACCAAATTTCGTCTTGCCGAGTCGATTTCTCATATTTATAATTTCTTTCTACGATGTCGTTATCAAACTGTCGAGTTATAGGCTGACTAAAAATAAATTGGTACGCCCCTCGCGCACCGCTAGAACGCCTCTAGTGTTGAGAATCGAAAATCTTCGACAGTGGTTTGTTTACACTTCAATAGAGAACAACTGGTGCGAGTTTGATCAAAGTAGTCGATCGCGTTCAGAAATAACGTGAAATGGAACTCGAAAGAAGAAAACATATTGTGCACAAACATATGGAAAATTCGGAGTGGTCCGGTTCCAAGCTGGCTAAAGTGCTGAAGATGCCGAAAACAACAGTTTGTCGAGTTCTTAAAACCTACAAGGAAACCCTGAGTGTGGAAAGAGCGGACTTACGAAAAAACTGGAACTAGGTATCGTCAGCTGCGCAGTAAGGTGTTGAGGTGCGTTAGAGCTATCCCCGGTCTTTCGATCCGAGAGGTCGCCAGAAGGTACAACGCCAACTTTCAAACGGTACGGAACATCCTTGCCAGGGAAGGATACAAGTCGTACAAAGCTAGTAAACATCCGAACCGGCACATGAAGCAGAATTCCGTGGTCAAAAGCGTGCAAGGCTCTTGTACGACCGTGTTTTGACGAAACACAAGGGCTGCACTTTGATCGATGACGAATTAAACTTCAAACTCGATTTTAAGCAGCTTCCCGGTCAAAAAATATATAACATTGTGACTGGACGTGGGGATGTGCTGGAAAGATTCAAGTTCGTGTTTGCCGACAAGTTCGCAAAGAAGGCCATGATTTGGCAAGCGATTTGCAGTTGTGTCCTGAAAACGGAACAATTCGTCACATCCTCGACGATGACATCCCAAGTTTTAAATCGAAGCATGCCTGCAAAAGCGTGTATTGCCGTTCATCCGAAAGCATAGGAGCAAAGTCACACGGGAAAAAATCCGATCTCCGAAATGAGAGAAATGACTCATGATTTCATAAACACAGCGTATTTTCATGTTATGAAAATACACCATGAATAATATTCATGGTATCATGAGCAACTTTTGCGTAACGCAGCAAACATTCCCAAAATCATGAATCATCCGCTTTGAAATCATGAGCTAAATTCATAGGTTTAACTTTTAACCAAAAAATGCAAAAATAATAAAATAAAGCATCAGACTGGATTCGAACCAAGAACCTTGAGATCATAAACCCCATCCTTTGACCACTAGACTGTTAGTACTTTTATAAGATGGAAGACAAAAGGCGTATAAGAGATACCTATTTAGTGCGGTTTATGAACACTGTTTGCCAAGTACGTGTAACGCTTGTAGCGGTCTTGATTCCACTGCATTATGGAATCATGAATTTCCATGACGAAATCATGAATCATTGTTACGATTTCATGGGATGGCAAGTTTTTCAATTTCATGATTTTTTATTGGAATCGGATTTGTTTCCGTGCATCTTTTGACCCAATTTGGCCAGCTGCCACTACTCCAAGGTGGTTCTGGAGTGATATGCTGCCAATAAGATCGATTTTGTCAGCAAGCTAATGAATCCTCCGATTTGCCCGGAATGTCAACCAATCGAAAAATACTAAAAAAATTAAAAGCAGTGACTTCGACGAAGCGGCGGAGCAGTCAAAAACATACAGCAAATGCGGGAAAAATGGAAGAAATGCGCTGATTCCGTGTCCGTTTCCACTGTGCGGACGCTGATGGGCTCCATCAAGAGGAAGGTTCGAGATTTTGTTCGAACTTGTGAAATGTAACCATCCAATGATGTTACTTTGAAGTTTTAATAAAAGTACTGTAAAGCAACCATTAATGGACTTTTTAAACTTATTCAATCACGCATTACAGGTCTTTTTATGCGTACCAATTTACTTTTAGTCAGCCTTTAGAGTTAACAAAGACCTATCGATTTGGAATGTTTTGTTCAGGTGAAAGAGTTTGTGTGGCTGGTCACAGACGGAAAAACGTGTTGAATCCAATTTTAAAAGTTTTAGTTACACAACTGGGTACAAAGGTTGAACTATAAAAATTATCATATAATCAAAGAAAACTCTCATCTTCTACCTTTTTTTAAAGATCACTCGCTGACGCAACAGTACTTATGATTGTACAAATTCATAATACATAGTTTTAATTATATAGTTTGCATCCATCATGGTTAGCGTTTGTATGCCTTACTTCTAATTTAAATTATCTCTCTTGGTTTATGTAACATTCGAACTGACACCGTGGTAGGGGAAATGTTGACTACGGCAATACCTTAACCTATTATCGTCAGGGGGGTACACAAAGTCCTAGAGCACTCAAATTTGGCCAATAGACACATGCCAAAATTGAGCTCTCAAGGACGTTGTTTACCCCCCTGACGATAATAGGTATTGCCGAAGCCAACAGTTCCCCTATTAGAAAACATGAGCCCACTCCAAACAACAGCCCTGCTGTCATAATTCCCTGTCCTACTCGTCTTATTTAACGAGCTAAGCCCGAGGGAATTCCATCAAGACACCGCTGCTGATGGGATATTTAGATGTTTTTATCACAAGTGTGTGCCCATAGGATACAACTCAATGACACAGTACAACTTCAGCAAGTT
This sequence comes from Ochlerotatus camptorhynchus, assembly GCF_037179485.1. Classification (NCBI taxonomy): domain Eukaryota; kingdom Metazoa; phylum Arthropoda; class Insecta; order Diptera; family Culicidae; genus Ochlerotatus; species Ochlerotatus camptorhynchus. The sequence goes on from NW_027041022.1 coordinate 1,184,798, forward strand.
AACCGGTTGATGACACGCGTGATTGCGTGCTGCAGTCGTGTCTTCAACTAGATTGCGTTACAAAAACTTCCCAGCGAACTCATCTGGGATTAAATGATGACTTAATTATTTCGTTCAGATGAACGAATTTCCCCTTGATCATTGCTCCAGGTAATCATTATTAATTTACCACAAACTTAATCAAGCGAATTTACTTCTGAGAGCTTTTGATGTGTGGTTGTTTATTCTATACACTACAGCCTCATTATGGATGGAAATTATATTCAATCAAATGATCAGAGAGCTGATTGGTGAAATTTTCAATAAAGCTGCCAGTTATAATCCTAACACTTCCCGTCAGTGCTGTATTATTGATAAAATTAGGATAATTAGGACATTCGCTCGCGATCTTTTGAACTTTAGCATTTGATTTTAAAATGTACATACCAGTTGCAATTTCAAATTATTATCATGGAAATATCATTGATTATCTTTATCTCAAAATGAATTTCTATTTAAATAACCATACGTTCAGTATTTGCGAAAAGTACAACGTTTGCGTTTTATCATCATAAACCGTCATCCAACCCTCGAAATTACATGATAATCACACTTCCGAGGCATCTCCCGTCTGATATCGTTACATTGTTATGCACACAATCTAATGCCGTGGCATTTCCGTACAGAGCATGACCATGGCCATCGATGACGACGACGACGCAGATAGCACCAAAATGAAATAATAATCATCCACAGGAAATGGCTGTACCTACACGATGCTTCTGAATAATGTTACACGAGGGAAACTTTGTCCCAGCTCACCGTGTTTTAAACACAGGACTGCAGCACTGCTGCGTTGGTGGAGGAATCAGATTAGGAGTTAAGCGTAGATGAGCAGAGCTGTAGCTCCTGCAGGTGCAATGTTTACTGAACTTAATGAGCCACTATGATAGCATTGGTCCGCTATCATTATCGTCGTCGTTGCAGCCGATCTTTATATTGGATGATGTGATGAGAGCAGCAGTTCGCGCTGCGCTGCCAATGGATGCCGGTAGATGATATCGCTGAAATTGAATACAGTGCTCGGCAATGTGACTGTAACATAGGATTTATATGTTGTTACCTCAGGTGAAGAGAATCGTTTCATTCCTCCTCGTGCCTTCAAATAAAAGAAAACAAAGCTCTATAAATATATGTATATCCTGGAGAAAAAACAACAAGTAGCCACACAGTGATCCTTATGAAATGACTGTAAACAAGCCACCTGAAGTGAATACTCTCTGGGAGTTCCCGTGATTATCTGATTGAAAAATTTGCATTTTATCAAAACAACAAGGCGATAAACAACGTGTTTTTCCACTTACGTAATGGAGCAGTTCCACGCCAAATGACAAATCGATCAGATGCTAACTCAATTTGCATGAAGCTTTCCAAAATCGTTTGCTATGGTCAATCAATTATGCTAAATTTCAGCCACATTGAATCTTGAAAAAGAAAATTAAAATGCCGTATCCGAAATTCTAAAACACAACTTCCATATAGGTGATATCTGAGACAAAGTTGTAGGAAAAATATGTTTTAAGAAAAGAAAAAAAAACACGTTCTACCATTTGAAGTTATTATGGGCTAAACATTAAAAAAAAAATAGAAAACTTAAACTACAAAAATTACCATCATAAAAATTTGTTTGAATATTTTTTTTAAATGCTAATGAAAAATACAACCATCTTTGAAATTTTCAAGGTGGATCCTAAAATTTAGTAAAAATTCTGCAAAAACAACTTTTGGACAATTTTTTTAACTTTTCGTTAAGCCGTTATTAGTTTCCATTTGAATAACATGGTGTAGAAAAAAGCAAATAGTTCCTTGCTCACATAAGGGTTAAACACAAGGGGTAAGTCACTCAGCACATTGTGCCGAAATTAGATTCGGCACAGCTTCGGCACATCCATCGGCACAACTTCGGCACAATCTCGTAGGCATTAGATTGTTGTAAATAAAATGGGACCACTGCTGGACAACTGTCATTGAAGTTGTTCACTGCGTGCTGTTTGACTGTATATTCAGGAAAATCCTCTAAATGAATATACCAGAGAAACTCAGACCAGCAGATCACTTCTCGGTTCTCTTATAGATTTAAATCCATCTGGCGTTAAACAAGGCAGTGTTCTCGGTCCTCTTATTTTTATCATCTATGTGAATGACTTGTGTGAGCTGCTCTCATCGTCCAAACTGTCTTATGCTGATGACCTAAAATGTTTTCATGTAATTGTTTCTCCTGCTGACTGTGTTGCAGTACAAGAAGATATATCGTTTGCTAGTCTGGTGTGGTGACAACGGCATGCGAGTCAACAGCAAAAAATGCAAAGTGATATCCTTCACCCGCAGCAATAGAGTTACTCTTCATCCATACTGCATGGGACCGGATTACGATCGATTCCAGGTTAACGTTTTGCGAACACATAAGCATCGTAGTTGCCAAAGCATACACTGTGCTTGGTTTCGTTTCGTCATGCTTCTGGTTCTACCGACGTTTATTGCCTCAAGACACTTTTCTGCTCACTGGTTCGTCGTTTCTTAGAATATGCTTCCCCAGTGTGGTCTCCATTTTACACTACGCATATTCTTACGATTGAACGGATTCAGAAAAGCTTCATGAGGTTTGCTTACGTCAGGTCCCATGGAATGATCCAGTCATTCTTCCCAGTTATCCAGACCGATGCATGCCCAAGTAACAATTTCCAGTTGAAGAAACGCTTTCGTTTTGATTTTGTTCAGCTGCATGTTGAATAATAATTGCACAATGTGTTCACCACAACTTTTATAAAACCCTTGTTTACACTGGTTTGGAGAACCTATACAACTGCAACACAAAGGTGTTGTCTAACGTATTCAGTAAAACGTTTACCCAAAATCAATTTCTTGTTGAAGAAACGCTTCCATTGTGATTTTATTCAACTGCATGCTGAATAATAACTGTACAGTTTGTTTATTACAACTTCTGTAAAACTCTTGTTTACACTGGTTTGGAGAACCTGTTCAACTACAGCATTATATGTATACGCGGTATAGAAGTAGAAGCAACTTTTATACAACGTTTATAGATACATATTTAAACTCAAGCTTTATTATTTTGGTGAAAGCTCTTATACAACGTTTGTAGACACTTCTTGACAGCTGCTTTGAAATTTAGTAGAGAGTAAACCTGAGAGGCGTTTGTTGCACTCTTTAATGACTCCTAAATATTAATTGAACAGCAAGCGGTGAAAAGCGTTATAACACTTTTCAATGATTCCTTAATAACCAGATAGAAGCAACTTTTATACAACGTTTATAGATACATATTTAAAGTCAAGCTTTATTGTTTTGGTGAAAGCTCTAATACAACGTTTGTAGACACCTCCTAACGCTGCTTCGAAATGTATTAGAGATTGAACCTGAGAGGCGTTTGTTACACTCTTTTATGACTCCTAAATAATCACTATACAGCAAGCGGTGAAAAGCGTTTATAGCACTTTTTAATGACTCCTTAATAACCGTTGTGTAAGTACTCACAATATTCACAGATTTTAATTAGTTAAACAATTGTCGTGGTCCGCCAACATAATTGCTTGTACAGTTTTTATTAATTTAATTTATTTGTGCACATTGAAAAAATATGTAATTATGCCATAACTCACATTCTGTGATCATGGAGGAAGTAGTAACAAGCATCTGTTTAATCTTTGATTGATTTTCTTTCAATTAATCTCTCTAATCATTAATTGAGAGAATTAATCTAGAAATGTTATCGTTGATTATATGATATATGTCTCAAATTAATGTTTGCATTTATCAATAAACACCTATATATAATTTACCTCTACTCCACCGAGGGTTTCTCGAAGCAAGATTCGAACTCATGATCCCGGATTGCCAGCCGCTTCTGTTTCCATCTGCTCTATTCTTGAATACATATTTTGATCATATGAGAGAAAGTATATGAAGCTCATCTTGAGTGACTTCTCTTGCAGTCGAATAAGCATTGCCTTATGGTCATATAAACGTGCCTATCACTTGTGCTATTTTTAGCAACAAAATTGTGGTTGGTGGTTGGTCGAACGTAAACAATCATTTAAGAGTGCTCCAAGCAGCTTTTGAAGCTTTTAACCAAATGGCAATACAACTACATTCTTGTACAACTCTGGAAGCTATTATTCAATGTTTGATCAACTCAGGTGTTTTATAAGAGCTCCCAATGGTTTGTTTTGATGCGTTTATTTCACGTTCTATATAGCTCTTGTCAATCAGTTTAACAAAGGTGCTATAAAAGTTATCGTAGGTCTTATAAAGCATATAGTTAAACCGAACGTAAACAATCATTTAAGAGTGCTCCAAGCAGCTTTTGAAGCTTCTAACCAAAAAGGCAATACAACTACATTCTTGTACAACTCTGGAAGCTATTATTCAACGTTTGATCAACTCAGGTGTTTTATAAGAGCTCTCAATTGTTAGTTGGGTGCTGTTTGATTTGGAATCTCTCTCAGCAAGACGTATCAAATTGCAACGACTGTTCATCTTCGACCTAATCACCGGCAATGTGGACTGTCAAGAACTCCTGGAACGGATTCCATGGAACATTCCTCCTCGTAGATTTCGTAACTCCCCATTACTGGCAATTCCATTCCACATAACTAACTTTGGATTCAATATCTGTTTTAATTCATGTTTGCGTTCCGTTAATGATGTTTGTAATGAGTTTGATTTTACCATGTCCAAAAATGTGTTTGGTAATAGAATAACAGGTTAAGATTAAACAAGCTTTAGTTTTAAGAAATCCGTCTGTACGACGTAGTCGAAATGTAGGTGCTAGCTTGGGCAGGAGAGAAAAAGGCAGTATATTAGTACCCGTAATTCAAATAATTCTGAAACTAACACAAAACAAACTACAGAAGTCATATTCATCATCCTCTAGCCAAGCCAGGCGGTGGACCTCAGAGTTTCTAGTCCGTGGTGGCCTATTGACGATCATTCTCAGGATCTTATTATGAATCCTTCGTAATTTGAGATGGTGGCTTTTTGCGCAACTCTCCCAGATTGGCATCCCGTTTTCTATTATGTGAAGGATGATTTGTTTGTAGACAGCAAGCTTATTTTTCAGCGACAGGGTAGACCTCCGTTGATGAGTGGATACAATGATCTTATCAAGATGTTGCACTTGGTTTTGGTTTTGTCAACGTGCTCCCTGAAAGTCAGCTTGCTGTCTAATGTTAGGCCGAGGTAGACTACCTCTTTCGACCATTCCACCACTGTGCCGTTCAGGCAGATCTTATTATTCTCTGACGGAACAAGTCTGGGAGATTTAGAGTGTGGAAAGATGATGACCTGGGTCTTTGCCGCGTTGATACGGATCTTCCAGAGACAACGATCCACCATCAGGGAGAGCCGGCATATCCTAGGAAAACAGGTTGAATAGAATGGGACCAAGGATGCTTCCTTGTGGAACCCCAGTACCGATGTTGAAAGCATCCAATGTGATGCTATTCGAAGAGACTCGGAACGTCCTGTCCGATAGATAGTTTTTTTTATTGTCTTCACTAGGAAGATTGGAAGACCGTATTGCTGCAATTTGAACACCAGGCCAGCATGCCAGACATTGTCGAACGCTTTTTCAACGTCCAACAACGTCAGCTGGTGGACGGTTGAACGATCTTTCCGAAAACCGAACTGTTCCTTGAGTTACAAGTTGTTTTCTTCGGCACATGTTAGGAGCCAGTGATAGACTGCTCTTTCGAACAGTTTTGATAACCCTCAGAGAAGGCTGATTAGTCGATAACTTGAAGGTGAAAACAGATCCTTTCCAGGTTTCCAGATGCGTATGACTTTAGCTGACTTCCAACACGAGGGGAAGTAGCCAAGTCTGAGGCACAGATTAAAAATAAGCGCCAGATGGTTATAGAATCTGGAACTCAAGTGTTTGAGTTCCAAATTCAGGCTGTTGTCAAAATCTGGGGCCTTCAAGTTTTAAGATGATTTGATATAGGCCAACAGTTTGTCAGTAGAAATTTCGGATTCCTCAGGAAAAATGATGGGAATCCGATGAAGATTGGTTGCATTTTCAGCCACCTCAGCTTCGTGAGGGCTGACGATGTTTTGTCCGAGATTATGGGATCTGACGAAGTGTTGACCTATCGCGGCAGCCTTCTCTTCAGGAGTTATCAAATGAACCACTGGGTCGCCGGGACGGTCCAGTGGGGTCAGTGGTGGAATGGGTCTTGGCTTATTTTTAAGGATTTTCGTTAATTCCCAGAAGAGCTTTGCACAACCTGGAAGAGAGCGGATCTGTTAGCAAAATCCTGATTTCTAAGGTCCACCCTGGCTTGGATGGTTTTTGTAAGATGGTTGCAATGGATCTTCAAGAAACGCAAACCAGAACGCTGGTATTGCCTTCGGATGGAGTTACGGAGTCTGATGAGATTTTTGGTAATTCTATCAAGGTTCAGAGTATTTCTCAGCTGTCTGGATACTGGCACGTGTTGTTCGATGACCCGGGATATCGCCTCCTCAATGGAACGCAGACACCGGTCAACGTCTTCGGGCGTCTCCGGAAGGAAACTGTTGAGACAGTTGAGTCGACACAGTGTTGGAACTGCTCCCAGCTGACACGATGGTAGATGCGTCCGGAAGCTTGGAATCGTTTGACAGATGAGCCTACATCGACCACCACCAGATAGTGGTCCGAACTCAGCTCCTGGTGGGTCACAGGTGGTAACGAGATGTTGTCTCCCATGTTGCTAATGAATATGTCGATGGCGGAGTGTACGCCAGATCGGCTCAACCAGGTGGGAGAGTCCGGCGCTAATAATATGGAGTAATACGACATGCACTAAACTAAGGACACGGGATATACTACAATAGATCAAATTACTGGTCGCAGTGGTGTTAGGTCGATGGGCTCAATATTTAAATACATAGGCCAACATTAGAGCCATTTTCCCTGTGTTTTTTTTAATCGGTCGTAAAAATAATATGTCTTGAAGCCTATGCAAACCATCTTTTGTACGGTGCGTTCCAATAGCCATAAGTAACTGACTAAGTTCATAATAATGAGAGAGAGAAGGATTAGTATTTTCCATACTTATGACTAAGTTCGCCAGATTTGCTTGTATAGAGGTTGTGAGTAAAGGTTGCCTCATATCGTATAACGTTTGAATACAGCTTGAGGCTGTATACTAGACATCAGCAAAGCGTTTACATTGTGAACATTGTTAGTTGTGGTTTGGATAGCCAAACTCAACAGGGAATAAGAATTTATGTTCGTTGGGAAGATTACAATCTTTCTAAGCGAGATAACATCTTTTGGCATTGAATTTCTCTAAGTTCCACTACTCGCCAAAACAATTTTATTGTTTCATGACTGAACCGTTAAATAACCTTAATCCATCCTGATGAATGTGGGCGTCTTAGTGGAATACCTGTATAATGAGAGAGAGAAGGATTAGTATTTTCCATTTAATTCCACTACTTTATTTGCTTATCCTTGACAGATACGCGTATTTCGTCTACAATGTGCAGACTTCTTCAGTGTCTTGTACTAATACTCGGCTATTAGTCGAGTATTAGTACAAGACACTGAAGAAGTCTGCACATTGTAGACGAAATACGCGTATCTGTCAAGGATAAGCAAATAAAGTAGTGGAATTAAATGGAAAATACTAATCCTTCTCTCTCTCCTAATCCATCGTTCTCTTAATGTTGAAGAATGTTTGTTAAAATATAAATGGTAGTCCTAAACAAGTGTTGGGTAGTCATCAGACAATATTCCTGCAATATATAACCATAACACTTCAACACAGCACCGGCACACAATTTCCATACTGTAGCATAAATTATGAAGACAAACAAGAAAACAGAGAAAGGAAAAACTATCAACACTTCCTGTCTGGTGAAGCAATTTTTGCACTCTATTCTTCTGCCACTAATTACGCCCGGCAAAAGCTCTTCCTCTCTCTTTCTCTTACCGGATGGAAAAAAGGAAACTTAATTTATGCATTCATTTACATGATAGTTTATTCCGCACAGTTCAAAGACCGTTCTCCATCTGTGTGCCTCCAGGACGTCACTTGTCGGAACCGGCAGACTATTCTGTCGTTCACACCTAATACTTACATTTTGTTACCCTGTTTAAGCATGGCACACAGGGCAAACGGGTGGTGGTACAATGCATTTGGTAAAAATAGCAAAAAGCAACCAGCAGCAGCATATGGTTCCAGTCCCTGCCAGCAGGGACAAATTTATACAAAAACCCTTTTTCCATACCACCCCTACAAGATTGGTCTAAAATTCTTCTAATTACATTCCACGAACTGCTCTTTTAGTCAAGCCTTCTCGACTCAGCTCTGTCTAATGAAAACATCGCCCCAGGGAGCTATTTATTGAACTTGGCATGCTGTGTTCCCTCGCTTCAAGTATGTGTTTCGGTATGCTTGACGACAAACTCTTTGCGTCCGTATGTGAGGGAGCGAGTGGTTCGATCCGTGAGCGCCTCCTGAACGGGAGGCAAAAGTTTCCAATGAGAGGAGGGTAAGCAAGCGAATAGCTTTGCTGCTGCTGCTGCTGCTGCTGCTGCTGCTGGCGAAAGTTGACCAACTAACTACTGCTATACTATCAATCTCCGTGATAATTCGATTCATTTGTGTGATTGTTTGTTTGTCAGTGTGATTGGGGAAGATTAAATGACCACAAATTGGTACCAATGGTCGATAAATCAGATGGGCATTGTTCGGGAAAACTGCTTGCTGTGTGTTAAGATTGGGTTTGCTTTGTTGGACTGCTTTGTAGGAATTTGTGTGTCATGCATTTGTAAAGTGGACCCTACACGATTGACAATAATCGTATTGCCAATACATTCTATATTGACGTCAATACATCTAAATTGACAGTATTTCTGTATTCACATCATCAATATTATTGTTAAAAATTCTCCTTCGCGTCAATATATTGATGCGTATGGAGTTCGCTTTAGTTAGAGCAATTTCGAATAGCGAATTTGTTTATGATCCAGGTTGGAACCAGTTCCAACCCGTGCGAATCCGAGAATATTGTCAGTGCGAACGTTAATCTAAGCCAGTTTACAAGACCAAACGTTCACACTGACGTTTAAAAGACAACAATCAAACCCAATCTTGATACCCGATCCAGGTTGGAACTGAATCAAAAACAATTTCACTATTACTTTTAAGTATCCTGTCAGTCACTAAAGTCACTTTTTCTTGTAATAAGTCACTATTTTAAAGTTTTTTAAACGTGAATTTATTCCAAGATTGATTATTCTTCTGAATAGGCCTACATTTTGTTCTATTTTTAAACATTTAAAAGTTGGCGACGGTAAAGAGTTTTTTTAACGTTTATTTTCTATCTACAGCGTGTCCAATCATTTGGCAAAATAAAGGTCCATGAGTTTTTCAGGTTTTTTTATAACTTTGGCGGATAATTTGCAGGTTTAAAATAAGAATTCTATTTATGAAATGCATTAAAAATATGTTTCTAACGCAAACGTTTTGAAGACATGACAATCAGTTTTAAAGAAACAGCTTAACTATCAAATCCATTTAATGTTGAAGTTGAACACTTACTTCATTTTAGTAAGTCTTACCAAGACGCAGATCACATCATTTTGTCTTATGCTGGGCATCGTGGAGTCAGATCTGCGTCGAATTAACTAACAAATCCACCAATTACCTACATGCATATGCTGCTTCCCCAGCACAGTCGTCAGAGAGTAGTAAGTAGACGAAACAAGTCGAAGTGGCATTCGCCTCCGATCCTCGGGCGCGTGCGAATAAGGAGGATGGAATTGCGTAATATTTTGCACACTCATCGCCATATTCAGAACCAAACGCAAATTCTTCGAGATAACCACCATCCGTCGTCTGGCTCGCCGTGGCGGTGTCTGACGTATCTCCGGTCTGATCTACGAGGTGTGCTGAAGGTGTTCCTGAAAAATGAGATCCGTGATGCTGTCACCTACACTAAACACGTGAAGTGTAAGCGGCCATGGATGTCATCTACGTTTTGAAGTGACAGAGACGCACTCTGTTTGGTTTCGGAGGTTAAATAATCACCAACTTTGGCAAGAAAACGGCTCTTTTCAGGGCTACCAGCTTATTACGGTAAATAGTAGGAATAGAAGTCATCTGCCTGTTTGTCCATATTCAGAACCAACGACCACACAAAATGCACATGTAATCAAACTGGAAGCAGGGGTATAAATTATTTTGATCAACCTTGATCAACTTTGAATCGCCACGGCCGGATATTTTCGATGGAAGAAGCAACAATCTAGCATCTAATTCGACGAAGACGGCAGGAAACAATTGTAAAACCGAGTTATTTACGAAAGAGAGTGTCGATGAAGAGAATCGATCAATGTAGATAGAACCTATTGAAAAGTGACGCGAGATTTGTTTTCCGTACTGAGCTCCAATGCTACTGACGCCAGGGAGGCAGCTCCCACACCTGGACCCTACCAATCGACCCATCAACTCAACCGGGGACCAATGCACAGTGGGGAATGGCTGGCCATTAGACAAAATTGAAAAATTTGCATTTCCTCCTACATTTTATTTTTTCTATCATTCTATACAATTGACCCGTTCAAATCCAAAGTTTGAACGCAATACGAGAAAATTTGAATTTTTTATGCCTTCTTGAAGTTGGTCACCTTGAACTTTTTTCGAATTTTTTCGAAAAAACGGCATTATTACTCAATCAGCTGGAGGTTTAACGGTAGCTTGGATTATGGTGACGTCTGAGAGAAAGTTGTTTTAAAAACAATGCATACCAAATTTGTTTCATAAAATTTTGTAAAATCTTATTAAAGTAGGCCTAAATCTTTATTTGATTAAAAAAATAGTGATTTTTCCATATAAATGAAGCTTCAAAGTTATGAAGCCAGGGTTTGCCATGGTTGACACCAGTTGTAAAAGGTAGTTTAAAATGTAAAAATTGCGCAGGATGCTGATAGTACGAAATGAAAAAAAAAGTGTTTGTACTCAGGTGGCATTCTACAATTTTAAATTAGAATCACGATCAGCAGATTGGTTGATTGCTCATTTTTAGTGCATAAAAACAGCAAATTTTGCTTTATCTATACATCATTCATGAACCATTTTCTGTTATTACGGCTCATACACTAATTACGTAATGGTTTATGGAAACACAGAGAGTTCTAAGATTTTCTTACGTGCCATATTTTTTTTGGGATTTGTTACAAAAAATTTAAGGACGGTGTTTGAAAATCATAGAAAATGTATAACGCATTTTCTGTACGACCCTTAGGCTAAATTTATCTCCTCCTAAGAAGTTGAACACAGCATCGAAAAATAGAAATTATTCAATTTGCACCAGCACTAATCTGCAAAGGCCCGTTTTCAATCTGCATTATTCTTTGTGTCTTTCAACAAGCAGTGATAAGGCAGAGAGTCTTTTGTAAAAGGAATGATAAAAAGTGCTCGACACTCTTTATCATACCACTTCATCTCTCTCCCAAACGTAGTAGCGCAGCAGTAAAAAGATACCGTAAAACGGGGTGTCTTTGATAATGCGGGTAACTTTTATGGTATAATATTATGATTAAATTTACTCGCTGCACTTTTTCTGAATTGAAAACATTGGTTCCATATTGTACCTTAGGGTATTATCTTTGATATCGTAAAGAGTTTTTATAAAGTATGTGTTACATATTTTCCAAACATATTAAAAAACAATTTTCTTGCTTTTCGCCTGTTTGAAAAAGCACTCAAACCATCACTTATAAAATGTTGTCCAATAAGACCATCACAAATTCAATGTTGTCTTCTTATTGCTTACAATTTTTCTGACTATATACTCATTCAAAGTTTCATATTTCTTGAACAAACTTGTTTGAAATTCACGCATGTTTTTCTATATTCATCGAGCATTATCAAAGTAACTCCAAATCAAAATATCGATGTTCGGTCAAAAGACTAAAACAATAGTGCAAATACAATAATTTTCGGTAAACATGTTACTAACGAATGGACTCAAGGAACCTCAGTACTTGTTTAAAAAAAGTAAAATTTGAAAACCATTAATTGCCGTAAAAAATATTTATAATATACTTTAAAACATTATCAATGTTACCCCGTTTTACGGTATCAGTTTATCCATATATTTCACAAATACGTTTATCGGTTTGAAGTTATTATTATTATACGTTATCATCGAAATTAATTATGGAATCCAAATCAGCGATGGATACAGATAATCCCCCCTATTCTGCGAGTCACGTGACTCTCTCTCACCGGTGAGGTGACAATAGTCACCTCGTGTGAGGTGACTCTCCATTTGATTTGCATGGAGAGTCACCTCACACGAGGTGACAATTGTCACCTCACCGGTGACGTGAGTCACGTGACTCGCAGAATAAGGGGGAATGTAAATACAAGTATGTTGCATTTGGAGAACAACTTAATTGCGATGAATCCTAAATAACCACTGTCTATACGAGAGCGATCGCCCGTACCGTAACAGTAAGTTTTTTTTTGTATGGTGAATTTCTTTGCGTTTTATGTCGTGAAATAGTGATCTAACATTTCGTTTTAATTCATATATTTTCAATACCGTTATAAAAATCGTTTTGTTTTCATTTAATCTTACTTACGGACTAAAAAGAAAACAGATTTACGAAACGATGAAACATCAAGAATCGCTAGAAAAGATGAAAGCAGCCGAAACCAGAAGGATTTGGCAACAGCAATGGCGGCAATACAGCTCGTAGATTTTTTGCCAATCCTAAAGTCAGTTCCGAAATCACAGGAGTAGATTTGGAGCTGATTGCAAGACTTCGGAACATTCTTATTGCAATTTCTTGTTCCCAGCAAATAGACCCAGCTAAATTCAAAATTTACTGTGTTGATACCGCAAAGCGGTACAGAACTTTGATTCATGGGCATAGCATTGTTCAGGCGGTGATATTGCCGATTTGAAGAATGATGGAGGAGGCTCAAGAAAAATGTAACAGTCATTAAAAACACTAGAGAGCATTTCACTTGGAAGGATAAGCGTGAAAACACAAATCGGGATATTATTAATCGCCTTCTTATCACCACCGATCCAATGGTTAACTCTTATTATGAGAAGGAAAAATGAGGAAGACAAAAACTTACTCAAGCGAAATGGTACCAGAAGATGATGATGATGATGATGATGACGATGATGATGATGATGAAGAAGCAGAAGAAGAAGAAGAAGAAGAATATGATGATGTTGATGATGAGGAAGAAGTTTCAGTAGAAGGAAAATACAAATTTGACCAATTGTGATTTTTAATTTGTGCTGTTTTTTTATAATAACTTTATTGTTAGGGATATTTTAAGCAAATAATAAAAAATATGTTTTCTAAGCATTGTTTAAAAACAAAAATCTTCATTGTATGACTTGTTTCATGACCATCATTCACAGTTACAACGTATAAAATATTAAACAAAAAAAAAAACATACAAAATCGTTTATAACGTTAAAAATACCAGTTATAATGCAAAACTTATGACATATTTGGATTCAGCACCCCAAAATTACCCAAGAATCATGATTTTTTTTCATAATTTGGAGATTTATTTGCTTGGCCAGACTTTGTATGGAGTCGCCCCACTGTGCAATGGTTTTACTTCCCGAAGGAAGGCGTGATCAGAGATGTTATGCCTTAGAACATGCCGGTGGAGCCGACTGAGATTGGACCCAGGCCAACCACCGGCACTGATATCTTTCAAGGTGATATCACGGCGAACGAGATCGACCCAAATTTGAGTTTAGTTATCTCAAAAATAAGAAATAAAGTGCAGGAGCTCAGCGATGATTAAATTTGCCTCATGTTTTCTCAGATTTTTCCAGGATTTTCCAGGGAAAAATTCCCGAATTTGAGGAAAATAAAGATTGGATTCACTCAGAGTATTGGTACTACTCCGAGACTGAATAAAATTTTGGTCAAATTTCCTCATTTTCTGGCAGATTTTTTAGGTTTTGCACAGGAAACCATGAGACAAATTTACTCATCGCTGAGTTCCTGCACTTTTGGCGATTATGAGTGAACTAAACTCAAATTTGGGTCGTTCTCATTCGCCGTGTACGCAAAAGGAAAAGAGGCAGTGTCACTACTTGATAGCAAACTAGTCATAATGGGAGGAGTCTTTGTAGCTTTTATACCACTACTTGGTTGCACATCATTCTGATTTAACCTGAAAAGATATAAAAGAGCGCTGCTGCATGGTGAACAGCAACTCCTTTACACCTAACAAGCAACAATTGTGGCAAAGAAGGAACAGGTCTGGTAAAGGAGGCGCCAAGAGTCATCGAAAAGTTCTTCGAGATAACCGCCTTCGGTTGTCCGGCTCGCCGTGGTGGTGTCAAACGTATCTCCGGTCTGATCTACGAGGTGTGCTGAAGGTGTTCCTGGAAAATGAGGTCCGTGATGCTGTCACCTACACTAAACACGCCAAGCGTAAGTGACCATGAATGTCCTCTTCAATAAAACGGCCCTTTTCAGGGCCATCAAGCTTACATCAGTAAAGAGTTTAAGATTAGGATTAAGTATGTATAACGAAATGATAACTTGGCTCTGTAAAGTTCATTCGGTTGAGCCTGTACAAATAAATCAATCCTTAAAAAAAAGTAAGTATAAGATCACAACATTTTAATGTCTTGACGTTTCATAATAACAAAATTTTGGAAACTTTAATGTAGTTCTATTTTAGAAAAGCTAAATCTAGAGATCTTTGGGGCATTCCAGAAATCTTAAGGGGAACTCCGTGAAACTTTAGCCCACACTTTTCAATTGGTTTAAAAATCTATGACCGCAAGCTTAGACCAATTCAGGATAGTTCCATGTGGTGTTGAAATAAAACCCATAAGTTGTTCGGAAAGATTCAGTACTGGGACTTTCAGAAAATTTATGAAAACTTAAGAAATATTTCAGGAATTCAGAGAATTCCAAGGAAGCTTAAAGCACTTTTAAACTTCCCTGGAATTCTCTGGATTTCTGTAAAAGCACCTTACGAGAATTCCTTAAAATCAGAACCGAGATCTTCATTAGAGTTGAGAGTTTTAAGGAAGCTCCAAGAACATCAAGACAGATCAGAGAATTAAAGGACTGTTCAAAAAAATTTCAAGGAAATTGCACAAACCGGAATTTCCGAAAACTTTGGTTTCCTCAGAGAAAACTTCTGGAATGCAATAAAAATTTGTAACCAGTTGGTTACAATCCGTGGATTTTCGTTTGTATGAGTTGTTGTTGTTTGGAAAATTTACGTATTTTAATATAAAAGACAGAAGGCAACACACAGCAGTGAGAGGGTTAGTACCGCTGCAAAAACACTCGAACGATACTACAGGGAGGACAATTAAGCTAAAAATGGAGAATGATCGGCAAAAGGCATGCGAGTGGCCATGTTGTAAAAGAAAAAACCTTCTAATTGGCAGAAGTAATCAGGCGTCCGTGTACACCGGTATCGTGAAGTGTAGTGCATATATAATACAACCCCCCCCCCCCTCTTGTGGGGTTTGGGCTGGATAGCCTACCTCCGTTCAGGTAATTGATTTTTATTATCCTGACGGAAATTTCCCTGACAGAATTTGATAATTCTCAGGACCTCTTGTGCTCTAGTGTTCTTGTGCTTTGGTACAACATGTACACCTCGTACCGTAAATAAAACGGTCTTACACGGTTCGGCTCGGAAGTCAATATGGCTTCCGAGCCTAATAGTAAATGATTCACGATCGTCCGTCAGGGACGATTCCCTCAGGCCGGTGGCCTTAATTGCCAAGGAGGGTCCCGTCTCGGCTCGCCCAAGGTGGCCATGCCACGGTCAGCCGATGCCGTCAACGACGGAAGACGCCTGCCAGCCAAACGAGACAGCAACGCCTGCTGAGCCGTATGTGGCTGATGAACGCCACCAGATCCGCCATTCTCCCAAAGCAGCAACTACACTGTCTGCAGCCCGCGCCGCAAGTTTCCGGCCACACGGTAGTGCAGGAGCAGCCGTGTGGGCCAACGCCAGCGTCGCGACGCCGAAGGAGAATCTGCTGCAACAGTGAGTACCGTACCGTTCATAAACTCTCGCATACACGCCACATTTATGTGAAAACCCACACCCACACGCCACAGAAAAGGGCAAATAAATATGTTAGAAAATGTGAATATTCCTGTGTGTTTCATACTTTGTTCGCGTAGCCCCTCCGAATACCCAGTAACATGCCGGCCCTGCGACACAGTTCAGGGGTCTCATGCTACTGAGCTAGTTACCCGGAAGTGTCTGGTCAAGTCATAGTCACAAATTGTATGAATATCCGGAAAATGTGAGAGTCTTTTAAGGGTGCTATATAATGGAAATTTCAAGATCTAAAAGAAACCGCAAATTTACCTAACTTGATAAGAGAACATCAACGAAGTTCCATTAATTAAAAAAAGGCGAAAACTTTTAGCATGCACCGATATTTTCAAGAAATTACAGAGAACTTCTAATAAATTTAGATATTTTAAGATTGTTTCATTATATTCAGTGAAGTTCCGAGCACTTTGAGGACGATCAGATAACATCAGAAAAATCAAGGAGTTCCTTAGAATTATGGGATATTCCGAGAATTCTATGATTGATCCGAAATCTTTAGAAGCTTGAACATTTGATCAATTTAGAGATATTAAGGTAAGCAAAGAAAATTTTAGACCTGTGCGCCGATCAAAATATTTTCGGCGGCGGCGTGATACGTTATTTACTGCCGGTGGCGGCGGCGTGGCGGCGTCACGCCATTTGCTTTCGGCGGCGGCGTGGCGGCGTGGATCGGCGTGAGCTTATTTCTAATGATTTAGAAAAAAAATTCTTTCCAATCCAATCGCACATGGACAAAAAATATTTCCCATATATTATTCAGATTATTCAAAACGCTAAAACGCAAGTCACTCATAGTTTGAGTAAACCTTCAGATACTTTCTCTGGGGAAAATTAAAAAAAATAGTACACAGACTAAAACCACAATCAGTTTTGTCATATTCAAGAAATATTCCTCGGAAAATTGTCGGAAAATTTACTCATTCCATGAGTGACCTAAGTTTTTGCGAATTTGAGCAACTTGAACTTAAATTTGAGTAACTTTTACTCAATTTTGAGTTGTTCTCATTGGCCATGCATGCAGAATTTGTTTAGAAAAGTATAGGGGTTTTTTTTTTAATTGCCGAACAGGTTTGGGCCGAAGGGTCTTCGTTTTCTATTAAACTTCCCCATAGGTTCATGAATATATTAACAAAAGTAAATTACAAAAAAATTAGGGTTGCTTATTTCTCTGGAAAACCATAGTTAAAGTTTTCTGATTTTCTCGGACACAACCAACTTCAAAAACTTTTGAACCAAGCATTGCACAGTCAAAATCTATTAACAAAAATTACTTTTAATTTTGCCAGATATTGATAAAAAATACAGTTGAAAACAAATTTCTCATGCAAGCTACCACCATTATAGAAAATCCTAGAGAAAAGCTGTGGAAATTAATGTCTGTATCATGAATTTTTATCAAAAAAAAATTTGTTCACATTTTTGGGAATATTGTCGCTACTGCATCCTTCAAGTAGTAATTACCGTGGTTCCACACTTAGTGAAATGTATTCAAACATTGTGAGCACAATAAGGAAATGGTTTCCCGATGATATTACTAGGTTACTGATGCAAACGAAGTTTTGTTGAATTTAAAATCCACTTTTTAAGTAGCGGGTACAGTACAAACAAATTTAAACCCTCAAATTGTTGCCAAAAAGTTGGTGATTTACCAAAATACAATTACATTTTGGAGAAGCCACTCGTCACATGATAACTGAATCAAAAACAAATGTAATAGGACTGCAGCATTTATCAACAGCAGGACGACTTTCATATAGTGCTGTTATGCATGGTAAGATAGATTTTTTTTTTTCTTCATCAGTCGGTCATTTCCTGGATTGAAAGACACAATTTCTATATAGTTGCCAAACGGAGCTCGATAGAATGATAAAAAAACTACTGTTGCTCCATCAAGTGAACTATATAAACAGTTTTCAGATTTATGTGATACTGAACAGCAGGTTTCTTTTACCTTGTTTTGGAAACTTCGACCAAAACAATATGTGTTTACTAAAGATTCATCGGCATTGAATGTTTGCGTGTGCATGGTTCATGAAAACAGCAAATTTTTGTTTGATGCTTCACATAAAACAGCTTGTTTTAAAAATTTCAACACGGGAAAAGATTTAAAAAACTTTTAACAAATTAGTATGTGTAAACAGTACAGACGATTGCTTTTTGCGATCTTGTGATCAGTTGCGTGAGTTGCACTGATTGATTTTGTTGGACAATATTTGGACGAACAGAAAATTGATAAAATTAAAGATAATATTTGGACAACCTCTCCTAGATACGAAATAATAAGCAAGGAATGATGTGAGCAAATTTTTAGAAGGTTTAGAAAATAAAATTTAAAAGTTCATTATTCACCGATTTAAAGTTGACAAGCAAATTAAGTTTATTAGGATGAAAAAAGAAACTTTGGTTGCAGGGAAAGAAATAATGTGTCAAATGGTTTTCACTGAGAATTATTCTTGATACGTTCCTCAGGGCCTGAGGAAAACAACCCGTCATTCCAGTTAGAGATGTCTTGGCTAGCCGAGATTTCGACTATTTGAATTTAATTTATGTGTTTTTAAAACAAGAGGATTTAGTACTTGATGTCATCTTGTGTTCTTCGAAGTTGTTAGCTGCCCATTGGTGTACCTCCATGTTTGTCCTTTTCATCAGTATGTCGCTTAGTTCGAGATCAAGAGCACATTGCTCTTCAAACCTGGTGTTTTCAATCCTTACCCTGCCATCAATTTGCTACAATTTGTTACCCCTAACCTCGAGATAGCCGCGAGTAATCGGCTCCCGATTTACTAACGTTACTCAAGTAACCACGAATGCGAATGCAAACTGTTAGTAGAGGAGAAGAATGCAGCACGGGCGAGAATGCTGCAACACCGCACGAGATTGAATGTGGAGCGATACAGACAAGCGCGGAACAGACAAAACTCGGTTTTCCGAAGGAAGAAGCGTCAGCAGGAAGACCGAGATTGCGAGACGATGGAAAATCTGTACCGCGTAAACGACACATGGAAGTTCTATGAGAAGCTAAATAGTTCGCGCAAGGCTACGTGCCGCAAGCCGATATGTGCAAGGACTTGGATGGTAACCTTCTCACGAACGAGTGTGAGGTGATTGAGAGGTGGAAGCAGTACTATGACGAGCACCTCAACGGTAATGCAGCAGAAAACGAAGGTGGCACGGCAACAGACCATGGAGCACGCGCAGAAGACGACAGGCAACCGGCCCCTGATCTTCAAGAAGTTGAGGAGGAGATCGGACGGCTGAAGAACAACAAAGCAACTGGTGTAAATCAACTACCAAGTGAGCTATTAAAATACGGTGGTGAAGCACTGGCTAGACGCTGCACTGGGTAATTGCCAAGATTTGGGAGGAGGAGATATTACCGGAGGAGTGGATGGAAGGTGTCGTATGCCCAATCTACAAAAAGGGCGACAAGTTGGATTACTGCAACTACCGCGCGATCACACTGCTGAGCGCCGCCTACAAGGTACTCTCCCAAATTCTATGCCGCCGCCTGTCACCATTTGCAAGAGAGTTCGTGGGGCAATACCAGGTGTGATTCATGGGTGCCCGCGCTACCACGGACCATTTCGGTAGGTTCTGCAGACATGCTGCGAATACAACGTGCCCACACATCATTTGTTCATCGATTTCAAATCCGCATACGACACAATCGATCGAGATCAGCTATGGCAGATTGTGCACGAGAACGGATTTCCTGACAAACTGACGCGATTGGTCACGGCGACGATGGATCGAGTGAAGTGCGTTGTTCGAGTATCGGGGACACTCTCGAGTCCCTTTGAATCTCGAAGGGGGTTACGGCAAGGTGATGGACTTTCGTGTCTGCTGTTCAACATCGCGTTAGAAGGTGTGATCAGAAGAGCTGGGATAGACACGAGTGGCACGATCTTCAGGAAGTCCATCCAGCTCCTTGTCTTCGCCGATGACATTGACATTATGGCACGGAACTTTGAGATGATGGCGGAAACGTACATCAGACTGAAGGCTGAAGCTAGACGGATTGGACTTGCCATCAACGCATCAAAGACAAAATACATGAAAGGAAGAGGTTCTAGAGAAGATAATGTTAGCCTCCCACCCCGAGTTCAGATTGACGGTGCCGAAATCGAGGTGGTCGATGAGTTCGTGTATTTGGGCTCACTGCCCGAGCAAAGTCGGTTAACAAAATGAAAGCAAATCGATATTAAAGTGTGCAGTTCCTATCATAACGAAAACTCATTTTGATTTCAAATGTTACGACATATGTCTGATATCATATTGTGCTTTCATTATGCAGTCAAGACGTTTTAAACGAAAGCAACTTAACTTGAAGTTCTGCTGTTTACGTCTTGTTTAAAATTTAATTGAAATTCATCTGTCGTTGAACAAATGATTATCGTTTATCAGATTTGTTTAACACATTTTAGGTCATTCGTAACTTGCCCGCGGTGAGATTGGAGCATAAGTCTTTCAGCTTGAGAAACATGAATGGTAACCATTTACTCTAGGCCCGTATTCAGTTAAACATTATGAATGCAAAATCAGTAATCAAATTGATTTCATTGAAAGCAGGATTAGTTTTCCGTTTGCTTCAACAGTGTAAAATTTTGCTCTCATTTTTGCTGTGTTAACCGTTAAGTCAACCAAAATGAGATCAACTGGAGTATTCAAAATAAGTTACATCATAACAGCAAATTTTGATTTCAATTTGATCTTCAGCTTTGCTCGGGTGGTCACCGCCGAAAATGATACCAGCAGAGAATAGTGCCTACTTTGGACTCCGGAGGACGCTCCGGTCGAATAAAATTCGTCGCCGCACGAAGTTGACTGTCTACAAGACGCTGATTATACCGGTGGTCCTCTACGGCCACGAGACCTGGACTATGCTCGTGGAGGACCAAAGCGCCCTTGGTGTTTTCGAACGGAAGGTGTTGCGTACCATATCCGGTGGAGTGCAGATGGATGACGGAACGTGGAGGAGGTGAATGAGCCACGAATTGCACCAGCTGCTGGGAGAACCATCCATCGTTCACATTGCAAAAATTGGGCGACTACGGTGGGCTGGGCACGTCGTAAAAATGCCGCACGACGACCCAGTGAAAACGGTTCTAGAAAGCGACCCAACAGGAACAAGAAGAAGAGGCGCGCAGCGGGCAAGGTGGATCGACCAAGTAGAAGGTGACCTACAGACCCTTCGCAGACTACGACGCTGGCGAACTGTGGCCATGGATCGAGTAGAGTGGAGACGACTTCTTCGGACAGCAGAGGACAACAAAGCTTTAGCCTGATTGGTAAGGTAAGTACGTCGAAGACAAAGTATCTGTTAGCTGAAGGAACCGAGCGGGCTAGGGCTCGCATAGGCAGAAGCGTGACAATCGACGGCGATGAGTTCGAGGTGATGGATGAATTTGTGTACCTTGGATCATTGGTGACGTCGGATAACAACTGCAGCAGAGACATTCGTCAGCTTATTATTGCCGGAAGTCGTGCTTACTACGGACTCCACAAGACCCTGAGGTCGGGTAAACTTCACCTCCGTACTAAATGTACCATGTACAAGACGCTGATAAACCGATAGTTCTCTACGGGCACGAGACGTAGACGATGCTCGAGGAGGACCTGCAAGCACTGGGTGTTTTCGAACGACGAGTGCTTAGGACCATCATTGGCGGGGTATGTGAGAACGACGTATGGAGGCGAAGGATGAACCACGAGCTGGCGCAACTCTATGGCGAACCCTGTATCCAGAAAGTTGCGAAAGCTGGACGGGTACGAAGAATGCTGGACAACAATCCAGCAAAAATAGTGTTTGCCTCGAATCCGGCCAGTACAAGACGAAGAGGAGCACAGCGAGCAAAGTGGTTAGACCAAATGGAGCAGGATCTTGGAAGTGTGGGACGGTCAAGAAATTGGAGACAGGCAGCCACGGACCAAGTGAATTGGCGATACATTGTAATGCAGGTGCAATCCTGAGGGATGTCGAACCAGGATAAGTAAGTAAAGTAAGTAAGTAAGCGTTAAGAAAATTATGAACATCAAAAAAGAAGGCGATATAATGTAAAGAAGGAGACTATCAGTTCTGAAAAATCATAAGCTAAAAATTCCTCAAGGCTAAAAGTCCCAGATCAATGGGAAGTTTTCCAAGTCAACGATTTATAAAATAAGATGAAATTCAGGATCATATTTTTTCTTTGAATAAGGTCTTATTTGTTTAGGACACTGAATGGTAAACTTTTTATCAAATCCGTAAATTTTGATATTTTTTTATAGGTGCGATTGATGGCGATACTCGCCTTGCCGTACTCGAAGGTCTTTCTTCACTATCCAAGTGAACTAGCACCGAAAAATGCACTCTCTAGAAATGCTTCACCAATCACACAACATTCTTCTAAGTCCCTTTTTACGGGATGACTTTGTTGTTCTAACGCACCGATTCAGTCATCGAAGGACCAAAGAAAAATGGGACACAAAAACCGGCCGTACTGTACTCTTCAACGTGTATATTGTTACTGGGTTATTTACAAATTGTGTAGTTCCCTTATCTACTTATACAAATGTTGACCTTCGGCTATCGTCGTTAAAGTTAGAGATGAACTAGCCTTAGGCTAAAAATCTCTCTCATAAAGGTATAAAAAAAAAAAAAAATATCGTCGTTAAAATATTCTCTCCCTCTCTGTGCTCACAAATTCAATTAAAACTACAATCCATGTTATTTGAAACTGTTGCTATCTACAAATTCAAAATTCTTATGTATTAACTGTAACAGCGATTTTAAAATATTGTCAAAGAACTACAATATTGGAAATCTTTTATAGATCAAGATTTTGTAAATGTCTTCAATCGAGATTACTCCGCTACCAAACATGTTCTTTGTGTTCTTGACCCACCGTTTGAAGGGGTTGTAATGTAAATTCAAATATTTTTTTTTTTTTTTTTTTTTTTCAGATTGACCGCCCACGGTTGCTGCTCTGTTATTACCAGATCAGCTGCAATTACACAGAGAACCAACAGATGATGTTTGGGACTAACATTCATCCTCAATGTGTAAGAACTGGAGATCTAATATTTAGCAATACCAGCGCCGGCCGTGTCCGAATGCAGGTCAACTAGGGAATGGGAAGGAATGTGTTGACGTGGTACTCGCTGTGAAGGAAACCGAGAAATCCTCTGCGCTTCCACGAGAAATCACTGGGATGTTGGATGTGGGGAAAGGTTGCACGCACACGCAGGGATCGTTTTTGGTAGAGCGATTATAATACACAAACATACACACACACACACGCGCGCGCACTCATCCAATTTCTATTTTTAGATCAGGACCCACACTGTGGTAAGTGATGCGATCGGTGTTAAAGAAGAATTTGTTTTCAGTAAAATCTAGTGGGTATAGAATAAGGCAAAGTGAAAAATTGCAAGGAAGGGGACGGGCCTGGGATTGAACTCCCGACCTTCTGCTCATTAAGCAGAAACGGTAACCACTGAGCTACCGAGCCTCGTCGGTTGTAATGTAAATTCAAATATAAAGAAAAAGACAAGAATAAGCAATTTCCATTTTATTGCTATACGTATATATCGTCTACAATGTGCAGACTTCTTCAGTGTCTTAAGTGTCTTCTCGACCGTTGATTTTTTTTTTCTTTCCGTGCTTATTTTTTGAACTCTTGCCCCACTTTCCACTAGCTTCACGTTCATAAGCGCCGCATACGCATTATTCATCCCGGACAAGTCAAGAACTGTAGGTCGTTCAATATGTGTTAAAGTGAATATAATACAAAAATGCTATAATTTATCCAGCCGAATATCCGATAGGACCAAATGTCCATTCAGTCATATATCACACGGCCTTTAGTCAAAAGAACGAATTTTTGAGAATGCTGTCAAATAATTATTTGCATTACAATTCGGTGGTACTCGAAGCGATCGATACGCAATTTCAACATGTCAACTCAATTGTCCTTAAAAAAAAAAGTCAAATAAAAACGCTCTCAAGCTCGTCCACATCGTAATCAATTTCCATTCCATTGTCCATTCTCTGAGGTCCAAGCTCTCCATCAGTCGTATCCATCGTCACTCGATCCGATGACCCTTTTCCCGTTCAACCATGATTAAGCAATAACCAGGCAAATTTATCCGGTTTTCCTGAATGGAACAGTTTTGGTTGCGCTGCTGCTGCTGCTGTGGTCAAGTGCTTTGGATATATGAGATCCAATCGATAAAGCTAGCAAATTGATAGTCGGGAAAATTTTTGGGAAATGTCCCTTTCACTTGGCTCTCGATATCGTCCGATATTTTATTCGACAATGCTTGCTTCCTGCAGAGGACAGCTCTCGAGAACGGTGGGGAAAAATGAACTACAGACCGCAAGTCAATTATATCAACAGGTTTATTGGCGTTCCGGGTATATGCGCTCCGGGGTGAACGAATTACTATTTTTAGAAACGAAAGACAACTTTGATATTGGCGTATTCTACCATTGGAAAACAAGTGTTCTTAAAGAGAATAGAATGCTTTCTGGAAACTATGAAAATCTGTCTGACCTTGGAAGTTGGAGAATAATTGCATTTCTCGGGTACTTACCCACCATTGAACGGGTCGAACCGGAGCAGAATACACGCCAAATGATGTGCCGAGAACACAGAGAAACTCGTCGATTGACGATGGTTTCTTATTGGCAAAGTTTCCAATCTGGTTGAGATTGGTGCAAACGAGTGCAAGAAAACGGAATGTAGTGAAAAGGATAGTGAATGTAAAAAAGAAAAACCAGACGAACACGTCTCTAGCAAGAACAAGTAGCTAACTGTTTCTGCGAAGAGAGTGTCTGATGGTGAAAAGATGTAATGTTGAATAATTTTTATGATTGAAAAATGACTTCAAGTTGCAACAAGAATGCAATTTAAATGCAAATTGAGCAGTTTTTCGAACAAGAAATTCGAGCACCGCAATTGGGATAACTGTGAACCATAATTGAAGTGATGCCAGATCGAATGACTATGCCGAAGATTTACGGAGTCTAATCAACGGAATTTCCTATATTCATTCCAAAAAAGTCAATCTGATCAAAAACTGCAAAGTTAAATGAATGTAAGCACCTGTAAAAGAGCTTTCAGCGATAAGACCACATAATCAACCCTACAAATTGAGCGGAGAACTCCTCTTATCGATAATAATTTCATACACTTTGTCTGCCTCTTCAAGTCCACAAACACACCGCACACCTGTAGGATCATCCTTCGCACCTGGCGCTGGTGCACGTTTCTCGTATCCGTGTAGATGGGATTGCCCGATAAAAATTCAATTTTCCTCCCCAAACCGTGTGTTTATCCAAAGCCGCTGTCAGAGTGGAGCGGCATTGCTTTCCTCATCACGTACGCGCATAATGCATGAACGCTTTCGCGCGGACAGGTCCCAACCTGGCTAACCTTTTCCGGCTTTCCACGCGGTGCCACCACACGCCCGACACTCATCAGTATGAATAATAAATGAAATCGTTTATTATCCCATATGAGCCCGGACGAAAGCTCAATTTTGACGCGCCAATGTCTGTCATATCTTAATTTGAATTTTGTTGTTCAATCCTTCCCGGACTGCATTTACGACCCACCTTTTTACCCCGCCTTAAGATACCAAGTTTTATGATTCCCAAAATGATCCCTCCATCCGTCGTCGCTTTGATTGCAAAGTTGGCGCAACGGAAAATTCATTGATCATGCATAATTCACGAAGGAAATGGAAGAACAGACGGAGGCAAGGAAACTGCGAATCAAAGCACCTTGGAAGCAAATCTCATTGGATTGGCACGTGGGCGTGTGGGAGTGGCCAAGCATTTCCCAAGTGGGTAGCACGGAAGCAGAAACCTTCTTGCGGGTTGGGATGCTCTCATTACGAAAGTAGATAGTGTGAGATTAAATTTCAGGCAAGTCCTCCTAATAACGCCACTGAGCTCGAAATGACCGTAAGGATTTTTTATGGGGTGCAATTCGGTGGACGACAGCCAAAAATGTTTCGACAGCTTTGCTGCAATAAAGGAATTTAAATGTGCTCTGTTAGCGGTGCCGGTGGTGTAATTGTAAGCGAGACTGCCTCTCACCCCAGAGGGCCCAGGTTCAATCCCAGTCGGCGCCACCGGGGTTTTCTGAGGCATAAAATCTCTGATCACGCCTTCCTTCGAAAGGGAAGTTATGCCATTGGTCCCCGGTCCATGAGTTGATGGGTCGATAGGTAGGGTCCAGGTGTGGGAGCTGCCACCCTGGCGTCGGTGTAACATTGGTACTCAGTACGGAAAACAATATCGAAGGAAAACAAATCAAAGAAAAAAATGTACTCTGTTTTATTACCTCTAGCTGGGGACTCGAACATGATGGTTATTGTCATCGTGGTCATTTCATATTGTTAAGTTTTTGAATTGTGTACCGAATGGGATATGTGGAATTAGATTCAACCCTGTGCAATTTAATAACGACTTTAAATTTTAATGTCAACATGAGAAACTTTTCACGTCACTAAATTCAGTTCGTTTGGTAATCTAAACTTTGCCGAACCAATACGTATCCATCAATTACTCTCTTCAACGGGTTCGAAACTGATTGTGCTCAGGTGTCAGTCGCATCAAGAAGTTTGACTCAATCCGTCTGCGTACGTTAGAACGTAGCGAGCGACGACTTGTGATCTGGAAACGGTTCAGATATGCGAGTTGTTTGTGTATGCCAACCCCCCAAACAAACAGCATCATCATCATCATCATCATCATCGTCAACAACGGCAGTGGCCAATCTCATTTGAATATCGACACATGCGAGAAGGTACGTTGCAAATACGTTCTTTGGCTTCCACTAACCGCAGTTGGTGGTGGAGCTTTCTAGGAGTCACGATGGCATGTTCGAATTTGCATAAGATCGAGTGAGCTTGCTCGTATTGTGGCTGTGGTTGTTGCAATTCTGGTTGGTTGTGGCTGCAAGGGTTGGAGCGTGGGGACATACAATCCAGCACTTTGTTGTTCTTCAAGAGGATGGAAGATAATGGACATGGTGCCATTACCGATCGATTTAAAAAACTACAAGAGACAGCCCTATGGGGTTGTACGCAATGGTGACGTAGCACTCCGTGGGCTTATATAATAAATCTTATTTTTTAACTGCAGCAGAAGCTTGTGTTTTGTGCAGGAATAGGAATTTGAGCGGGGTTCTCTTTGTTTATACTCTTTAGTATGACGCGCTTGACATAGATGGCCCACAATGGCTCACGAAAAGCTACTGATTCCGATCAATAGCGGTGCGGTTTCTTCCTCCTTCTATAGATGCTCATGTTGGCTGCAGCTCGCTGTTTACAGGCAGCCTTTCGTTGTGTACTGGAGAACACCATCACTCACCACGCGGTGATTGAATAAACACCATTCGGTGAGACCGGATGGAATTCATCTTTGAAATCTGTGTAAGGGAATTCGCGTTTCGCAGGCAATCGGCGATAATTTTCATTCGTGCAATTTTGAATAATAACATTTTGAAAAACGATAAAGTTATAAATTCAAATGCGTTGAAATATTTTTGATCGATCGGTGATAACATTATTGAAATTGGTCCAGGGGCAGCTGAGTTATTAACGTTCAAAATCTTTCATAATTTTGTTACATGTTCCATTTTCGGTTTCCACAAAGTGTACCCCCATATAGAAATCACAGACGTAGTCATACGTCAAAATTGTATGATGAGCTGATTTTTCATTATTTTTTAGATTTTCTCTTATCAAATAAGGTAGATACGAATTAAATTATGGTGATGGCTGGGACTTGAGGGAAATTGCTTGATTTAACGACATTTTCTGTCTTAATTTACTCTAATAACCACGATTTAATCTGCCCGACGTTTCGTTTAAAAGTATCCTCAGTGGTAATGAAAATTAAGACCAAGTAGCTCCTTCCCCAAAATATTATTAACAGTATCGACTACAACAACGACTAAATCATCAGTGTTCACTCGGCTGTCGACAAAAGCAGACCACTCTCGATGTGTGCTACGCGATCGGCTGTTTTCTCGGCAGCAACCATTGTGTGGTCCTCCTCATTGTTCTTCATCAGCAGTTCTTTCGGTCGATGCGTCGTCGACTTTGGAAAGCAACCGTTTCGTGATGAGTGTGTGAGTGCTGACCACGTTTTGCGTCCATTGCTGCAATGGACGCGCTCTGACCCTCGTTGGCGTACAACAATTTGCCATACAATGAAACTACTGGAAGCGGCTCCAGTTCTGATGGAGGAGGCTTTTTGGATAGCGGAAGATAAAGTGTTTATTGTGTTGTACCTTTTGACTATATTTTTAAGATGTATTGTATAGTGACCAAGAATCCTCGGCTCTGTAAAGTTAATTCGGTTGAGCCTTACCAAATAAATTAATAAACAAAAAAAAAAAAAAAAAAAAAAAAAACGACTAAATCATTGACGATAACGACAGACATTATTTTCCTTTGAAAAATACCACAACCTATGGCTGAAACGTCGGGCTGATTGTTTGAGTAAATTAAGACTCAGAAATCCGTTAAACCATGCAAATTAGGTAGAAACTTTGAAGACTCAATGCTTCTAATATAATCACTTGAGTATTCAAAAACTGTTGGTCATTATTCGTTGGTTGTGTTGGTTGTTCAGTGTGAAATGGAGGACAAACCCCATACGATTTGACCTTTTGTCCATTTTAATGATTTACGAAATATGATAGGTCTTAGTCCATTCGATCATATGAACTGAATAATTCGGTGTTTTGGCCCCCTTCGAATCAATCAACCATATCAGTTTTCGAGGTTTTGTTCATACGATCATTTGTCATTTTGATTTGTGTCATACATTCTTATCTGTTGCATGCGGGATTCAAATAAATCAGCTGTAATATAGAAACAATAATTTTTCAGTTGTTCCTACCATTTAAATATTGTTGCTAAATCTGGAAAAATATCATTATTGTATCGAAGGAGAAATGATAAGCAGGGTTAAATTTAATATTTGAACTTCTCAATAAGCAATTAGCGAACAATTTTGATGTAGAAACAAAGTAATTGTATTAATTCTGGAGGGGCTTAATTAGTCCTATTGGGGGTCTAAACCCATTCCTATTAATAATATTAACAAATTTCATACTGCATTTTACTAATTCAATATATCGTCCCTTTTAGGATTATTCGACCAGTTGTTGGTGTGGTCAAAATTTAGAATATATTTCTCATAAATTTTCCCGCAAATCCAGATCGAAGACAAATTCGTTAAAATTTGGCATAGTTGTCCAATTTGGACCTCAAAACAGATCGAAGAGAAGCCGGGAACAGCCGGTAGTAGAGGTTTGTGATCTGCCCAGGGCCATAGCGTAGTAGCCCCCCGAGCGAGCGATCTCCTCCAAGGGTATCACCCGCGAGGAAAACTTAAAGCTCTTAAAAGCTCTATGTGTGGCATATAAAAATTCAACGCTTCACAGGGATTCTTTATTAAATTCTCAAGAATTTCCTTAAAATCATTCAAAAAAATTACTCAGAGCACGTTTAGGAATTTCTCTAAAACATGCTTGATATTGTTCGTAGAAAAATCCACCATTTCGAATTACTAAAAATTCTTCCATGATTTTACTTAAGTTAATTTCATTTAAATTTATTAAAAATATCCTTGAATTGTCCGAAAAATTGCATTGCAACTCGGTCCAGCATAATTGTAGATTCTAAAAATTCTATTAGAACTTTTCTTAGAACATGCAAACAATTTTCTAGAAAATGTACGCAGAGTTCGATTTCTTGAAATACTTTTCGGAATGGATCACATCATTTGAGCAGTTCAAAATTACATTTTCTACAACTTGAACTTTGTCGTGGAACAATATTATGTTATTTTTTAATGCAACCCCGAAAAAATGAAGTCTTGTTCATGTTAAGCTTGCAAAACGTGGATTTTATTGAATTATTTTTGTAAAATCTACTGTAGAAAGTCGTTTCATAACTGGTCGACAATATGATTAATGAACTAGGAACTCTCTTCTACATTTTCTTGGAACTATTCTCAGAATTATTTTCCTTTAGCTGCTCCTCAAAATAAAATTTAAACTTTCTTAAAAAATGGTTTTGAATATTCATCAGTATTTATTTTAATGTTAGCAGAATAATTTCAAATTCTTCTCAAATGTATGTCTTCAAAGAAATACTTTAAAATAATATTCAAACTGTCAGAATCAAGACAATTTGTCCATGAGCAAGGAGAATTTTAACTAGAATCTTAATTTGACGATGACATTACCCAAAAACTGACATTTTATACATTTGTCTCACCTGCAGAATTAATGAATAAAAATACTTCTAGTCTTAGCTTTGCTGCATTTCCTCATAACTTGGGAGCTTTTCTAAGTCTTGAAAGTTGTTGAAAAAAGTTAACAAATCTTAAGCATATTTCTTTGAAGTTTAGGAGAGTATAGAAGGACACTCGACGCTGCGTCACAATCTATTATATAAGCAATCCATAGCAAAACTATATAGTGGTTCTCATAATTTCGTAAAAATTGGTAGTTTTGTTCTTTATCGCAAAATATTAGTCCCGTATTTTATATTTTGTAATTAGGGTGACCATTTCCATGTTAGGGTGGTTCAAAGAATCGATTTTTTTTTAAATCATTACTTTTGAACCACTGGGCTGATCAAAATATCAAATGAAAGGTAATAAGGAAAAATATAATAATACTAAAAAAATTGATATAATGTTTTGAAAAACATTTTTTTTTCCTTGATTTGTTTTCCGTCGATCTTGTTTTCCGTGCTGAGCACCAATGCTACCGACGCCAGGGAGGCAGCTCCCACACCTGGACCCTACTTATAGACCCATCAATTCATGAACCGGGAACCAACGGCTTTATTTCCCGAAGGTAGGCGTGATCAGAGATGTTATGCCTCAGAGCATCCCGGCGGCGCCAGCTGGGATTGAACCCAGGCCTGTTGGGGTGCCACGCCTTCCTTCGGAAGGGAAGTAAAGCCGTTGGTCCCCGGTTCATGAGTTGATGGGTCGATAGGTAGGGTCCAAGTGTAGGAGCTGCCTCTCTTTGCGTCGGTAGCATTGGTGCTCAGCACGGAAAACAAGATCGACGGAAAACAAATCAAGGCAAAAAATCAACTTACCATACCGAAATCAAATTGGGCAGAGTCGGTACCAAGGTTGTGCTCCTTACCAAATCGGAGTATGACTTGGTCATCGCCCACCTGAGGACTTCCAAGATGGAATTTTTCACCCACGGCATTCCCGGTGAGAAACCGTTCAAGGTCGTCAGCAGGGGCCTACCAAACTTCTACCCGAAGTTTATTGAACATGAAATCAGGAACCGGTACAAGCTGGCCCCAAGCGCCGTCTATCGGATGACAAGGAAGGACGAAAATGTGAAAACCTATCCGGATTGCCTTTTCCTGGTACACTTTCAGAAGGGAACGGTGACGCTCAACGCGCTGAAAGTGATCCGCTCCATCAATTCCATCATCATCCGCTGGGAGCCATATCGTGGTGGCCATCGTGATGTGACTCAGTGTGAACGGTGTCTGAACTATGGACACGGCACCCGAAACTGCAACATTAAGCCACGCTGTGGCAATTGCGCTCAAAACCACGCCACTTCCGAATGTGTTGCGGATGAAGCTGTGGCGTTCAAATATGCCAACTGTGGTGGTACTCACCAAGGATCTGACAAGCTGTGCCCTAAACGCGAGGATTTCAAACGCATCCGAAAACAGGCGTCCACCAACAATCAACCAGGACGAAGGAAGGATAAGGCCCCAGCTTTCAGGGAGGAGGACTTTCCGACTCCAACAGGCCATATCCATGGCTGACGAGGCTTACGTGCGACAAGTTCCTGTGAGGGGTAAGTTTGTTGCTATTGATTCCCACACCCAATTACTGATTCGGTTGAGAAATTTTCGTAGACGCCAGTTTCAGAGGATTGGAGATCTGGGAAAAAACGTGAAATGGCCGATCTGAACAGGAAAATTGCTTCCAGAATGGACTCACTCCGAAATGAAAGTTTCGGGCGTGTTGACCAGAATCTGGACAACCACTTCAGACCATTCTGGAAGATAGCAAAGGTCCTGAAAAACTCATCCCAAACCCGTTCCAACTCTCAGAGTCGAAAATGATGACGATCGGCTTTTAATCACCCCAGGGCGAGCATGTTGCTTCATCGCATTTGCTTGGCTCGAATATCCAAACTCTGCTCGAAGGTCAGGTTGCGCAATGCGTCGTGCTTCGGGTGGTACACTAGATTTGATCAGCGCTGAAATGCACCAACAACATGAAGGCTCCCGGGTTTGACGGTATATTCAACTTGATCTTGAAGAGACTCAGCATGAAAGTGCAGTCTCTGCTAACCGCTATCTTCAACAGATGCTTGGAACTGCACTTATTTCCAAGCATTTGGAAAGTAGCAAAGATCATATCAATCCGCAATCATTCTTAATCGTTTGCTCAAATTTGTCGAGGAAAACAACATTCTCCTTCCGAAACAGTTTGGATTCAGAAAGAGATACTCCACCAATCATCAGCTAGTACGGGTGATGAATAACATCCGAAGTAACAAAGCTGTATCCAAGTCCACAGCCATGGCCTTGCTAGACGTTGAAAAAGCGTTTGACAATGTTTGGCATGACGGACTTGTGTACAAGCTTTGTAACTTCAACATTCCTTTACATCTGGTTAAAATCACCGCAACTACATCCAGCAAAGGTCGTTTAAGGAATCGTTGAATGGTTGTCTTTCAGACACGTTTTCCATCCAAGCAGGTGTTGCACAAGGCAGTCTGCTGGGCCCCTTGCTTTACAGCATTTACACTTCCAACAATCCTCCCTTCGGATACGGTTGCGTTTTTTTTTCCTGTTCGCAGATAATACCGCAATAGCCGTCAAAGGAAGGATGCCTCGCGAAATACCGAACAAACTTCAACGATGCCTTAACGCCTTTGCTGATTATGCCTAGGGTTACCATATGGTATCCTAAAGGAGAACATGTCCTCCTTTTTCAATATTTTGTCTGCATCCTCCTTTAGCCCGAAAATGTCCTGCTTTTTAATCCTTGCATTTTTTTCAAAAACATATTCATAAAATTGTTGCAGAGCTTATTTGTTTAATTATGTCGCAACCTCATCTTATCTAGCAAATGCCATTCGATGATGGGACTAGGAATATACTACAGCTGTCAACCCCCTACATTTAGGCTGCGATCCATTTGGTGAATTTTAACTTATATTTGACAGATGGAAAATTTTCAAATTACCTTGCCGTTCAACCAGACTTACGTCGGACAAACCAGAAATCAATTTTGACAAACAATTTCTCGAAAATCGGACGATCAACAACAGAAGGATTTTTGAACAGCTTAATTTATTTTCGAAGTGTCAGTGAAAATTCATCGAGTGTCTTAGGCTGTGTTCCATTTTTCTGAATGTTTACATAAATTTGACAGTTCAAAAATAAATTTTAATGTTCGAAAATCTCTCTGTTGTTGATTGTGTGATTTTCGAGATGTTTGTCAAAATCGATTCCTGGGCTGCCAGAAATAAGACTGGTACAATAGCAGGTTTATTAGAAATTCACCAAATGGAACACAGCCACACAGATTGAACCACACATGTGTTCGATTTTAGGTATTTCAAGCATAACTATTCAAATCAACGTATCTGATTTTGTAAACAATCACTTCAATGGGCGATTTATGGCAACTGCAAGCTCACTCACAGAAACTAACAACACCAGCTAGTAGGCGAAAGTGTGTCCTACCTGATGATGGTGTTCCTTTGCATGGCTGAGTTAGCAGTTAAGACAAATCGTCGATGGAAGAGATTGTTTACAGAAGCAGATGCGTCGATTTGAATAGTTACGCTTGATTTGTTTAGGCCGCTACCATACTGAGAGCGAAGAGGCACGCGAATCGTGAAATCGAATGTAAGGAATAATATCAATAATAGGAACTCTTTTGTATAGAACGCTAAGCACGCCTCTTCGCTCCCACCATGGCAGCGGCCTTGGAGTCCTATGCTGAATCAATGGTAAAATTAACAGGTTGCTTAGATGATCCATGTTGGTTTTTGAACATGATAAAAGTTGGGATGGTTTTAAGGCTGTAAACCTGTAGTTTTCATGCAAATCAGCTAGACTAGATCATTTCCAAGTATCAACAATGAATTATGAAGACTAGTTTGATGCATTTTTCAGATGTATAACGAGATGATAAATTGAGTGGTAACGACAACAAGTTATGAACAATCTCAATTAAACCTTTGCAAATCATGAATTTGGTGATAGCGCACATATTATTAAAATGTTTGATAAAAACTCATTGTCCTCCTTTATGTTAAGAAAGGGAATCATTGTCCTCCTTCAATGGAGCCGGTGGTGTAGTGGTAAACGTGAATACCTCTCACCCCAGCAGGCCTGGGTTCAATCCCAGTCGGCGCCGCCGGGATGTTCTGAGGCATAACATCTTTGATCACGCCTTCCTTCGGATGGGAAGTAAAGCCGTTGGTCCCCGGTTCATGAGTTGATGGGTCGATAGGTAGGGTCCAGGAGTGGGAGCTGCCTTCCTGGCACGTCGGTAGCATTGGTGCTCAGCACGGAAAACAAGATCGACGGAAAAAAACAAACCAAAGGAAAAAAAAATGTCCTCCTTAATCTCCTAACCTCAAATGAAATGTCCTCCTTTTCAAATTTTTGATATGGTAACCCTAATTATGCCACCACGTGGAGGTGACGGACCACCAGCAACAGCAGAAGCAGCAGCAGCAGCAGATACAGCAGCAGCAATAGAAGCAGCCACACCTGTGGGAGCTGCATCGCTAATTCTTGTAGCCGTGGCCAAGGCTGGAAACCTCGGTCCGGTCACGACAATGGCATCATTTTTTTTTTTTTTTTTTTTTTTGTGAATATTGTTTATTTAGGTCTTAAATAACATATTCAAGATATTTAAAAAATATATCAATCTTCTAGAGTCAAAATGAAGTCTAGGTCGCCTACGTCTATTCTATTATTAATATTGACATTGACAAAGTTGATGTACTTAATGAACGTTTTTAAAATTTGATTTCTTCTCGCTGTTGTCATGTTACCCAAGATTGGCCGTACAAGATCGTCGAAGCTCAGCCTCTGCCAGCCGCCGAGCGTCGTCGTCAATTTTCGCTGGATGTGTGCCCAAGCTGCAGCAACTCGAGGGCATTCGCAAAACTTATGTTGCAAAGTCTCGATTCCTACCGCACAGTGCTGACAGTTTGGGTCGTTTGCACGGCCGATGACGTTCATCAGTCTACGGTGCTCCGTCTTCTCGTTCACTAGCAGGTAGAGATCAGTACGCTGGCTCGACGATAGCCTCCTCGTTGATATGTTCATCCAGATCTTTTTCCAATTGATGCCTGGATGGTTTCGTTCCACTCTGGGTAGCTCAGTTTGTTCCAAGTAGAAACGATGGATTTGATCGCTGGAGGGGTTTTGTTGGATGTGGTGTGGAAATAAGGGAATTTGCTGTGAGAGAAGTTTTAGGCAAGGAAGATCGGCGGGGGGAGGAATATTTTGGGCGAGAAGGGACTGATAATAGGGAAGGGAAACGATCTCCTGCAGGTGACGATTGACTAGAAGTGCTTTGCATTTGATCGCCGGCAGTTGCAGTTTCAATCCACCCTGCTCTCTGCTGCGCGCCAACTGCTGCATTGGGACTCGTGCGGGTAGCCCACGAAAAAGGAAAGTCCCCATCGTTGATGTCAGCTTCGCCGTGTGAGCACATTGCGGTGGAATAACAGACGAGAGGTACCATACCTTCGCTGTAATGAAGATGTTCAGCAGTAGCACTTTCTGCTGCAGGGAAAGGGAGCGCATGTTATGCAACCATATGAGTTGCGAGATCCTCGATACTAAAGCGTCCCAGTTTAGTTTAACCATCAGTCGCACTGAGTTGGTGAAAATAACGCCCAGTACCTTGACATTCTCCTTTGTCTGCAGCCCTGGTATCGTCAGTGGATCTCCATTGATAAAACCAACATCGATCGCCACTGTTTTCAGTCGATTTAGCTTTGCCCCGGATACGATCTCGAAGCTACCAAACAGCTGATAAATACGGTCGATCGTGTGTTTTGAGGTGGCAATCACCGTGATGTCATCAGCATACGCAACACAAAGGTCACCAGCGCATACACGCTCCACCCGTGTGAGGAGGGGATGAAGATAGAGCACGAACAGCAGCATCGACATCGGGTCTCCCTGACGTACGGACCGTTCTATACGGAACGGCTCTGAGAGGCACCCATTCGCTAGCAGCCGTGATGAAGAGGCAGCAGCGACTCGAGAGAGCCAACAGACGAAACCCTGGTCGAAGCCCAGAGAGAGCAAGGTCCGATGCAGGAACTCATGAGAGACCCGATCGAACGCGTGGTCAAGATCGAACGAGATCAACTTCCCCTTCTGCTTCCTCGCGATTAGCTGCGCAATACGATCTTTGAGCGAGAGTGTAGCTTGGAAAATAGAACGGTCGGTATTTGCGCATTTTTTAGAGGCGCGCAGGACTCAATCCAGGCGGGCCTTCATCACGCGGGAGAGGATTTTAAAATCGACGTTGAGCAGGCTGATCGGACGGTATGCTCTTGCTGTCCCATCCCCACCTCGCTTTTTAACCAACACAATAGTGCCATCGGCGAATTCAGATGGGAGCTCATTCGTCATAGCTTCATTAATAACGAAGTAGAGCTCTCGATAGATGACGTCGAAAGTTCGTAGGTAGAACTCTACCGGCAAACCATCGATCCCCGGTGATTTACGTTTTTGCGACGTTCGGATGGAGTTTTTCAACTCGTCAATGCTGATCTCTGCCATTAGAGCTGCGTTGGCTTCGTCGTTCTCGGGTACGGCTCTCTCATAGCGAATTCGTTTATTATCGGGGTTGGAACCAGTTCAAACCCAGTGCGAAACCGAACTTTTTGTCAGTGCAAACCTCAACCTGAGCTGGGTTTTAAAAACAAACGATCGAACTGACGTTTGTCAGAAAACAAGCAGGCCCAATCTTGATACCCGATCCAGGTTGGAACTGAATAATAAACGAATTCGCTATCAGTTTCGAACATTTCTTCCCCCACCTGCCTCGTCACTTCCGCCGCATACAGGTCCCTGAAGTATCGAAACATGTGTTGCTCGATCTCCAGAGAGCCTTGTATTTGCTCTCCTCGTTCGTTCTGCAGTCCTGTTATGGATGTTTTTTTACGTCGTCTATCACCCAACTGGAAAGTGGATATGCTCTCGCCAGCTATAAACGTCTCGTTGATGCGGATGAAGTTTTGCGCAAATTGCCGCTGCAACGTGAGCATTTGTGCTTTTACGCGGTTGATGGTCACCAGCATGGTGGGATTCTGGTAATAGCCATCATATGCGAGTCGTAATTGCTCGTAGAGTCGTTGTTGTTCTGCGTTGAAAGTTCTGAAAACTTCACTTGACTTCCATCGGAAAAAAGATTTTATTTTTGGCTTCGCGCATGAGAGCCACCATGTCATCCAGCTGGGGAAATTTCTCCGTTGGCGGGTCCAAAACTGCCATCGCACTTGGAATTCCTCTAAGTTCTCGGCGGTTAAGAGGTGAGGGCGGAGGGACCAGTAACCGCGTCCTTGTTCGCGGCCAAGGTGGGGAAGGCAAATGCGCGCTGTTAGCGCTTTGTGATCCGTGAATAAGCATACGTGCGTAGCAGCACTCCGCAGATGCTCGCAAAGCCCAGCGCTGACATACATGCGGTCGAGCCTGGATGACGCATTGTGTGTGATGTACGTGGGTACGGGGGTTGTGGGGTACAATTTCAGCCACAGATCGTGAAGCTGTAGCTGCCGTACGGTCGCTTGGAGAGCCGGGCTTGTGTTGGAACTCGTTGAGTCGCTCGGACGTAGCACGCAGTTAAAATCTCCAGCGAGGATGACGTTTTGAGTGTTGTACCGAAGGTAGTACGCGATCGTGCCGTTGAAAAATCTTTCCCTTTCCGCACGAACAACTGTCCCCGATGGCGCATATACGTTGCAGAGCGTCGTGTTTTGCACCCTCAAAGCGATAATACAATAATACAATAATACATAGCAACAAATACATACATCAAAAGTGCTATTTGTTGCAGAAAAGTATTTGAGCCATGCTTAGCCTTGAATTCTTTGTCAACTTTTGAAATCTCCAAATCAATATCAGAATCTTCTCGAAAGTACTGAACATTTTAAGGAAATAATAATTTAAATTCACTGAAATCTCTTTAAATTCTTTCAACATCCTTATAAATTCTCGTAGAAATTACGGACCGGAATTATTATGGATTTCCCCAGGCAATTCTCAAAAGTATTCTTTTTTGTTAACTAAATGATAGATTAACATTTAAGAGATTTTCTCGGCCATAAAAGATCTTTAAGAGTAGTGTCAGAATTGTTTCCATACCATAATTATGTTTGTATTAGGGTTAATTCACTTTGAATTCTTCTCCCAAATTCCTTTAGAGTGCTACCTGAAAATCGATCTGAGCTGCTTCAGAATTCTCTGAAAATGTGATAAGAATCTTAAAAAATGTCTCTTCTGAACTACCTTAGGATTCACCCATAGTTTTCCCTAGAATTTTTCTTAAATACTTCTCAAATTCACCTGCAACTTATTTCCACATTTCTTTGGGATTGTTCTCTGAATTCCTTTGGAATTATTCTTAGAGACTCTCTAGTAGAGAGAGAGAGAGAGAATTGTAGTGGACTTAAATTCTTCCAAAGATATATTTGGCATCCTGATAAAATTTCTCTGGGCATTTCTTGAAAAATTACATGTTGAGTGTTAAAACCGTTAAGTTTAATTTTACTCCAAGAGTCACGTTGTTTTGTTATCAGAGGTATATTTTTTTATATTTGAGAATTTTTAAAAGTAGTAGTGATGTAAGTAATGTGATATACTAGCATAGCCTTAACATACTAAAAATTTTCTCTTGTGATTTTCAAAAAAAAAAATATTTGTACTAGATCTCAAAAGTCCAATACGGAAAATAAAACCAGAAGAGTTCTATTTTTCTAATCATAAGAATATCTGAGTTTATTCCATAACTGTATAAAATTCAGTTTCATTACTTACTTGCCCTTCATCTTTCTCTTCTTCTTCTTCTTCTTCTTCTTCTTCTTCTTCTTCTTCTTCTTCTTCGTCTTCTTCTTCTTCTTCTTCTTCTTTGCATTTCAATATTATTGCATATCGCATATTAGCTTGTTGCATGCTTTCAGCTTAGTGTTCAAGATGCACTTCCACAGTTATTAATTGACAAAAAAATTGATTCCTGGTCTTCCTGCGACGTTTACAAAAATAACCTCGGCTAGCTTGCCTGCTTTTGGTGACAAAGTGGTTTTCACTACATGCTGGACGTTTCATAGGAGAATGCTGCGTCAGACATAATTTGCAAATTTTTGTGAATTTCTTTTTTTCTGCGACGATTTTTTCTAACAAATATCTACAAACCCGCACATCTTTGACTGTTAAGTTTGGTTTGAACTTCTTGTTAACATCTTTCTTCTGGATATTTGTGTAACTCAATTTTCATACAACTGATCCCTTTTCTTTACCGGTAAACGGCAATGTAACATGCGTGAGTCGTATTCACGATATTTGTTTGGCGAACTCTCATTTTTACCCTGCTCATGCCCTTGATCACATTTCAAAAGAAAAAAAGAGAAAGAGATATCACAAGAAATTATTTCTACTTTACCTGTTTTCTAAGACATAGAGTAGGAGTTGTTCAACCAACTACCCGATGAAGCAGAAGTTACATTCAAATTCAAAGCCCTATTTTTCCTTGATTTCCTTGAACTTTGATGAAATTCTTCGAACTTTCTTGATGTTCTTTGACCGTCTCTGAGTTTGGCTTTTTTTTTCCTGAAATTCTCAGATATTTTTTAAAGTTCACAGTACTTTCTTTTTTTCTTTCCTTTGGTTTGTTTTTTTCCGTCGATCTTGTTTTCCGTGCTGAGCACCAATGCTACCGACGTGCCAGGAAGGCAGCTCCCACTCCTGGACCCTACCTATCGACCCATCAACTCATGAACCGGGGACCAACGGCTTTACTTCCCATCCGAAGGAAGGCGTGATCAGAGATGTTATGCCTCAGAACATCCCGGCGGCGCCGACTGGGATTGAACCCAGGCCTGCTGGGGTGAGAGGTATTCACGCTTACCACTACACCACTGGCGCCGTTGATTTGTTTGTAGACAGCAAGCTTATTTTCAGGGACAAGGTAGACCTCCTGTTGATGAGTGTACAGTACTTTCCTAATGTTTTCAAATTTTCCCTGTAGTTCACATACCATCCTAAAGTTTGCCAAAAATTTTTCACGTTTAAAGAACTTTTTGCAGAGCATCATTGAAATTCATATAATGTTGCTATAGTTCACAGAACTCTCTTGAAGTTCGTAGAACTTACCAGAATGACATTGAACTCCCCAGCAGCTCGCAAAACGTCCCTGAAGTCGGCAGAATTTTTCTGAAGTTTATAGAGCTTCTCTGAAGATCGAAGCACATCTTAATTTTCCTGAAGTTTGTAGAACTTCCCAGAAGTTCAATGAACTTATCTTAAAGTTCTTGAATTTCTCTGCTTTATTGAAAGAAATTATTTAAAGTTTGCAGTACTTTCCTTAAATTCATCACAGTTCCCTTTAGTTCGAAAAATTTCCTAGAAGGTCGCTGAACCTTCCTGAAAATTTCCATCGACAAAATATGGGAACTGCAATGAAGCTCTAGCAACTCTGTAGTAATTCAAGGTGAGGGCTACCTAAACTCACTGGGCATTACCATTCCTGTATTTTCATTCCTGTATTTTCGGCATTATCGGTTAAACGATTTTTAAAATATATCGTCATGGTTGCCAGAAGTTATTTTCGATCTCGCCGTTGAGTCAAACATATCTATTTATTTTTAAAAATCCAAACAAATTTTCCGTCCCTCAGGATGATTTAGTGGTAAATGCCACCTTCGTCAGCAGTTGAGTACAAGACACAAAACTTTCGGATGCCTACTATCTCCTTTATTTAACTCTGGTAAAAATCTTTCAATGATCGTCGCTACTAAAGTGGCTTCATTTTTTTTACAGAGTCGCTTTTCGAAGCACGACAAGCGAGCTATCTATTTTCTTCATGAGATTTTTTTAATTTTTCCAGATTTTCTGCACGAAACATCCATAAAAAACACTCAAAATAGGACGAAAATCAACGCCTACTATGATTACGTGGCTGTGTCAGACTGTCCTGCTCGCTTTTTTTCTCTTTTACTATTACGAGGGAAGAGTAATTAAACAAGATATTGTGCTACGAACAAATATTAATTGATTTATCACAAAGTCGACAAAATCAATATGGATCTTACTTGGGAGTCAAAGAAAACTTCTTTAATGCCATTTGGAATAATGCAATCAACTTTTAAACCTTATTTGACTGCATTTGTATGCTGTTGTATGGTCAATAGTCCATATACGCCTTCATAATAAGCTTTGTAAACTTCAAAACATTTGTTCTCAAAAAACCCAAGATGAAATATTTTAAAACCATCACAGATTTGATTGTTAGAATCAATACTAACATCCTGTGAAGAAAAATCTGAGGTACATGAATGTTGCAAAAAAATGCCTTCAGACATAGCGTGAGTGCCCACACTCACTTACCCTGTAGTGTTCAAAATTCAAAATTCTGAGACATTAAAATATTTAAAATTTAGGACTTCAAAAGTTTATATTACACATGGCCTATAATTTTACAAGCTAATGCGATCTTAGAGAAAAAACCATTTTCCACATTCTGATTTTTTTTCACAAGAGGTGTTTTCCGGTTTCCTTGCATTAAAACAAATGACGTAACTTTTTTCCCAGCGACATCTATTGCTAAAACCATTCTTGCTTTATAAAATTTTGCTGTTAATATTGTTTTCTCTCTATTTATTAGTAAGGCTTTTATCCATCGGCTGCTTTACCTCTGTCTATATAAAACCGGAAAAAAATGTTGTTCACCCGGAAAAAAAACCGATTCCATTTAAATAGCTTCATGTTGCCACGCTTTAGCGATCGTAAGTCGTAATGGTTTGTTCTGATGAAACCCGAGCAGGAAAAAATATCTTATTTATACCAAATTCAGGTATTAAAATAGCATAACTGGGAGCCTAAATAGAGCATTAGTGAGGCTGACATAAGAGGTAAAATACCAAAAATAATACCTCAAAAATATTCTACGAATGACGAACTAATAAATAATTTAGTTATTACATTAACAAACGGATAACAGACGCTTGTGTTGTTGCCAGAATTCAAAGTTTGTTATTTTGAAGGTCTTCTAATACCAATTCAATCACTCTTTTAGGTGTTATTGCCTAAAAACTGAAAGATCACATTTTGTTATTTTGGTATTAATTTGATATTTTACAAAATATTTCGATAGCTGAATAATATCAAAACAAGGTTTTATACCACAAGCATACTAAAATCTGGTATCATACCCAGTGTTGGCAAAATCATAAATCAAATTATAATTTTTCCTTTCTCTAACGCGCTCAATACCACGCGTGATAGTGGAACAAAAATCATGCTTGATATTGATTTTAAAAGCTCCTTTCATATTACGAGACTATTCACAACGTGCAAAAATCAAGCGGAGAGTTGACTAGACACAAAAATCATTCTGTTGCACATCGTTTTCTTAGAAAGAGAGAGTATAGTTTGCTATCTCTATTTACTGTTCACCGATGGCATACACGAAGTGACTGCTGCCAGCCGTTATGGAAGTTTCGGCTGCGATCGGGTGTATAGCAAACATCATTAAACTCAATATCACCACAGTTTGTTGAGATTTGCAGCTGGTGAGATTCGTTAGCTTGATATTCCGAGCTGCGATATCACAGCTTCCAAAATCAACCGCAGCTGTATGCTTGTTGATTTTTGACTACGACAATCAAACGTGATCTTGGGCAAAATTTGATTTTTTTATATTTTCCCAACACTTTTTTTTTTGTTTGCCCGAACCAGAGATATTAACATTTGAAAAGTGCATATTTTTAGTAGAAAAACGTCAATAACTCTTGATCGGCGAAAGATATTGACAAGCTTTCTGCAGAAAATATTTGCGCCTTTTAAAGATCTAAAAGTTATTTCGAGACACCTTTGCTGAGAAATTTGAAATAAGAAAACTAGAGCAAAACAAACGTTTTTTTTTTAAGCCACCCTAACTCAATTCAAGAAAATAGCTTTAAATCGGCCTATTTAAGAGATACAAAAAAGTTGTTTGGAACAAAGTTGCTAGAAATTAGCTCAACTATAGCTTTGCCGAATAATGTGTACCTTTATTTATCCCAACAAAAAAGTTAGATTTTTGATTTTAATGATAATAAGAACCCCCCCAGAAGTCATTGTCATAAAAATGAGGGCCTAACTATAAGGAACAACTTTGTAGAAGTGACTTTTAGTCTAAATAAAGTTACAATTTCAGACTCAAAACATATCATTCCATCTAAATCTGCATTCTGGATCACTGTACACTGATCATACCACATTAAGATATTCATTTGTTATCGATTAGCTATCGGTTTCTGCTTGGGAAGGCGCTCGGTGGCTTAGCAGCGACCAATTTTGCTTACTTAGCATAATCTTGTGGATTCAATCAAACTTTTAGGAACATTCCTATATTTTTT
This sequence comes from Ochlerotatus camptorhynchus, assembly GCF_037179485.1. NCBI lineage: Eukaryota > Metazoa > Arthropoda > Insecta > Diptera > Culicidae > Ochlerotatus > Ochlerotatus camptorhynchus. The sequence continues at coordinate 1,228,611 of NW_027041022.1, forward strand.
AATGTGCAAACTTGATTTTCTATGGATCAATTTCAGTTGAAAAGTTAGGATTTATTTTAAGTAACTTATTTCCATCCAGGAAGAACCATTCGAGCTCATCGCGTGAAGTAGCCTTCTTTATCCAGTTCCAAAAGTTATCAACAATTCTATTCCAAGGTAAAAGAAAGAAAAGTTCTAATCACATTGTAACTTTAAACCAACGCATAAAAGTTACAGTCAATTCACTTTGCATGCCTCCCCAGATTGAATTTCTCCGAATGCATCATATTTATATTCTTTTTTTTTTTTTTTGTTAATTACTTTATTTGTACAGGCTCATTCGAATAAACTTTACAGAGCCAAGTTATCATTTTCTTTATACATTATAAATGTCTTAAATCTAAAATTAAAGGATTGGAACCGATTACTCGCGGTCTTCTCGAGGTTAGTGGATGACAATTGTTTGGATCGGGAGAGGGAAAAGGAGATTTAGAATATGATTTATGATTCAAAAATTTCACTATTTCTAAAACAAATACTTAATCCTATCGACGTTATATCAACTCTGTAATTATACAATTATTACAGAAACAAATCTACAAAAAAAAAAAATACACACACACATACAAAACACAAACTAAACACAAGGTTAATCAAACTTACAATCTATGGTTAATATTCTTTAAGAAAACATATATGAGTTGCATAAACTCCAGATCGCGTCTAGCCAAAATATCCCGAACTGGAACATTAGGTTGTCTACCTCGAGCCCGAAGGGAATCGTACAACTCGGATCTGACTCCACGGTGCTCAGCACATGACCAAATAATGTGATCTGCGTCCTGGTAACCTTGTCCACATTCACAGAGATTACTGTCCCCCAGCCCAACACGGAACAAGTGAGCGCTTAGTGAATAGTGATTGGACATGAGGCGAGACATCACACGAATGAAGTCTCGACCCACCTCCAAACCTTTGAACCAAGGACACTTCGACACCTTAGGGATAATTGAATACAACCATCGTCCCAAACTCCCTTCACTCCATTTATTTTGCCAGCTGGCGAGTGACTGTTGACGATAAATGAAGAAAAATTCGTCGTAGGCGATTTGTCGATCGTAAATATCGCCTTCCATAGCGCCCACCTTTGCAAGCGAGTCCGCCTTCTCATTGCCCGCAATCGAGCAATGAGATGGGACCCATGCAAAGGTGATGACAAAAGATCTTAAAGATAAAGCACTTAGAAGCTCTCGTATTTTCATGAGAAAATACGAGGAGTGCTTTACCGGCCTCATGGAGCGAATAGCCTCGACAGAACTGAGACTATCTGTTAAAATAAAATAATGATCTGGTGCAAGTGAGGCGATCGTTTCTAGCGTATAATGTATTGCCGCCAGTTCAGCAACATATACGGAACAAGGAGCATGAAGCATTCGAGAGGCGCTATGAAATTCGTTATAAATACCAAAACCAGCGGACGCCTCTATTAGTGATCCATCTGTGAAGAACGATCTTGCGGAATCAACTTGGCCAAACTTTGCAGCGAAAATTGACGGAGCAATCATGGAACGATGATGCTCTGGGATTCCGCGAATCTCTTGCGTCATTGATAAGTCAAAATGAACAGAACTGTCGAAGTCGGAGAAGCAAACACGATAGGGATTATGCTGCGAAGGGCTGACATCCTGTGTTATGTACACGTAGTACAATGACATAAAACGAGTTTGAGGGTTTAGCTCAAGAAGCTTCTCAAAGTTTGCAATCACCAGTGGGTTCATAATTTCACAACGGGTGAGGAGCCTGAGGGATAATTCCGAAAACCGATCAGAGAGTGGCAACATGCCCGCTAACACTTCGAGACTCATCGTATGAGTCGAGTGCATGCATCCTAACGCGATACGAAGACAGCGATACTGGATCCGTTCCAGTTTGATGATGTGAGTTTTAGCCGCCGACTGGAAGCAAAAACTACCGTACTCTAAAACCGATAAAATCGTTGTCCGGTACAACGTTAGAAGATCTTGCGGATGGGCTCCCCACCACGTTCCGGTAATTGTTCGGAGAAAATTGATCCTTTGTTGGCATTTCCGCTTCAGATACTCAATGTGGGATCTCCAGGTGCATTTTGAATCGAACCAGACCCCAAGATATTTGAAGGACATAGAATGAGTGATCGGTTTACCCAAAAGTTGAAGCTTTGGTTGTGCTGGGCTATGCTTCCTAGAAAAAACGACCAACTCAGTTTTCTCCGTGGAGAATTCGATACCTAGCTGGATAGCCCAAGTAGACAAATTGTCTAGGGTATCCTGTAAGGGTCCTTGCAGGTCAGCCTCTCTGGGCCCTGTCATAGACACTACTCCGTCATCTGCAAGTTGTCTCAACGTGCAGTTGTCACTTAGACAATTGTCAATTTCTCTGACGTAGAAATTATACAGAAGGGGGCTTAAACATGAGCCCTGGGGGAGACCCATGTAGCTAAATCGCGAAGCTGTAGAGTTTCCATGAGAAAAGCTCATATGTTTCTCTGACAGCAAATTGTACAAAAAGTTATTAATTAATGGAGAAAGGCCACAAGCGTGGAGTTTGTCTGAAAGGACTTCAACCGATACTGAATCAAAAGCCCCCTTAATATCCAAGAAGACAGAAGCCATTTGCTCTTTATTAGCAAAAGCCAACTGAATTTCAGTGGAAAGCAACGCGAGACAGTCGTTCGTTCCCTTGCCCCTACGGAAACCAAATTGAGTATCTGAGAGTAGGTGGTTCAACTCAACCCATTTGTCCAGACGAAAAAGGATCATTTTCTCCATCAATTTTCGAATGCACGATAACATCGCAATGGGACGATACGAATTGTGATCTGACGTGGGTTTTCCAGGCTTTTCAATGGCTATAACTCTCACCCGCCTCCAATCATCCGGAACAATATTGAGCTCCAGGAACTGACCAAACAAGTTCAACATACGCCTCTTAGCGACGTCTGGGAGGTTCTTCAACAAGTTGAACTTGATTCTATCAGCCCCCGGAGCCGAATTGCCACACGAAAGGAGCGCGAGTGAGAGCTCCAGCACTGAAAAAGGCTGGCTGATCTCGTCTACCGAATTCGTCGTTTCGCGAGGAATCATCTGTGCCGGCACAGAATCAGGACATACTTTTCGCGCGAACTTGAGGATCCAACTATCGGAGTAGGGTAGGATGGTGCAAAACGCACCGTTTTAGCAAAATCGTCAATTGCTGGCGTATGGAAGCTAAAATCAAGAAGAAAGTAATGGTGTTTGGTTCATTACCATGTTTTCTACGAAGATCAAGTGATTTCGAACTATAGAACGATGCATTTTCATGATTTTCAAGGTATTTTATAAATTGGTTCCAATATGATAGCGGGGCAAAACGCCTGATTCATGGTGATCTGACGCCTGATGATTATTCTTTTATGTTACATCAGAAATAAGGTCGCAATAGAGTGTTAAGCTGTGATTCATTAAGTAAAACATCTAAAAAAATACGAAAAGTGAATTAGTTCAATTTTTTGCGATATATGCTGTTAAAAGCTTAATTTTAAGTCGACGATTTTAACAACTGTATCATATTTTGCACAAAATGCTATTTTCTAAGGGAATCAGTAGGTCAAAATATGATTTTATGATCAAGAATCAATTGTGAAACCTCTAGTTGAAAACAAACACAATCCGTTACCCGGAAAATGCATCTGAGGAAAAGTTATCGCTGTTTTTCTATAAGTGGGCATTTTACCCCAGGGGTGCATTATGGGCTGTTCTCCCTTACTCCTCGCTCTCGTTGTTTGAAGACCGGTTACGCATCCTTCGCGCCGCATTCCAAAGCGTATTCATCGACGTTTCGCGCGATAATCCGTCCACGAATTGCCGCCAGTATCCGCGTTTCTTGGCTTTGATGAGGCTCTTGAGTTCGCGTTCAAGAGCCGAGTACGCTTCGAAATGTACAGGTGTTCCACGTTTCCGGAAAAGCTTAAACGCGTCGGACTTTTTACGATAAACCTCAGTGCATTGCTGGTCCCACCAAGGGGAAGGAGGTTTCCTACGGAAAGACGTTCCTGGAACCGGCCGAGTTTGAGCTTGAAGCGCGCTGTCCAAGATCAGATTGGAGAGGAAGTTATATTCCTCCAACGGTGGAAGCCCTTCTACCGACGTTAGGGCATCTTCTATCACATTCTTGAACTTTGTCCAATCGATATTACGGGTAAGATCGTACGCGACGTTAACGGGTTCCGACGGATTGAACCCACTGGCAACTGAAACTTTGATCGGCAAGTGATCACTACCGTGGGGATCTTGGATCACATTCCACGTGCAATCCAACGATAATGAGTTAGAGCAAAGTGTGAGGTCTAATCTACTTCCATTCGAGGATGGGCCAGCCAAACGTGTTACTTCTCCATTGTTAAGAATTGTCATATTAAAGCTGTCGCAGAGGTCATATATCAAAGTAGAACGGTTGTCATCATACAGTTCCCCCCAGCCTGTACCGTGGGAATTCAAATCTCCCATAATCAACCGTGGAGCAGGAAGTACCGAACAGATATCTGAAAGTTGTTTGCGATTAACAACGGCTCTAGGAGGAATATAAACAGAAGCAATACAAAGGCTCTTACCTTTAATAATAGCCTGACATGCAACAACTTCAATACCTGGAAATTGTGGAAGATTCACTCTATAGAAGGAATGGCACTTTTTGATCCCCAAAAGTACCCCTCCTCCACGCGAATCCTCACGATCCAGTCGAATAATGTTAAAATCATAAAAAGGAAGATCGATATCTGAAGAGAGCCAAGTTTCACAAACAGCAAATGCATCACAATCATTATTGTGAATTAAAAACTTAAAAGAATCTAATTTAGGAATGAGACTTCGACAATTCCACTGTAGAACAGTGATCAAATCCCCGACCTCGTTTGGAAAATTATCCATCGAAGGAAATGATTGCTGCAATGAGGGGCCACTTCAATGTCAATTGCTTCAAGAGGGTCTTCACAGAAGGAAGCATTGCCAGAACAATGCTTTTGAGAGGATCAGAAATATTGAGGTACTTGAGAATATCGTCCACAATTTTATCAAATGAGAACAACCCGGATGAAGAAGGGGCTTCTGTTCTTAAAAATGGGCCATCAGGGGTTTTTGATGTCCCCGGGAGAGATGGAAAGTTCTGGTTATAGTCAGTTCGGCGGAAACCAGGAGGAGTTGAAACTTCCTTTTTTCCATCACTCCTTGATTTGGGCAAGCTGATTTGGGGTTCCTTATCTGCAACTTTCCGCGAACGGATGCGTTTTCGTTTCCGTGCAGAACCTTCCGGAAAACTGAAAGAAACTCCCTCCTCAGCCAAGTCAGAGTCAGACTCGTCATCAGACAAAACAGCAAAGGGATTTTTGTCGTTGGTTGATGGTGTGGCTGTTTTTAGCATTGCTGCAAAAGACTGCCTGGAACGCTCCTTAAGAGAGCGTTCTAGTTTCTCCCCGCGTTGTTTGTACGCCGGGCACGATGAGAGACCATGAGGAGTTCCCTTACAGTACACGCATTTTGGTGCAGTGACTGTGCAGGCGCCATCCTCGTGCTTCTCCCCGCATTTGGAACAGCGTGTCTTGCTGCCACAGTGAGAGGCCGTATGTCCCAACTGTTTGCAATTTTGGCAGTTCATGACCCGAGGAACAAACAAACGCACAGGTAGCCGAAGTTTTCCCAACTCGATGTAGTGAGGAAGGGCTGAACCAGAAAAGGTCACCCGAAACGAGTCTGTGGGGGTAAAGCTCTTTTTACCCTCGCTGAAAGATACTGAGTTCAGCTTCTGGACTTCCAGTATCTCAACCGTGGGAAGCAAGGGGTTCTTGAAACGGCCAACCGCTTGCTTCGCCAAGATCTCGGGGGTCAGACTCGCTTCGGTGACCACACCTTCGATCTCCACATTACGAGCTGGGATGTACACTCTATACTCGAGTGTAAAGAGCTGGGAGGCAGCAATCTCGTTAGCTTGTTTCAGGTTAGAGACGACAACGCGAAGTTTATTGTACCTCACCTTCGAGATTTCGGTCACGGCCGAGAACCGCTTCGTCAGATCATTAGTAATTTGCATTACATTCAAAGGTTTCTTTTTGGGCTGAAAGTAAACAACCCATGGGCCAGCCGAGTCTTCTGGGTAGGCTCGCGATCGGGGGCTTATCTGTCCCTGTCCATTACCAGACTGAGATGACGAACCAGGGATGGCATCATCTGATTTCTGGGATGACAGACGTTTTCGACCCTTCTTGCTATCGCGTGGCAAAGAAGTGTCATCTTCCGACAAAACGTCCATTTCGTCTTCCGACAAAATGTCCATTTTGCCGTACTAGTGGGAGCGAAAAACGCTCTACCACTGCAACGATAATCAAAATTACTCGGACACAATACACGAGAAAAAAAAATACAAACACAGAAACACAAACTTAAAATTTAACTGATGGGAGAAAGAAAGAAACAAGAAACAAAAACTTATCTGATAATCCTATACTACTATCACCGAGCGTTTACACAGCAGCAGCGGAGCGACGCGCAGCTTTGATGATCTTCGATCCGCGTGTGCGGGCGGTCTTCGTTGGTGTGTGCTTGTATGAAGCTCGGCACTCAGCTGAACACACGAGATGGATGAGCGGTTTAAATGTGGAGGCAGATGCTGACACTCGATGACGATGATCCGTGTGCACAGGTATGCGTGACCACGCACGGATGGTGCGCAAAATGGTTTGCGAATTGGCAATCGCAAAAACAATTTTCCTTCCGATGATGCCGAAAACACACTTTCTTCTCAGAAAAAAACTCACTTTTTGATAAATTTATCGGGAATTATGCCAGGAATCACTAAGCGAGAAAAAACTGATTATTTACGTCAGATAATAGCGAGAAAACTTCCAAATTAACGGAGCGCGAAACAAGTCGACCGTACTTCTTGCTAGGACGCAGTGAGATCATATTTATATTCATCAAGTATCATATTCTCAGAAGACACTACACGCCTTGAACTGGAAGAAACGCTTCCCAAACTGCCTCCAGCGGCATATCCTTTTCCAATCGACATCGTTTCGGTACTGAACCCTTATCAAGCAGCTCCAACCGTGGATCGAGAATGAACTAGGTTCGCAGTGAATTTCGAAATTCTGCAACGAGCCATGCGCAGTTCCAACTCACATTCACTTGATGAACCTGCAGCACGAAGCGACTCACACGTGTTTTTGTTATGCCTTTTTTTGTAATCACCTGCGACGGATTTCCACTGGAAAACTGTTGAATGTTTGTTTATGTTCGAGTATTGCTTTCCTGTTTTTTATGACCAGTTGATTTGGGGTTTTTAACGTTGCCAAACAAATAAAGACTGTAGAGCTTGTTTTCACTCAGTGTGCGGTATATGACTGTGATGTTTGTTGTGAACATGAATGAAAGCACCCGGATGATCTTTAATTCAATATCGTGCTGGGAGGGGAATGCTGTATTTCAACGACAGCGTCCCACTCGTAAACCGGACTTCCCACAGGAATATAAAGTTGGGAATTTTATTCCACACGATAAAGCAAAAATATGCACATAAGGTCGCATCTACACTTGTTCCTTCTCTATGCTAGCTTCTGCATATCATAGATGCATGCACACTTTAACGTTTATGGCATGCGGGATGGACCGAATGCCACACAAAATATCGATTTCACGGACGGAAATAGGAAGCATTGAATGCACCGGAGTAAGCGAAGCGAAAGTTGAGAGCAGAATTATTTGAATTTTTAATATAATTCCTTCCTAGATTCAATTCGAGATGTTGCCTCGTGAAACGTTATTCAAGCGGATGAAGGATGCTTCTGGAATTAATGTAGTGGACGTTTAAAGAAAAAGGTAACATAACATCAGTAAAAATTAAAATATCATTAAAGTGAACAACGATGGCATTAAACATTTATTCAAACATCAAAGTTAATCAGATTTACAGCGCAGTGAGATACATTTTCTAGAGTTCAAATTCCGTTGTCGGCGAAATTCTTCATATTCCAAAAGTACATCGTCAATGTGTAGGACTTGTTCATGATGTTTGTGAACCTTTCCATCGTTAACTCGAACAATCCACCGCAGCTAAAGTTCAGACTTCTCTGCGACTGCATCATCACAATTAGAACTGTCGATCGAATCTGCTTGTACTCTTTTACGAACCGTTTACTGTATCTTAACTTGACGCCCCACTGAAATGTATACAGCTTGTTGACGATACTGTTGTGCTGAATGAAGTAAAATTTGAATCATTGAAAAGTTTCGTTTCATTGGAAAAATCTTACCTCTTCATTGAACTTCGTAACCAAATAGCAAAATACGTAGCACTCAATCGCATACCTGACCGAATAGTCCAGTGACACAACATTGAAGCTGTCAAACTCCGGAGAAAACATCAAAGCCATCACTCCAATCGCAATGAAAAGCATGGTCATGTAGTACAGCAGCAGAAACGTAGGATCCGTCAGATTCTTCAGACCCTTGACCTTATCAAGCACAGCACTGTGGGCCCGAATGCAATGGCACAATTCCTCCTGAAGCAACTGCCAAAACCGTTCCTCCTTGGGTTCACCGGTAGATCCAAACATTTCCCGAACCAGCCGGTCCTCAACCCTGTCCATGATTTTATCGAACGAATCAACAACTACTTTCATTTCTGCTTTCAACGTGGCTAACGGAAGGTACATGCCCAAAAAGTTACTCGTTGCAATGAGAACGTAAACCGAGAACATATTCGAGTAAATTGTTTTGATGATTTCATTCTCAATCATACTGATTCCGGCAAACTCGAATGGCAGCTGCAGGGGTTCACTTTTCCCGATTCCAAAGAACAGGATCACAACAACCTGCATCAAAATATTCACTAACATGAAGATCGTTACAAAGATGGTATTCCAGTAGGCACTCTGACGAATGGCGACGGCATTTGGATCTTCCGTCCTATACTTCCTCTGGTTGACGAAGCTTCTGAGGGTGTTAACGTGTTGGAAATTGCTTATAATCAAACTGCATCGCCCGTTGATTATGGTTATACCAACCAACATGTGTAGGTTATTTATGATCACCTGAAAGTTATGAACTGTCTCCAAATTGGTCCAGCATTTTCTGGTTATCAAGATGAAATGAAAAACCAAAATCGTTCGATAGGCATTCCACAGACTGCGGAGATAGCCATTCCGGGACCGGAGATAGACTCCAGACAGGACCAGAACGTAGTCAACGATAAAGAAGCAATCCTTTTCCGGGGTAAGTTTGGTGACGTTCAACCACCAATCGGTGAGGCACTTCCGCGAAGAATTTAACATTTTTTGTTAGCAGACTAGAGTGTCAACTGATGCCCAACTGGAAACAGGATTCAATTTATATACAATTCAAAGGGTTAGAGGGGTCTTATGAATTTATAATCGCCCTGACACATGTGGAATGTGAAACGAATATGATTCTGATTGACGACGGATGTTGTGGTTGAAAAGCACAAAATTGCTTGCAATTAGAGGTACAGTCAAGATTCCTTTAGTGCGGATTCGTTCTTGCCGGATTCCTATAGTACTGGTGCCACTGGCTTCCTATAGTACGGTCGATCCGGTATTAACGAATACACGTACCATATGTTATTTTAGCTAATTGGGACCAAACACTGATTGTACGGCAATTTGAAGAGATAACTTCCTGATATCTTTGAAGAAGTTGTTAAGCAGATAGTTGGCCACCTTTTGGAAAGAATCAGTTTCCGGTAGGACACAAGTCAGGTCCTGTGGAAGATCCGGAACATCCGTAAAAGAGGTTAATTCATGAAATTGATCGTAGAGCTCGGTGATTTTTCGAAATCTTCAAACAGGGTTGTCAAATCGTCAACTTGTCGACGTTTAGTGCGTTTATGCCTGAACTGGTTAACACGGCCTACGATGTGACGCTTCCGGATCTGTCGGTATCTTTTTCGTCAAAGTCAGATAAAAGCAGTCGCAACAAATCGAAGCTTTACGTGCATTCAGTTGCTTCACAGGGTTGGAATGACGTTGGTAAGGATAAACGTCCGGAACAGTCTCTGAGGAAAACATGCTTATTCTGCAAATGCGTCTCAGAGATTGCAGTTTGTGATCAGTCCAAGGCTTTAGACATTGACGCTCGATGGAAGGCAATGCGCCAAAAAGGACTGTGCAGAATATGCCTCGTTCCGCATAGGAAGTGGCCGTGTCGTTCTGGAAAAGTATGCGAAGTGGATGGGTGTCGTCTACGTCATCATCATGTGTCATCCCAGACGGGACCGTTGCGGCTTGGCTCATCGTTTCTGGACAAGGTCTGAAAAATCGATTCAAGTTGAGTAACGTACGAACGGTTCGAAAGTTGGAACTACCCAGTCAGACTCTTCAGTACGACGAGCTCAAGAAGTCATACCCTCATCTTAGCGGCCTTCCAGTTCAGAGTTATGTTGATGCAGTTCTGTCTCACGGTCAGAGCAGTACATCTTGAAGTTTCCTACAGTCTTACGAAGTAGGCCTGCGTGATGGCCATTCGCCGATTTATCGCCCGTCGTGGGTCCCCTGAGACGTTCTATTCTGACAATGGGACTAACTTTGTCGGCTAGCAGATCAGATCAGAAGCATCAACGAGGACTGTGCGGTGACATTCACGAACGCAAGGACGAGCTGTCCTCCTTTGGCTTTGAACGAATGGTGAGGTCTATCAAGGTAGCTATGGCAGTGATTTCGGATCACCCCAGCGACGAGGTACTCGGAACGGTGATCCTTGAAGCAGAGGCAGTCGTGAATTCCAAGCCTCTCACATACGTTCCACTGGATTCAGCAGAATGGGAAGCACTTACACCCAACCACTTCCTCTTATATGGCACGAAAGGTGTACAGCAGCCACCTCGACCACTATCGGATGGAGTTGGAGCTCTAAGAGATAGCTGGAAGCTGGCACAACACCTGGCAGATAGCTTCTGGCAGCGATGGGTACGGGAATACCTACCAGATTTGACTAGACGAACGAAGTGGCATCAACCAGTGAAGCCTTTGCAACCAGGAGATGTCGTCAAAGTATCGGAGGCAAAGGATGGTCAAGTTCGTAGTGCTACAGTTCGTACTAAGCGCCCTGCAGTGAAGCTAGTCCCTCTGGACATAGCTATTGAAGGTACTACCGGTGTAAATCAAGGAGCTGCGGAACTAAACGGGAGGGGAATGTTACGAAAACCGCTGGGCATTCGTCAGTCATCGAGAACGTGAGTTTAGTACGCTACTCGAACCGTCAGTCTGACATCTAGCGAAAAACGGAACTGGAACGCAAGTGAATTCCGGCCGAGGCTTCGAAAAAAAAATTTTTTTCTCGGCAGTAAACTGTAGACAATTCATTAGGTACTGCTGCAAGCGGCACCACCAAAGATGCAGCATATTTTCCACGGTTTGTTTGGAGGAGAACTATTCATAAACCACGTAGATACGTTAAGGGGGACGGTTGCACAGTCTCTATGGTCCATACAAATTACCAAAAAAATGTATGAACGATTGTCTACATGAAGGAGGGGGGGGGGGTTCTGAAACTTCTCTAATCCTGTAAACGTAATTTATGAACAGTCCCTTGGATGTAGACTGAAGTGGTGGATTTTACCAACGTCTGTCAGGTGCTAGTTTCAGCGTTATAAATAATACATTCTAATGGGGGTGAATTTCGTAAATGGATCTTCCTCAGAAGTGTCGAAGGAATGGGTAATTCGAGCCACGCAACTTATAATAATTTGTTTTGATTTTTGGGAACCAATTTTAAACACGAAGCTGTCATCACAAATGTGTTGGTTTCTCGAGTCTTAGGGACAAATTCTTTCATTAATAATTGATAGTTGAATATTGAATTGAAAATTAATTTAAAATTTAAAAAATTATTTTGAAAATTTAATTGAAAATTAATTTGAAAATTTAATTAAAAAAAAAACTGAAAATTGACCTGAAAATTGAATATTAAGTTGAATTGAAAAATGAATTCAAAATCGAATTGAACATTGAACTGAAAATTTAATTGGAAATTGATCTGAAAATTTAACTTTTAATGTAACAGAAAAATGAATTGAATTGATAATAGATTTTAAAAATTAATTGAACATTGCATTAAAAATTTATATAAAAAATATATTGAAATTGAATCGAACATTGAATGGAAAATTTTATTGAAATTTTGAATATTTAAATAAAAATTGAATAAAACAGTTTAATAAATTTTATTGAAAGTTTTATTGAATATTTTATTGAAAATTTAATTGACAATTTCATTGAAAATTTATTTGAAAATTTAATTGCAAATTTAATTGAAAATTAAATTGAAAATTTAATTGAAATTTTAATTGAAAATTTTATTGAAAATTTAATTGAAAATTTAGTTGAAAATTTAATTGAAAAATTAATTGAAAATTTAATTGAAAATTGAATTGAAAATTTAATTGAAAATTTAATTGAAAATTTAATTGAAAATTTAATTGAAAATTTAATTGAAAATTTAATTGTAAATTTAATTGAACATTGAATTGAAATTTTATTGATAATTGAATTGAAAATTTACTTGAAAATTTAATTGAAATATTTATTGAAAATTCAACTGAAAATTGAATTGAAAATTTAATTGAAATTAAATTGAAAATTGAATTAAAAATTTAATTGAAAATTTGTATTGAAATTGAATTATAAATTGGAGAAATATTAAATTATTGAAATAAAAATTGAAATGAAAATTGAATTCATGAATTGCTTAAAAATCAATAAATGAATTGAAAAAAATATTTGCAATTTATTAAAAAAAATAATTAAAATTGAATTGAATATTAAATTGAAAATTAATTGAAAATTTAACTGGAAATAATACAGAAAATTGAATTGAAAATTGATTTGATAGTTAACTTTTAAAATTAATTGAAAATTATATTAAAACTTTAACTAAAAATTGAATTGGAATCAAGTTGAAGTTGAATAGAAAATTAAATTGAAAATTTAATCAAAAATTGCATAAAAATTAATTTAAAAAATAATTGAAACTAAAATGAAAATTTCAATGAATTGATCTGTTGATTTATCTTTATTAAGGAGGCTTTCAGCCTGAGGCTGGTTTGCCTCAAATATTTAATTGAAATTTAATTGAAAATTTAATTGAAAATTCAATTGAAAATTTAATTGAAAATTTAATTGAAAATTTAATTGAATATGTTATTGAAATATGTTCATTTAATTGAACATAGAATTGAAATTTTATTGATCATTTATTTGAATTGTTTTTTGATAATTGAAAATTTAATTGAAATTTAATTTAAAATTAAATTGAAAACTGAATTGAAAATTGAATTGAAAGTTGAATTGAAAATTGAATTGAAAATTAAATTGAATAATGACTTGAAAATTTAATTGAACATTGAATTGAAATTTTAGTGATCATTTATTTGAAAATTTAATTGAAATGTTTTTTGAAAATTGAAAGTTTAATTGAAATTTAATTTTAAATTAAATTGAAAACTGAATTGAAAATTAAATTGAAAATTTAATTGAAAATTGAATTGAAAATTGAATTGAAAATTGAACTGAAAATTTAATCGAAAATTTAATTGAAAATTTGTATTGAAATTGAATTAAAAATTTAATTAAAAATTGATTTGAAAATTAAATTGAAAACTGAATAAAAAATTTAATTGAAAATTGAATTCATGAATAGATTTTTAAAATGAATTGAAAATTATGTATTGATTTGAAAATTTATTGAAAATTTAACTGAAAATTTAACAGAACATTGAATTGAAAATTGAATTAATAATTTACTTATAAAATGAATTGAAAATAAAAATAAAAATATTACTATAAATTGAATTGGAATTGAGTTGGAGTTGAATAAAAATTGAATTGAAAATTTAATTTAATATTGAATAAAAAAAATTAATTTAATTGAATTGATTGATTGATTTATCTTTAGTTATGAGGCTTTTAGTCTGAGGCTGGTTCGCCTTCACTATTTAAATGAAAACAATTTAATTGAAAATTGAATTGATAATTTAATTTAAAATTTGATTGAAAATTGAATTGAAAAAATTAATTGAAAATTTAAGTGAAAACTTAATTGAAAATTTAATTGAAAATTTAATTGAAATTAAATTGATAATTTATTCAAAATTATTTGAAAATTAACTGAAAATTAAACTCAAGATTGAATTGAAAATTGAATTAATAATTTACTTTTAAAATGAATTGAAAATTATAGTAAAAAATTTACTAAAAATTGATTTGGAATTGAGTTGGAGTTGAATAAAAATTTAATTGAAAATTTAATTTAATATTGAATAAAAAAATTTAATTTAATTGAATTGATTGATTGATTTATCTTTATTTATGAGGCTTTTAGTCTGAGCCTGGTTCGCCTTCACTATTTAAAGGAAAACAATTTAATTGAAAATTGAATTGATAATTTGATTGAAAATTTTATTGAAAATTTAATTGAAAAAATTAATTGAAAATTTAATTGAAAACTTAATTGAAAATTTAATTGAAAATTTAATTGAAAATTTAATTGATAGTTTAATTGAAAATTTAATTGAATATTGAATCGAAAATTTAACTGAAATAAAGTTGAAAATTTAATTCAAAATTTAATTGAAAATAAATTTGAAATTGAATGAATAATTGAATTATAAATTGATTTGAAAATCGAACTGAAAATTGAATAGAAAATTAAATTCTTGATTAAGGTTTAAAAAAATTGAAAAATATTTTTGTAATATAATAAAAAAATAATTGAAACTGAAATAAATAATTGAAAAATTATTGAAAATATAAATGGAAAATGATTTGAAAATTTAACTGAAAATTGAACAGAAAATTGAATTGTTAATTGATTTTTAAAATGAATTGAACATTATATTAAAAATTTTACTTAAAATTTAATTGGAAATTTGTTGAAGATTGTTTTCAAAATTGAATAGAAAATTTTATTGAAAATTTAAATAAAAATTAAATAAAAAAATGAATTAAAAATAATTGAAAACTTAAATGAAAATTTATATGAAAATTTAGTTAAAAATTTAATTGAAAATTTAAATAAAAATTCAATTACAAATTTAATTTAAAACTAAATTGAAAACTTAATTGAAAATTGAATTAAAATTGAAGATTAAACTGCAATCTTAAGCATACAAGCATACGCTACTCGTACACATATGTTATTTAATGCCACATCGAATGCAAACATTTAAATTTACAACTACAGTGAGAAAGTGAAAAGGTTAAAAAGGTTAAGTATTGTTCCAAAGTCAGTCGGTTTCCAGGATCAAGTGGGAATGCCCATCGTTCCATCAGTTTGAGTCAAACTTTTCAAGTTCCAAAAATACATGGTCAACGTGTAGGACTTGTTAACGATACTGGTGTACCTTGCCATCGTCAACTCGAACAGTCCACCGCAGCTGAATTTCAAGCTACGCTGTGACTGTAGCATCACGATCAGAACCGTCGAACGAACTTGCTTATACTGCTGGGCAAACTGCTGGCTGTACCTCAACTTGACTCCCCATTGAAATTTGGACAGCTTATGGGCAATCTGGTAATGCTGCAATCAGAAAACTGATTCAAGTGAAGGTTTGGATTTATTTGAAATACCTTACCGTTTCGTTGAAGTCAGACACCAGACGGCAAAACACGTAGCACTCGAGCATGTAGCGAACTAAATAATCCACCGAAAGAGCATTGAAACTGTCAAACTTCGGAGAGAACAGCACAGCCGTTATCCCGATTGCGATGAACAGCATGGTCATGTAGTACAGCAGCAGAAAGGTAGGATCCGCAAGGTTCTTCAAAGCTTTCACATTTCCCAGCACCATGCTGTGATACTTGATGCAGCTGTACAGTTCCTCCTGAAGATAATGCCAGAAGTGAGCTTCGTTGGACTTAACAGAAGAATTGCATTCTTCCAAAGCAAGCCGATCGTTGGCTCTATCCATAATCGTATCAAAAGAATCAACCAAAATTCTCATCTCTTCATGCAGTCCCATCAGAGGGATGAATAGAGTTAGAAAGTTACAAGACGCTACGCAAACGTACACGACAAACATAAAAGAAAAGCTTTTTTTCAATAAATGTATCTCGAACCAGCTGATTCCAACCAGATCAAAGGGCAGTTGTAACGGCACTGATTCGGATAGTCCCATGAACACTATAATCACGGTCTGCATTGCAATGTTTACGATCATGATGAATGTCAGTATGATGCTGTTTATGTAAACCTTCCGGCGAATGGCTATGGCAGCCGAGTCATCTGCTCTGTAGATCCTTTGGTTGATAAAGCCTCTCACGCTGGTCACGTATTCGAAGTTTTTTAAGATCAATCCACATCGCATGTAAATTATGGTGCATCCAATAAACATGTGAATGTTATTGATAGCCACTTGGAAGCTATCTACGGTCTGCAGGTTTTTCCAGCAACGCCTAGCCATCAGAATATAGTGCAGAAGCAGTAGAGCACGGTAAGTACACCATATGGTTCGGATGGTTGCTTTCTTGGATTGAATGGAAACTCCGGAGATTGTCAGGAAGTAGTCGATGAGATAGAAGGAATCCTTACCCGGAGTCAGCTGGGTGTAATTTGTCCACCAGTGAGCAAGACGTGTACGGAGCGTTTCGAACATTGTTTGATGATTGGTTGGGAAAGTTGATGTAGCCAGGAAATTTATAGCCGGTGAATGAAATGCTATGAATATTTTATTGTCAATTTAAGAGATGCTCCGAAAAATTCAGTTTCACAATATGTGATGAAAATTGATGGCTAGTATTACGTCAATTCAATTATCCTAATTGTAATATGAATTGTTAAGGCTAAAACAACGCTTTATTTGTTATAGATTTGATTTGAGACAATTTCCTTTAATTTTTCAATGTTTCAGTTTGTCATTGGAAGCTTACGCACATAGAGCGTCGGCAATGACCGGTTTAGAAATTGTCCTTCGAATACACTTAAGGTCCCAACTGGGAGAAAATTCCATTTGGGAACAGTGAAGCAGAAGTAATCGGCTGTTAGGCCAAACATTTTAATGATAGCGTATGTTGCTGGGTATTCCATGTAAAATACTGCCAGTTTATTTAGTTGCTCGGTCAATTCTTCAAAGTTCGAATTCATCTTGTGCAATGAGCATCCAGTTGAGTTCGTAAAATAGATTATCCATATTCTACCAGCTGTTCCATGCAACGCGTTGCGAGAAATTTAGCCGGTGCTTTACCGTACGTTGTGTTTCCATTTTCCGGCCATTTCTTGTTACTCGGGAGTCGGAAAACAGCGGCTCTTCTTGGGATTTCCCGGGAATCAGGAAATATTTGTATATTCTAAAGAAGCATATTTCAACAAAATTTTATTATTTTGTTTTCTCCTGGAAGACTTGCACGTATGACCCTTTCCTCCCACCCCTACCCCACGGGTGTTTCTGATTCGCCTTAGTTTTCCCGGAAGATTGAACCTTCTTCGGAAGGTTTCTTATGATTTATTTCGGAAATTTCATCCAACTTTGCTCTGAAGTTTCCTACAACTTGCCCTGGAAGAATGTAGCATCTTATTCCAACTTCTACAATTTCTTGCATTGCTCAACGGAAGTTTCTTTAAACTTCCGTACCAACAGTTCCTGCTGACTTCTCTCGAAAGACTCTTCTGAATTCTTTTGAAAGTTTCTTGTGGCTTTCCCAGAAGTTCCTGTGATTGCCTTTGTGTGTGTGTGTGTCTTCTGACTTCCGAAAATTCCTTTCATCTTTTCCTGGAAATCTCTGCCAACCAGGAATGGGAAAATTCATTCTCTCGCGCGAGCATCACAGAAACAAAATAGCCATCCTCACCTACAAACAAATTTCCGAACGAGTGTAAATTCCTCCAACCAAGTGACTCTTCACATAGACTCGAAACTGACAGTAGCCTACAACTGTGCTCAAGCCATCTTTTTTATTAGACTTCAAGTTAATGAGTTATTATCTGATTTCGATGCCGATAACTTTCTGATACAATTGTTAAATTGCTTTCAGGCAACACTGCATTTTGCAATTATGATATAGTAGCCTGGATTTTTTTCCTTTGGTTTGTTTTCCTTCGATCTTGTTTTCCGTACTGTTTACCAATGCTACCAACGCCAGGAAGGCAGCTCTTACACCTGGACCCTACCTATCAACTCAGAGATGTTATGCCTCAGAAAATCCCGGCGGCGCTGACTGGGAATGAACCCAGGTTTTTTGGGGTGAGAGGCAATCACGCTTACCGCTACACCACCGACGCCACCAGTAGCCTGGATTGTTTGCCTATTCTTCGCCCCTTCTTTGATGGAGCATGCCAGAAGAACGTCATCTTCCTAATCAATTAATAACTAATTATCCAGGCGGTCCACCTCAATGTTGTAGCTGTAGAATTTTCATTAGAGCAAATAGCAAACTTTTCCGCATATATTGCCGCGAAAAAGGCTAGAACGATGTGAACAAAAAGTTCACATTCCCCGTAGTAATTACCACATAAATTTCAAAGTCCCAGTACAGTATGAGTTCGTATCTAAACAAGCTTGATTTGAATCGATTAAGTTTGCTGGAGCGAAAAATGTATGAACCACACTCATATCTTTTATCATGTGAATTATTTGAAAGACCTCCAGCGGATCATAAAATACGATACACTCTTCTTCGAAGATTTCAGGTTGATTAAAATGGAGATCTGAAAATTTTAATGGTTTAAAAAACTAAAAAAAAAAATCATCACTCAGAATCCTGATTAATACATAAGTCTAATACCCTGGACAGACTATGGCTTATATCATGTAATATAGGCTGTCTTGCAATGAGCACTCATATTCTAGTTTTCACTGGAAATCCTATGTATGAGTGCTCATTTCAAGACAGCCTATATTACATGATATAAGCCATAGTCTGTACGGGGTATAAATCATTTTAACCAGCAGCTGTCAAACATGGTAAAGAACGCTTTTCATATACACGAAGACCGTCATTACCGAGCTTACGGTACATCCATCCTATGAAGTAATGCCATTCTCATGTTGACTACATTCCTCGTGACATGGGAAAGGTGGGAGCATATAGGAAAGCAAGAGTTTTCGTGTTCTGATATCCCTCAATTGAGTTTTTAAATCGAACACATTATCTGTTCATTTAAATAAAAGGTGTGTGAGATTTAACTCACGAGAAATTAGCAGTTGAAGTTGACGCTGATTTTAAAACATGTTTAAATACAACATTTGGCTTCGGACCGTACTCTTCTTTGATCCACGGAAGAACATACTTGCTTAAAATCCCGATGTAGACATCCGTGTTGACCTTGTCGCCTTCTGGAATGAACAACAGGTCCATTTTTATGCCATCGGAAGCCGCCAATTCAAACACCATAACGCTAGCATGATACTTGGACAGATACACGTTCTTGTGCTCGTCGGCCACGTCTTTTACCGGAATAGAACTAATACACCGGTCGGTTCTGTAATTTGATACGGGATCGACGGTAAACGTGCTCTCGTCGGTGAACAGGATTACCGGATTTTTTCGCTTAAGGAAGTTCAAGACTTTCTTGCATCGTTCAACTCGTAGCTCCCGGATGCGGTTGGTAATCATGTGAGTTTTTTCCGTGCCCTCGACTTCGCCCCGCAATCTTCCTTTACGATCTTCCGTGCCGTAAAGTCACTGATCTCGTGTTCCTTTACCATTAACCAGCCTCAGGCTGAAAGCCTCCTTAATAAAGATAAATTAATCAATCAAACAAATCTTCCTTTTGATAGCAGCGATAAGTCTCGGAACCCGAGCTGACCTCGGACGACCTGTGGCCACCTACGTGGATAGTTGTCCTTTCTTTTCTTGGTCTAAAAGTCTTTTGACGGTTACTGGGACACTCCCACGGCGATGGAAATGTCTTTTTGTGACATTTGCGCGTGGGACAAATCACGAATACGCTGCCACTTCGTCATGGTGCAGCTGTCAAAATAAGTAGATCATTTTTTTAGTCCGCATCGTGTTCTCTTGCCGTGCGGATCTATTTGCTTTTTGCTGAAGGAAGTGTTACTACCACCTAAAGCTACAACAAATTTAAACAGCACTTTTCAGTGCTCAACCTGTAAAAATGTTCTACCTTGTTCAACTCTTATTCCTCTTCGATCCTTGTTTGAGCCCTACCCGAGGTAATCCTTCTTGGATATCGATTTGGAAAATTCCTCTTCGATCCTTCAGATTCTTATAGTAATCTGCTTGGAAGTCGATGTGGATAAAAATTTACTGCCGCCATGGCGCCTAAACGCAAAACAAAGGGGCAAACTCTTGATCCCCCTTCTGATGAAATTAATTTGAGTAATCAATTTGATTTGCTCACGGATGATGAGAATGATCCATCATCCAAGAAAAATTCTAGTAAACTTTCCCGGCTTAATGCCAAGAAGGAAAATATTCCCCCTATTGTGATAACCACTACCGATTTCCATGCTCTTCGCATGGAACTTTTGAATTTCGTGAAAGTTAAGTTTTCACTACAAATTGGACGTCGGGGTAAATGCCGTGTATTGGCTGAAACCTTGGACGGATTTAAATGTCTTCTCAAGTATCTTACTGAGAAGAAGCACAAATTTTTTACTTACGACACCAAAACTGAACGTGTGTTCAAGGTTGTCATGAAAGGACTGCCCAGTGGTGAATCCCTGGATCAGATCAAAGATGAACTGGCAAAATTACTTGGAGTTGTGCCACTCCAAGTAATCAAAATAAAATTGAAATCCCGTCCTGGCGATTCGGGCAACGGGATTTCTAATGATTTTTATTTAGTTCACTTCAAGTCTAGTTAACTAAACAACCTTAAGGCCTTAGAAAAAGCTAGCCTTATGCTCCATGTCCGCGTGAAGTGGGAACACTTCAGGAAGATTGGAGGAAATTTCCAAAACCTCACTCAGTGCCGTAAGTGCCAGGGGTGGGGTCACGGAACTAAAAATTCCTACATGCCAGCTAAATGCATGAATTGTGGTGAATCCTCTCACGCAAAGGACGACTGTCTGTGAAGGAAAATCCTAAGAAATTTAAATGTTCAAATTGTGGTGAAATCCACAAATCCAATCGTCAGGTAGGAAACGCGCCACGCTTCCGAACAGGTACAAATTCCTCTGCTAGGTACAAATATCACCCCTGCTTCAAATGTTTCATCTGTACCTACTCCCCTCGCTGCTAACAATGTTTGCAACGGGTAGAAATCAAAATACTAACCAACGTAATTCTAACGGAAATTTTGACATTTTTGACTTAGAAAGCATTACTACTTTACAGAAATCATTAATTGACATGATTTCTGATATGCTTAAATCTAACTGCATGTTTGATGCTATTCAAACTGGAGAAGAATTTGCCAATAATATTGTCATGACTTTAAAATTCAGTTATGGATTTTAAAGCTTTAAAAATTTCAAATTGGAATGCTCGATCTCTTAAAGATTATGAAGACGAGCTGTTTAACTTTTTGAGAGTTCATAACGTGCATATTGCCGTTATAACTGAAACGTTCCTTAAACCTGCCCATAAGGTTAAGAAGGACGCAAATTACTTGATTTATAGAAATGATCGTCTTGATGGACCCTGTGGTGGCGTTGCCATCATTATTCATAGACGAATCAAACATAAAATTCTTTCTTCATTTGAAACCAAAGTTCTTGAAACTTTGGGAGTTTCTGTTGAAACAAAATTTGGACAACTTACGTTTATAGCTGCCTATTTGCCATTCCAATGCGTAGGCCAGCAAAAGAATTTTCTCAAGGGTGACCTCCAGAAACTTACCCGTCATAGGTCTAAATTCTTCATTATTGGTGATTTTAATGCAAAACACCGCTCATGGAATAATGCTCAAAGCAATTCCAATGGTAATATTCTGTTTGATGATTGTTCTGCAGGTTATACACTATTCAATATCCAAACAGCCCAACATGCTTTTCTTCTGCAAGAAATCCCTCAACTATTGATTTGGTCTTAACTGATTCATGTCAACTTTGTAGCCAATTGGTTACCCATGCTGACTTCGGTTCTGATCACCTTCCAGTAACTTTTGAAATATCCCAAGAAATAATCTGTAATCCCAGCAGCTCTACTTTCAATTACCATAGAGCTGATTGGGAGCAGTA
This sequence comes from Ochlerotatus camptorhynchus, assembly GCF_037179485.1. Taxonomy (NCBI): domain Eukaryota; kingdom Metazoa; phylum Arthropoda; class Insecta; order Diptera; family Culicidae; genus Ochlerotatus; species Ochlerotatus camptorhynchus. The sequence goes on from NW_027041022.1 coordinate 1,250,748, forward strand.
TCGAACATTTATGGAATATAACTTCGATCCAAACATTCCTTTGCAAACCAAAGATGAAATTAATTATGCTCTTGAATCTCTGACTACTTCTATAGTTGAAGCAAGAGCTGCCTCAGTACCAAAATGCGAGGTTAAATTCGATTCAATTATAATAGACGATGATCTTCAGCTCTTGATCCGTCTTAAAAAATGTCCGTAGGAGACAATATCAAAGAACACGCGATCCTGCCATGAAAGTTATCTGGCGGGATTTGCAAAAACAAAAAAGCGATTCTCTGCCCTGAGGAACAAAACTTTTGAAAATAATATTTCTAAATTAGACCCGAGTTCCAAACCCTTTTGGAAACTCACAAAAATTTTGAAAAAGCCTCAAAAGCCTATTCCAGCGCTTAAAGAAGGTGGTAAAATTTTGATCACAAATTTGGAAAAAGCTCAGAAACTTACTAAGCAATTCGAGAGTTCCCATAATTTCAGTTTGAGTCTTACTAGTCCTATTGAGAATCAGGTTGCTCGGGATTTTCTGAATATTTTCTCTCGGGAAAATATTTTTGATGATTCCTGGGGGACTGATTTGGACGAAGTAAGGTCTATAACTAAAAATTTTCAAAATATGAAAGCTCCAGGTGATGATGGAATTTTCTATATCCTCATCAAAAACTCCTAGAGAGTACCTTGTCTTTCTTGGTAAAATTATTTAACAGATGTTTCCATTTGGCATACTTTCCTGATAAATGGAAGAATGCAAAAGTTGTTCCAATTTTGAAGCCGGATAAAAATCCAGCTGAAGCTTCTAGCTACCGTCCAATAAGTTTGCTTTCTTCAATAAGTAAACTTTTTGAAAAGATAATTTTAAATAGAATGATGCTTCACATCAATACGAACTCAATTTTTGCAGATGAGCAGTTTGGATTTCGCTATGGGCATTCAACCACTCATTAACTCTTAAGAGTTACCAATTTAATTCGTTCAAACAAATCTTAAGGCCACTCAACTGGAGTTGCTCTTCTAGACATAGAAAAAGCATTCGACAGTGTTTGGCATGAAGGTTAGATTGCGAAATTGAAAAAGTTTGATTTTCCACTTTATATTATGAAATTAGTTCAAAATTATTTAACTGACAGCACTCTGCAGGTAAATTATCAAAATTCCAAATCCAATCGACTACCTGTTAGAGTAGGAGTTCCTCAGGGTAGCATTCTTGGGCCTATATTGTATAACATTTTCACTTCGACTGATTTGCCTCAGGGATGCCACAAATCTTTGTTCGCTGATGACACAGGCATTTCCGCTAAAGGAAGAAGTCTTCGTGTTATTTGCAGCAGACTGCAGAAAAGTTTAGATATTTTCTCTTCTTATTTACAAAAATGGAAGATTTCTCCCAACGCTTCCAAAATTCAACTTATTATATTTTCCCATAAGCCTAGAGCTTCCTTTTGAAACCTAGTAGTAGTCACATAGTCACTATGAACGGAGTTCCAATTTCCTGGTCAAACCAAGTGAATTTTTTTGGATTAATACTAGACATCACATCACATACTAATACTAGACATCACATTAAGGGCAACCTGTTTAAAATACTGAATTGCAATAACAGGAACAATGTCAAAACACTTAGCTATATATCATACCGAAGATTTTATTCCTCTGAATATTTTTTTCAAGACATCAGGTTGACGAAGGTCATTCTGAAACTCTTAAGCTGTTAAAAATGTCAAACAGCGTCTTTCAGAAATTCTCCCAAAATGATTAGGAAATATTCAATATATCGCTAGTCAATCGAAGATTTTAATGAAGCTCATTGGATATTCAGGAAGATCCAGTGTTTAAAAAACAACTGGTTTTGGTTCCATAATTGATCATGAAAATTGTGAACTAGAAGCTTAAACTTCTATAGGAAAAATCATCACATGTTTGCTAAAAAACTTAAAAGCCTTCATGAACTTCAACATGTATTCTCAAAACATGTAATGTTTTAAAAATGTCTGCGAGCAAAAATATCTTCAAATAATCTCAAATGAAATAAAAATGAAGACATACTTTCAAATCATGCATCTCTGCTGTGGTTATCTGAGTCTTGGATTCCAACACCGGCTTTTACCATACGACCCTTCTAAGTGCGTCAACAACATCTAGCCACTGAAATCTGAAACGGTAGACATTGCCCACATTCGGTGTACTCCATCCCACTAACATGAGTACATCAAACTTTCGACCTCGTTGGCTCCGGTTGCTAATGGCACTGACAATATGGTGGCAGTCGTTAATCCCTTAGAAACGGTGTAGCAAATAGGAGCAATTCAAGCTGAACATTGCATTAGGTCCGATTCTCTTCGTTGATTTTCTCTTTCGTTAATAACTTTAGCACAAAGCCGTTTCTTGTTGTGTTTGTCGTATTAGATGCTAGATAAATGCTTTGAATGTCTTTACATGGCCGTGGAGATACAAAGAGAAAGTCGACGAAGAGAATCTGTCAATGTTACGAAGGACCTAAAGCAATGTTCAGCTTGAATTTATTGTGGTGCTTTACCTCTCACTTCGAGCCGTTTTGGTGCTGGTGAGTGCACGTGGGTTCGAGGCGAAAAGGATTATTACAACAAGCTGTCGCAATGTTTTGCTCCTTTTATTGCCCTACCTGTTAATGGCATGTAGAAGATGATTTTATTTGAAGATGACTCCATTTCGATGGTTCATACCTGAAGTATTATGAGTGCGCAAATATTAATTATGTGCGATAAGGTGATAGGTTAACGAATTACAGATGATTAAATGTGCTTAAAATGTGCTCTCCATATGCTTTTCTATTCTTCCTAATAGTATTCAGCATGATTACCAACTTCTTTTTGCCTACCAAATGCAGTGTTTCGCAGATTATTTATTCATGCTCTTTGAATGAAAAAGCTTGACAAGTATGACCCACATTTCAATGATGTTGGAATGACCTTTTAAATTTCAATACCTCTATGAGCTACTCGAATTCGACTTAATAGCGAACGGCCTATAAGTCTGTTTCCAGAATACATTCTGTCGCCCTTGCTATCATTACTAAGACAAGAAAGTTGAAATTGCTAGCTTCAATAGAAAAACTAAAACTTTCATACCACGATTCATGTCCTCGTCTCGTCTCGTCATTCTTGTTTTTAACTAGTTGAATGTCTGACTTGGTTTAAATCATGCCTCCATCAATCCTGGCTCGCTGGTGTCGTTTCTGGATCAATAGATTCCTGGCAATTTGGGAGATTTTAAATGATTTTGAAAAACGTACCAATCATATTGTTGGCATTTTTCTGATAGTTGTCGGAATCCATATGGAATCAGAAAGCAAATTTTTAAGAATAGCATGGAACGCATTTCGGATTTTGGCGTTTACTCAATCAGTTTTTTTTTTGGTTGGTGGATTGTTTGTGTTTGTCAATAATAATTGGTCAAGCTTTACAGCAGAACTGCCAGCGTTCCAAGCAATCATCGCAGTCGTTGTCATCTTTGTTCGTTTGTTCATAATCTACCGAAACTATCACCAGTATGTGAAAGTCATGAAACTCGCGCGACGATTGGAACATCGTAGAATCCACTTAGCTGACAATGAAATAAGATGTCAGGGAAAAAGGATAATCAACCGGAGCATTATCTTCTTCGTAGGAAATAAATTATTTTCGACAATCGCAGTCCTTTCCGGGAAAGTTAGAGCTGACGTGGCGACGTTTTCGATTGATTTGCAGCAGAAATTGTGCAAATAATCTACAGACTTTTCCTAGTCCCCTATGCTTTTATAGCGAGTGTGAACTTTTGGATTATTTTTATACCAATGATCGAGCTTCTGTACGAACTGAAAGTTGTGATGAATTCTTTTGAATTTAGTGGGAAGATTCCAAACAGAAACCAACTAAATAAATGCATAGAAGATCACTCAGCCATTCTGAATGAACTAAAGGACTTGGGCCGGCTGACGAAATGGTCGTTTCTTTTGATCTACTACGCTGCCATGATGAACATTGCAATTGGAACAATTGAATTCATTCACTCGAATCATTCGATTGTACTGTTGGAACACATTTTTCGATATTTGATTGAGTGCTTTATATTTTTTCAATTGGGGACCATTTTCAATGAGAATGTAAGATTTGTTCAAACACATAATTGCGCCCACTAAGAAGTTTTGCTTTATGTTTTACAGAATGCGAAGATCAGCCAGATTGTATTGCAAACTGAGTGGCTTCACAATCATCCCTATCCATCAAGCTATAAACGAAAATATCGATCCATAAGGGCGTCGCTTCTGATGGTGATGGTGCGATCGCAACGGAGCTTGGAAATCAGCTGTGGAGGCATTTTTGAAATGGATATGCAGCACTTTACAAGCCTGATGGAGAAGTGCTACTCGATTATGGCATTTCTGTGGAATCTGAAGGTATTGGCGGAGAAAACTTAGAACATTTGAACCAAAAGTAGTCTTGAAAACGTTCACTTAAAGAAGGCGGAATTCACACAGTTTAATATGAATTTACCACTTGTTTTTCTTGCTGAGAAGAAACAATCGAATTAAATCCAATTTAGTTTTTATTTTAAAATTTAATATTTAAAAGCTGCAATAGAAAGTATATTTTTTGAGCAACAATGTTACCAGCTCTGGTAAAACTACACAGCAAAAAAATAATTTTGATATCACGTCAAAGTGGATGCACTACAATCATGTCGAAAATATGGTGTAATATTACTTGCTAAAAAGGACAAAATTATCATTAATACAATGCATGAACTGACTTTACGCTGCTTTTACTGCATTTGTTTATTTATGTGGTCATAAAAATTACATGAAATTTTCGACATGATTGTAGTGCATCCACTTTGATGTGATATCAAAATTATTTTTTTGCTGTGTATGATTGGATGCTACAATAAATGTGAAAGCTGCATCAGAAAATTAGAAAGTTGCTAGGGAAATCAAAAGATATAGCCCTTTAGCAATTATAAATGTTCTAGAAATTGTTATAAAGTTTAAGATACAAATAGCACTCTCAGGATGCTATTTCAAGCATAGGGTTTACAATAACAATAAGTAAACAAATATTTCTTGAAGGGTAAACGCTCCTATAGTTGCAGTACGTTAGAAGCGTTAGGTTCCTACACAGCAAAAAAATAATTTTGATATCACATCAAAGTGGATGCACTACAATCATGTCGAAAATTTCATGTAATTTTTATGACCACATAAATAAACAAATGCAGTAAAAGCAGCGTAAAGTCAGTTCATGCATTGTATTAATGATAATTTTGTCCTTTTTAGCAAGTAATATTACACCATATTTTCGACATGATTGTAGTGCATCCACTTTGACGTGATATCAAAATTATTTTTTTGCTGTGTATAGTTGTGTAGGGAGCCTACATACACAACTATAGGAACCTAACGCTTCTAACGTACCGCAACTACAGCATTTACCCTACCAATAATGCACGGCCGGTCATAACAGACAGTTCAGACTCCCATTATTTCCCCTTACGTGTCACGTTATTTAATCAATAAAGAGTTTTAAATGTTAACAAGCACCAATTCTAGTATTTCTTTTACTTCACTGCCAAAAAAAAGTTAATATATTCTTAATCGATTGATGAGCACTTTAGTAGAATAATGATATACACTGGAGTCGCTTTTTACGCGGGTGATTCGTCCGGCGTAAAAAAAAACCGCGTAAATTCCGAAATCCACGTAAAAAAAAACCGCGTAAAAAAAGACCGTGTAAGAAAAAACCGCGTAAAAAGCGATATACCGCGTCAATTCTGAAATTCGCGTAAAAAAAAAAAATCAAAATCCGCGTTAAAAAAACCGCGTGAATTCCGGAATCCGTGTAAAAAAACCGCGTAAATTCCGAAATCCACTTAAAAAAAAACCGCGTAAAAAAAACCGTGTAAAACAAAAAACCGCTTTATAACGTAGTTTCTCCTTTTAATTCAACAACTATTGTATCACTTTCACTTCCACTATTAAAAATATGAAAATACTATAACAGTAACGTATTTCATTTACTACTTGCAAACTTCTATACACTGATACGTATTTGTTATAGTTTTTTTTTTAAAGTAATAGTCAAAGTAAGTTAGTTAAAGAGAAAGTGATACAATTGTAATAGAATTATTAGGAAAAACAAGGTAATAAGGTAGAAGTTGCAATATGTAACAACGTAATTGATGATAATCGGAAATGTTTCAAAAATTTGTGGCATTGTTAAAATCAACTACAATATCACATCCGTGGAATGCATGGGATAAGCACAAAGTCTCAATGTGTATAACTGGTGATCTTAAATTTTAAAATACGCAATACCAGCGCCGCCAAACGCAGGTCAATTAGGGAATGGATAGACATTTGTTGACGTAATACTCGCCGAGAAATCCTCTCCACTTCCACGAGAAATCACTGTAATTTTAGATAATAGGGTCGGGTTTGCAGCAGGGTTCATTTTGACAATCGGAATTAAAGATGTTAAGATAGAAAGCGACTAACGTATCTTGAATATAAAAAGGGCCTGAGATTAAACTCATGCTGTTCTGCTCAGTAAGCAAAAATGATAGCACTGTGTAGTGCCTCCAAGAAAAATGTAAGGATTTGTTTCGAAACCGGATTTTCTTTGATTTGTCCTGGGAGGTAAGCTAATTTCTGGCAAACTGTTCGTAAGCATGGGCAGTTTGTCGGAATATTTCCTAGGTATGGTGGATTTCCTGATCTAGATATCATTGATGCATAGTAGGGCATTGAATCAAACTCTTTCAAATGTCTGTTGATAAGCAGCGGCTTACATTTAAAGCTCGGAAGCTGTAGCTTTAATCCTCCATTTTCAACATCTAGGGCCAATTGATTAATAGCAACCCTAGTTGTTTGCCCTGACCATAAGAAGGTTCCCATTAAAGACGTTAACTTTGCAATATGCGATTTGTTTATGTGTAAAACTGAAGCAGTGTACCAAATTTTTGAAGTCACGAAGTTATTTAGTAGGACGACTTTTTGATGGAGGGAGAGAGATCGCATTTTGTGCATCCACAATTGCTGTGCAAATTTCGTTATCAATGAATCCCAGTTTACATTGATCATCAGCCTAACGCAGTTTGTGTATACAATACCGAACACCTTCACTTTATCGGCTGTTGTTAACCATGGTACGATCAACTGGTTATTGTTTCGTATATACCCAACGTCTAAAGCAACTGTCTTTGTGAGGTTGACTACAGAGCCTGAGGATCTGCCGAACATTTCGAATATCTCTCGAGCCCTCTCAATTTACCTTACGCTAGTAGTTATCACCGTAACGTCATCTGCATATGCTACAACAACATCATCGATATCGTTAAGGGTTTGTTCAAGTTTCGTCATTAATGGTTGTAGTTATAACACAAATAAATGCATCGATAGTGGATCGCCCTGGCGAACCGATCTTTGTATTGGAAACTCTCGAGAGAGGTGACCGTTGATGAGCATCCGAGAATTGGAAAGAGAGCCTATTTTAGAAAGCAGTTCTATTAAGTTTCCGTTTATGCCAAGAGAGGACATCATTTCGAATAAGAATCGGCGATCAACACGATCAAAAGCATGATCGAGATCGAACGACACTAATTTTCCACATTTCTTCTTCTCTCGTAACTGCACAATACGATCTTTCAAAGTGAGTGTAGCTTGAAAAATGTTCCGATCATGATTGGAATTCTTTTGTGAGTTACTAATTACTGAGTTTTCAGTTAAAACACGATCTAATCTGGTTTTTAGCACTCGAGAGAGTAGTTTGAAGTCTACGTTAAGGAGAGAAATCGGACGGTACGATTTCAAGGTGTTGTTTGAACCTTTCTTTTTTGCTAACACAATGACTCCATTAACAAATTCGGATGTAAATTCACCTCGTAAAGCCTCGTTGAGAATGAGATTGAGATGGCCATGAATAATGTCAAATGCACGTTCATAAAATTCCTTCGGAATCCCATCTGGTCCTGGGCATTTTCTGGAAGCACTACCTTTTATCGCGAAGTATATTTCTTCCGTTGTGATGTCCTCCATGCACCTGGTGTTAGCATCACTATCCTCGGAGATGATCCTGTCACAAATAAATTCTGTGTTTACACGTACTTCACCATCGGTGTACAGCTCTCGGAAATAATCGTAGACATAATTTTCTATGTCTTCGGAGTTATCGATGTATTCTCTATCGGATGTGTTCAACCGACTGATAACAGTTTTCTTACGTCTACGCTCTCCTAGATGAAAAGCAGATACGGGTTCTCCCGATACAAACGTTTAGTTCACCTGTACAAAAGTTTGTGTAAACTCTCTTTGGAGGTGTAGCATCTTACCTTTTAGTAGGTTTATTGTGGAAAGCATCGAATGATCTCCATAAAAGCTATTATAAGCTTCACGAAGTTGAGTGTATAACAATTGATATCTATTATGGAAAACATCATATGTTTGCTTAGTTTTCCACCGGAAAAACGACTTGATCTTTGGTTTTGCAAATGATAACCACCAATGCATCCATGAATTGTAGTTTCTTCGTTGACGTGTCCAGTAGTCCCACTTGAGCTGAAATTCGTCCATATTATCCTGAGTCAAAACATGGGGTCTGATTGACCAGTAGCCTCTACCTATATCTCTCCCGAGGTTTGGTAGACACAGCCTCATTGTCAAGGCATGGTGGTTAGTAAACGAACAAACGTGAGTGTCGATGTGTCTTAGGTCTTTCAGCACCCCAGATGACACGTATAATCGATCAATGCGGGAAGCCGAATTGTGGGTGATGTACGTGTATTGAGTAGTACCCTTCCGTAAACAATTCCATACATCAAAGAGTTGTGCCTGTTGAACTGTGTTTTTTAGCGAGAGGCTGAAGTTGCTCTCACCTGTAGCATCCTTTGCATGTATTACAGAGTTAAAATCCCCACCAAGGATGACATGTTCAGCTGCATGACGGAGGTAATAAGAAATTGTCGAGTTAAAGAACTCTTCTCTGGAAGCTCTATTCTGAGTACCAGAGGGAGCATAAACATTGATGATAGAGACCGTATCATGTATTCTGAGAGAAATTAACCTAGAATCTAAGCTTCTTTCTATCTTTGAGAATCTAATATAGTTTTTCAACGCAATAGCGGTTCCTCTTCGAGAATGATCTACATTGAATATAATGTTAAATCCTGGAATAGTCATTGTATCAGTTTCTACCTCCTGAAGAAGCAAAATATCTAATTCCGATGTCTTAGTAAAATGCTGTAGAGCGTTAAGTTTGTTTTGGTTAGTAATGTTATTAATGTTTATCGTTGCAATATTGTAACTTATTGAATCCATTTCTAAGCGTACTTTGTTGTTATGTAACTTACTGTTTAAGCTTCTTCGGGCGCCCTCGGCTGCGTTTCTCAACCACAGTGAATGCATTAGAATCATCACTGGTTCCACCGTCGTCTTGTTTATGTTTTTCCGCTTGTCCCTTTCCGTCGATATTGATGACCTTCAGCAACGCTTGCATAACACCACCAGAAGAGGTACTAGGAACAACGTTGTCTGTAGCCGAGTCAGTTACCTGTGCCACAGGTGTTGGATGAGATATGCTTGATGATTCCAAAGATTCATTCATTACGAACTCTCCCTTAGCAGCAGCCATCGATTGTTCGGGTTGAACAGGATCAATCGACTGGGCGTTTGATGTAAGGTTCACTGTAGTGTCTGAGGTTGCCTCGTTCAGCGTCGTCTTAGAACCTGTTGATGGACTAGCTTCTCCATCTTGTCCAGAAGGGTTCATGTTGCCTGACGTATTCGAAGCAAAGCCGGACGAACCCGACGTTCCGAACGAACCCGATGTGCCAGATGATCCTGGAGAACCCGCCGTCCTTGAAGATCCAGCGGTATGGGAATTTCCTGTTGAATTGCCACGCACAGCACCAGCGTAAGAGGATCCTCTTAGCCGCTCGTTCAACCCGATTTTCTGCGCCAACAGCTTCTTATTTTGGACGCATGAGATTCCAGTAGGCATAAACTCTCCGCAGTGGCGGCATGTTTGTCTTTGTTTTGGGTACGTCACGTAAGTGGTATCCCCATCGATCGTGATATATGACTTGATCGGTTCTCTGAGAACCATTCTGACTTGACGAATGCCAGATGAGAAACCAGGAAAGTAGTGTTTGTCACTCCATAGTAACTCTTGCACGGAGACGACTTCACCGTAAAACGACATGTGCTTTCGGATCTGCTCATCCGTTGTATTTTCGGATAGGTCATGTAGTCTCACATCCACACAACCATCCGCCATACGAATTCGCAGCTTGTATTTTACTCCCTTGACTTCATAGTCAAACTTGTTGTCGTATTGGTCAACTATTCGTTGAGCAATAGCTTGGTCCGTTACTTTGACAAAGGCGCAGTCGTCTGTGTGGCTCATCTGTATTTTCACCAGCTGAGTACGTGTGATGCCGAGATGTACTCCAACAAATGTGTGTACCTCTTCTGAGGTTGGTTTTTTTTGTAGGTTCGCAAATTCCACGCGAAACGTGTTTTCGCGGATCGTGCGGCTGTTCATCTCAAAACGGTTGTCTGAGATGGGGTGGCGTACGAAAAACAAATCTCCGGTCTCGAACCGGTTCGCTCCGGAACGCGAAACGCCGTGAAAATCTTAGTAGCCCGGTACTTTTCACAACCGAATCACGAACGAACGAGATCACGTATTAACGCTTCGGCAGTCGAAGCCTCACTAGACTCATTAGGATGCGAACTCATACTGCACTTGGTCCTTTGAAATTTATGTGGGAATTGAAAAATTGAACGTTAGGATAATTAGTTATTAATTGATTAGGAATATGATGTTCTTCTGACATTGTTCATTTACTACTCAGCAGACAACATTGGAATAATAAGACAAAAAATCGAGGCTATTATGTCATAAGGGCAAGATGCAGTGTTGCTCTGAAAACAGCCGATTAATCCTACCAGCAAGTTATCAACTTGGAAATTAATTAATAACAAATTTTCTTGACATTCAATTAAAAAGTGGTTTTCAACAAAGTTGTAGCTAAGGAATTTTCACGTAAGAGGGGGAGGGGGAGGGCTCTAATGGATAACTTTTCCGTAAATCATTATGGTGCAGGGCTAGAACGATGAGGACAAAACATACACTTTTCTTATAGTAATTCCCATATAAACTTCAAAGAGCCAGTGCAGAATCAGTTCGCCACCAAATTAGCTCAAATTTTGGGATATTGATCAGCCTGATTTGGATCCGATTGATCTTGGTGGATCAAATTGATAGGTATTTTGCAGCTGGCAGAGAACGAATAGTTCGGAGGGCCCTTTAAAAAAGCTTCGTTGTTGAAATTGATTCGTGTGACTTCATCCATCAGTATTTTCAGCCTTCCAAGCTGTAGCCGGCATCACTTGTAAATTAAAACATGTACTTAAATTTGAGAACTGTTCAAATATATTTAGACAAAAAGCATGGTGTGTTCGTCCCAAGTAGTAGTCAACTTGAAAATATGATGAGAAATAAGAAAACTGGATTGTAAATTTTGGGATGAATCCAACATATTTGTCACACTCAACGGTCAGTATCTGAATCGAAAACTATGTTTTCCAAAATGTTTATTTAGTGGGCTCAATATCTTTGAAAGCTTTGCGGAGCCGAAGGACTAAACAAATATTACAATGGAGATCTAAATCGATTTACTATATTTTTTGTGCACTTGCAACGCATCGAATCTCGACAGACCCGCAATCCCTTTCTGCCGAGGATGCTGATGTTCGTTTTTGCATGCTTTATCGGCCTCCTGAGGGCACGTCCATTATCACCACCTCTTCATGCAGCACCTCTACCACTTCCTCTGTTGATTTGCTGGTGCTGTCTGACAATGCACCTACAGCCACTACACCAGGGTACGAACTGCTATCCGAGTTGCAAGGAATTTTGTAGTTCTTCAAGAAACTTCGTGGTACTTCAGGGAACTTTTTAAAAGTTCAGGAAACTTTCTTGAAGTGCAGACTTTTCTTTAAAGTTCAGCTAACTTTATAGAAGCTCACCGAGCTTCAGTGAACTTCGTGGAGTTTCATCGAACTGCTTCGGTAGCTCTTCCTCTACGTACCTGAAAAAGTTATAAGACAACGACACTTCATACACCTCGTAGCTCGTAATTGACAGTATGGGCTGAATGAGGCTATTCATACTGTCGCTAATGTGATTAGTAACACTTATGCTTTGTTTGACTCTAATGTTTCGTTAACTGTTTTCATTAGAACACTGTCCTGATTTTGAATGTTTCTTTGGTATTATTATTATATTTTGTTTTATGCATTAAGACCAACATATGTCAGATGAATCATGAGCTAAATTTAGTGAAATTATTTGAAGTTCTGAGATCATGGAAAAGTTCAGAAAACTTCGTAGAAGTGGGAACTTTGTACAAGTTTAGGTATCTTCGTAGAAGTTTATTGTTTAATGGCAGGGAACCTCTTTATTATTCAGGGACCTTGTTTATAACTTCAGAGCTTTGATGAAACCTCATGGACTTGACATAGTTCAGAGAATTCCGCACAAATTCAGGAAATTTCGTGCGTCGAACTTTGCGGAAAGTCAACAGGAAACGTAGACGTGAAGCAAGCTTTGATGAAGTTTTGTGGACTGCGTAATAATTCGAGGAACTGCGTATAACTTCATAGAAGTACAGGGCATTTTGAAAAAGTTCAGGGAATTTCGTAAAGATAGAAGACTTCAGGGATCTTCGTTTCAGTTTAAGGAACTTCATAGAAGTTTGTCAATGAACTTCCTGAAGATGAAGATTTTGGACCATCGTTTAGTTTCAAGGTACTTTGAAATTTGAGTAAATTTTCTAAAACTTAAGGAAATTTTGTACATGTTCAGGAAACGTAGCATAAGTAACAGGATATTCTTTCAGATATGCTCCCTAGACAGCCAGGAAGTTTTAAAAGATCAGCATTTGCTGATGTTCTTCGGATCTGAATTAGCGAGTTGCTAAAAAAAAAGATGATATAAGAATGTGCTTAAGTTTTTGAATATCATAATTTTTCAAATGGATAGATCAACTTTCAACACTGTATTTTCCAAATTTAAACCATACACTCTGGCAACATGGTGGCAACATGGTGATTTGATTGGTTAATCTGTTGCAGGTTGTAGCAATGGCTGTACCACTTTCTGGTTTGTTGTAGCGAGACGGTGGCGCTTGGTGGTCACTTTGTGGAATTGGTGCCGATACTCAGGCGCTTCCTTCTGACACTGTTGGTATACAAAGGCAAGGTCGCCCATTATCTAACCGAAAAGGTTATTTCTTCTTAGCGATTACGGACATCTACGCGAAAACGATGCCATCGAAACCCTCAGAGCAATCATCAGCAGAAGCCACCTAGATCGTACCGTGCCAACCAGAAAACGATTTGAAGGAACAGATCAGAAGTTCGGTAGACTTGGTGATATTAATAATTGGAATGGTAAATATATCACTGCACTGGTCTACACGTTCATCTGAGTTAAAGTCAACGATGGCCTCTCATATCACTATTTTGCTGCACCTATTTAGCATATCGCGCCATCACCCAGTGGGTCACCACTTCTGTTATAGAATTTATCTTAATGCTCGATCACATGAGGCACATTAAAAAAATCGAACATTTTTAAAGTAATGGTAACAAAGTACAAGTGAAAGTGTAAAGGTAATACGCCAAGAAAAAAATGGTCTGCAAAAAATTCTTCCACCCATTGAATTATCATAACATTGCTGCATTAGTAGCATTCCGATAAAATCTATTCAAAATACGTAACATCCCATCTAACAATGTATACCAGTTGTGTTTCCGATGAATTGTTAAATTACGTTGAATATTTTGAAAATAACGTGTCAAAAAATGTTAGTCATACAAGTGCAGTTAAGTGTTAAACCGGAAAAAAAACAAAGAATATTCTAATTGATCGGCAAATTAATGGCTTTTGCTATTAGAGAATTTCAAGAATTTAAGCACTTTATATGCTACCTTTCCTCTAAAATAGGAATGGTTTGTGCAAACGCAAATGAAATGTCGGTCAAAGCAACCGAACCTTTAAGAACTTCGAGCTCTGCAGTTCTAGCATTAATCGTAGCACATGAGATGAGGCACATGAGATCAGCGCGAGCCTCGCACACGCTAGGATTTTTGGGTGTCGCATTTGTTTCTCGCTCGTATCTTATTCTCGCGTGTCTCTTTCTCGCTCGTCACATGTTGTTTTCGTTGCGACGGGAGACGGTTTGTTGAGAGCCTCGGCAGCACATTTTTGCACACACGAGGAAAATGTAACTCTGATTAATATTGAACTCAATGCACCACCTCTGACGAACACGTTTCAAATGCTGCAAGTGAGGTTCCCATACGTTCAGCTGTTGAATCTCATTCACCTGTATCGAGAGATGACGTCCAAAGGGCAGGTCTTCACATACAAAATGCTTCCAGTATTGACCCTGATTAAATTCCATTTGTAGTGATTAAAAACTGTCCTGAACGCACATCTAGCATTTATCTTCAACCACTCGTTAAATTCAGGAATCTTTCATGATGGCTGGAAGATTTTTTTCGTTTTCCCTGTCTTTAAGAAAGACAGTAATCAACTTTCGAGGCATTGTGGCTTTCTGGGCAGTTTCAAAACTTTTTGAGCTGATAGTTTTGGATTAATTTAAACACACTTGTTCCAGTGACAAACAAAATGGATTTATGCAGAAGAGGTCAACTGCATCAAAACTCGTGCGATACACATATTTTATAATTCGCGAACTTGAAAAGGCGAACAAGTTGATTGGGCTTCCATGGTCCACTTCATAATTGGCTTCGTTCTTACCGCACCGGTCGTCAAATGTCAGTGAAAATAGGTGACCGTATCTCACAGTCGTTTCCTGCTTCTTCTGGTGTACCCCAAAGGTAGCCATCTTGGCTAGTTTGTGTTTCTGTTGTATTTGAATGACAGTCACTTTTCAATCAGGTGTTTGACGCTATCTTATGCGGATGATTTCAAACTGTATAGTATTTTGTCGTGAAGGATCGTTGTGATTCAGTTTTCCTTCAACAACATCTGGACGTTTTTGCTACTCGGTATCACAAGAATAGGATGGTAATGAATGCTTCAAAATGTTCTATCATCAGTTTCTGAAGAAAAACTTCAACCACCTAGTTTATATACAGACTTCATGCTCAGACACTGAATCGGGGGACTACAGTCAGAGACTTAGATTGTCAACTAAATTTCAAGGAGCATGCACCATATGTCGACGATAAAGCATCTTCTCAGCTTGGCTTTTTTTTTCGCATTGCAAAAGATTGCTCTTACATTTCGCACTTGAAAACGCTATATTGTTCACTAGTCCGTTCGACACTGGAATACTGTTCTGTAGTTTGAGCGTCGTTTCACAACAATTCTGCGAATCGTCTTGAGTGTATTTAGAGAAGATTTGTACGATTTACTCTTCGTTGGTTACCCTGGAGAGACCCTGTAAGCCTTCCTAATGACAAAAGTCGATGTCTGTAACTTGTTGAACCTATCACTTCTCAGTGTTCACCGTAACGTCGCTAAGGCTGTATTTATCGCTGATCTCATGCGTTCGGACATTGACTGTAGTCCACTTTTGCAACAGCTCAACATTAACATAAGACGAGTGTGCAATAGTACAGAATGGGAATTCAGCAGGAAAGATGCATTGAACTACCTGAAATTGAAACGTTAGACAATAGTGTCTTCTACCAAGGTGTTTGTATCAGTTAAGCCCTCATGTTGATGTCAATTAATGCAGGATTTGTCCGCACTTTTTCGGAAAAATGTCCCGCTGATGTCCCTAAAAATAGCACTTTAGACACGCAGAATGTTTGAGTAGTAAGTAAACAACAACACACATCGATGAACAGCTGTTAAACGTAATTTGTTAACAAATGTGGCTTATTCTATAGATCTAGTATTTATTTGAAGGAAATAGGTATTAAAAAATAAATATAAATTGAAACTTATGAATATAAATCTCATATAAGACCCAATAACAGGCAGCATCATCGTAACAACTCCACCAATCTAAGCACCAATCTTCTCCACCTTCATCCAAAGTCCACCCTTGATCATCAAAATTGCACTGGAGGGCTCAAGTTTCGGAGGACCCGTCATCTGCGTACCCAACTTAAAGTGAAAATTCTTCAGCAAAGTCGCCAATCCAATGCGAGCCTGCATCAGCCCGAAGCGCAACCCAATGCAAATACGAGGACCCTCTCCGAACGCGAGGAACGCAAACGGATGGCGTGCTGCCACCTGGTCCGAGTTGAATCGATCCGGGTCGAACTTCATAGGGTCCGGATAAAATTCCGGATCGTGGTGGATGGCGAGTGTGGGAATCATGACCGACGTACCCTTCTCAATGGTCAGCGACGTCCCGGGCACATTATAGTCCTGAGTTGCCGTACGGAAAATGTTCGATGCAGGTGGGTATTTCCGAAGGCCCTCTGAAAGATTTAACAATTTTGAAAAAAAAAAGTGTGAAGATGAATGTAGAGCATAATCCTACCGTAAATGCACTTTTCCAAGTATTTCATCTCATGAACTGCTTCATAGGAAAGTGATCCATGCTTGCTAATAGTGTCGAGGACATCCTTCCTGGCTTTGTCCTGGAGATTTTGATTCAGGGCAAGTTCATACAAACAGAACGACATCAGTGTCGAGGAGGTTTCAAACCCAGCAAAGAAGAAAACGAACGCCTGAGCAGCCACTTCCTTAACGGATAGCGTGCCCAACTGCTGATCCGTGCTGCCCTGTTCCAAAGCTTGTCCGTTTTTCAGCTTTATCATCAAATCCATGAAATCATTCCGTTCGATTTTGTTCTTCTCTCTGTACTCAATATTGTCCGAGACGGTTTTCAAAAAGAACTTCGAAACACTTGGAGTTAGCGTCACGGCTCCAAGCGCACGTGATAGCGTCCTAAACTGCTGAGTCAAAAGAAGCTTCACGAATCCAAGACCACGCAAGTCAAATACATCTCTTCCCATGGTGCGAAACTCGGCATTGGGATCACGCAAACTGTTACACTCCAGTCCAAACGCACAATTCCCAATTACATCCGTCGTGAAGCGTGCGAGAATATCTTTCAACTCAATCTCACCACCACCAGCAGTCTCCTTCACGATACATCGCTCCAATTCATCGGCACAGTCCCGAACAATCGGAAGCATCATTTTCATCTTACCCGACGTAAACGTGGGCGTTAGTTTGACGCGCATGTTTTTCCACTTGATGCCTTCCATGGTGAAGAGGTGAGCTGTAAGCGGATCATCCTTTTCGTTGAAGTAAATGGACCGATCGTGAAAGGAGTTAAAGTCCTTCACCAGAATGGTTTTGATGAAGTCAAGGTCCAGTGCCAGAACCACGGGGTTGATGAAGAAGTAGATTCCTCCGAACAGTGCATTTCCCTTCAGTTTGAAGTACAGGTCTTCCAAGACTTCCGACAGGTGTTGTTTCGTACCAGTTCCCCACAGGTTCCCGAGGGGGAAGGTGGGATTCGCGTACGGTACTCCTCGCACTTTCCAGTAGTTGAACCGTTGCTTGATGAACAGCACCACCAAGGTCACGGCAGCGATTAGCAGTAGAAGAATCATTTTAAAATAGACAATTTGAATTTAAGCGCAACGTAACAAAACACCGACCGGTTTGTTCGCCGTACCGTTCCGGTTTGCCAGCGGTTACCGTGTGGACTGGTTTTGGTCTAGCACACTAGGTATGAAACTGACGCATAGCACTGTGTTAGTGGCTGTACATCGTAAGCGACTACTTGAAAAAAGGTTGAATACGGTCAACGAGACAACGTGCGCAGTGCGATGATTGTTGTTTTGTTTGTACACACATGCAAGTTAGTATGTTTTTTCTGCCGCACATCTGCCAATGGTGCTCGCATACGAGACAATCTACGCTTACAGTGGTACAATCATTGAAGATATGACCAATGATAATGCAGAAATTTGAACTGTTTTGGGATGACAAGAATGAAATTGCAAAATTTATACCTTATCTAAGTAGGGTAGAGAACTACTTCGGCCTAATCGCCCATTTTGGGCCTATCGAGCAGAAAACTTCAAATAAATCCATGATTTCAGAGTTAAGCTACCGAACGAAGTCAATGAGAACGCGTGATATGAATATTTGCACCCATTATTCCCAAAAACGAAAGAAGTGCTCCGACAGAATCATGTTTTATCTTCTCCCGATAGGCCGAAGTGAATTCATTGGCGTTTCAATGGTGTTTCAATGCGTAAGGCCGAGTTTAGAATCCGTAGGTACGTACGGAAAGGTAAATAAATTTGAAAGCCATCAGTAATAATAACATTCCATTTGGTGCTAAACTGCGCTAGACTAAGAAAGACTAAGTGCGGGTTGTGCTAAATAGGTTGGAGATGAGGTAGTTAACCCTATTTTTTGGAAAACTGCTGACTGATTAAGTCGAACACCGATGGGTCAGCAGACGCTTATCAAGGTGTGAGTTTCGAGTTGCTGCTAATAAAAAGATTGTTATGAAGCTCATTTTAAGGCATGTTATTTTCAAGTTAAAATTGAAATTCAATCGGTGGTCCTAGCCCAAAAATTACAACATTATCACTTCTGGCCAAAGGATTCAGAATAAGCATACATTGTTGACATTGCGCACTTTTGCATACTACTCACATGACTTCTCGCAGCGGCGGATCTTCTGCTTCTCGTTTAACTTTCGACCTGGTTGACTAAAAGTGGCTGAGGGCACTGGCAATATTGTGGCACTCGTTAATCCCTTACAAATGGTTCAGCAAATTGTAGTAATTTAAGCTTCCTCTCTTCCACTCAATTTTTGCCGTTGGATGCTGCTAGCGAGCACATATGGGATCTAGTGAAAAGGATAATAACAACAAGCTGTAGCAATGTTTTTCTCCTTTTATTGTCCTATCTGTTAATGCCATGCAGGACATGACTTTATTTAAAAAACAGTTCTGTTTTTGGCTGACATGTTGTTGATGATGATGATGAGGATAATCATGATGATGATGATGATGGAGCCACCTCTTATCCCTACAATGGTTTGAACTGGACGATTTATGTTAAGACAATTAAATATAACATTTTAGCCAGATTAGCAACAAAATCGAACTGGTTACAGTTACCGATATAGATTCTCTCGAGCGTTGGCAGTTGCTTCTCAGTGGTATAAATGTGAGAAATCTTAGGCGTCCACTTCGTAGTTCGCCTTGCTGTCCACCTAAAATATTCATATGTATTCCAAGCGATCAAGAGTTAATGAACAACCAACAAAGCATCCTCATACACTAACAAACCCGAAATGTTATTTTAATTATTTATTTATATAATACAAGAATAATAACACAAGTTATCTACTAATGATGTTCAGAGTATATGCTACTATTACACTACCGATGTACCTATTAACCTAACTGAAGATGTAGTTGCTGCATACGTTTTTGAATGTTGTTAAACTTCTTGCTGTCTTGCATTCCATCGGTAGCTCATTCCATAATCGATTCACTTTAAAAATGTGTAGAGCATCTTGGAATAATTAAAACACTTGACCTAGAAGATTGTGAGTTAATAAAGAAGTTTCGAAGATGTATCGGACTTTCATTTAAGATTTTAAAAGTTTGAATGCACATTCTAAGTTTCATGTAGTTGACGAAATCGTAGCCGAGTAATAAATTAGAAAAGTTAGAAATGTGATCGTATTTTCGTAGGTCGTACACGTATCTGGTAACGGCATTAAATACCAAGTTTAATTTCTTTGTATTTGTCTTAGAAGTTAAGCTAAAGAGAATATCCCCGCACAAAAATAACGGAACGATCAAGGATCTAGCCAGCTGAAGTCTGATATGTTGAGGCGTGGCGTGGCGTGAGGCGTAACAAAACTAGGGAGTGAAGCGTACAATAAACTTTGCTGCACGCAGCATTGACTTGAGCATTCCAGTTTAGGTTGCAATCCATTACAATACCAAGATTTTTAATTGTTTCAGATTACATAATGATACCACCACCTACTTTAACTAATGGAATATCCTGAATACCAGTTCGTTTTGATCTAAAAATATTAGTTTGTGCTTTTGGCCCTGTTCAAAATAAGACCATTAGTGCCACACCATTTTAAGATTTTTTCTATTTCACTATTCAATAGTTCAATACAGAAATATTATTCAATTTGCCAGAGATGCATAGTTGACAGTCATCTGCATATAAGTGAAATTTACAATTCAATAAAACGTTGGGCATATCATTGATGAACATAGAAAAAAGTAGGGGTCCCAGGATTGATCCCTGAGGAACCCCACTCAGAACATGTACGTACTTGGATTGTATGTTATTAAATTCAACATACTGTGATCGGCTAGCCAAATATGATTCAATTACATGAATTAAACTTCTTCACTGAAGAATGACCAATTTTAAAACAACTAGCGAGTTTATTGCAGAGTTTGAGTTATGATGCTATCATGATTTTCAGCATTACTAGCTCCAGGCTTGTTTCAAAAACACTTCAAAGTTGTATTTTTGTTTATCAATCAATCATCAATGAAGACTAGTCAACTTAAAAAAAAAAAAAAAACTAGTAGGGGAAATGGCTCTAATGTTGGCCTATGGATCTAAGATTGGGCCCATCGCTAAAAATCTGCTATTTATCAATTTTATCTGAATGAACGCGTCATTGGGACGGTAATAATGGCTATTTTTGGTCGCTATTGAAAATTTAGTCGATTGCTGAATTTATGTATGGGCCCAAATTAGGGGCATTTAGGCCGACATTACATCCATTTCCCCTGCTATTCAAATATCAAAAACCTATCAGGATCATCACGGTGAATAAAACAGTTTTTGCAGTGCTACAATAATTATAAAAAAAAAGTCGTTATGACAGCCAGTTATGGCATAATCATTAGCAAATTGATATATTTTCCGCTCTCATGTACTGTCAATATAATTCTTGATATTGATTTTATAAACTCTTTTGATATTGTCACACTATTCACAACGTGTAAAGTTGAAGCTGAGAGATGAGTTGACGCAAACATAATTCCGGTGCACCACGTTTTCTTAGAAAGAGAAGATATAAAAATGCTATCTGTTTTTTTTTCTCTTCACCGATGGCAGACACGAAGTGGCTTCTGCCGGCCGTTATGAAAGTTTCGGTTGCGTTCGGGTGTAAAGCAAAAATCATGAAACTCAATCTCACCTAACATTGGTGAGATTTGCAGCTGGTGAGTTTTGATAGCTTGTTATTCCGAGCGGCAATATCACAGCTTATAATATAAACAGCCGCACCGGAAAAAAAGCACCATAAATTTTAACAAAGTTTGGGAGAACTGAACCTGTGAAAGTCACCCGAAACGAGTCTGAATGCCGATAAACTTTTTTACCGTCTAGCAAAGATGCTGAATGCAGTTGCCTTACATCCAGTATCTTCACTAGCGCGGTAGCGAATGTGGAGTTTTTAAAACTTCCCGAGGCACGTTTCAAGTCCTCGACAGTCAGACTCGCGTCGGAGACCACGCCTTCTATCTCCACATCTCGCGAAAGGATGTAGATGTTATACTCAACACTAAAAAGCTCTTGTTCAGCAATTTTATTTGTCACATCATAAGTCGGTGCTTCTACTCGCAGTTTGTTGAATCTTTCCTTGTGTACCAAGGTTCCCGGATACTTTCGCAGCAAATCTCTCGTAATGTCAAGAGTTTTCTAAGGTTTATTTTTGGGCTGAAAAAAGACAACCCATGGTCCTTTCGAAGACATGGCATCCGAAGACGCCATAAGTGTTCCGCAAAAGCGGTGCACAACCGCTTAAAAATGAAAAAAAAAACTTAAAAATAACCTTCCCCAATTTATTTACTAAACTACTAGTTGTTAATATTTTGTTTCCCGGTGTGCAAACAACCATACAAAAAAATTATCAAAAAAAAAATGTAAAAAAAATTAACTTTTTACTAATTGCAAAAATGCCCCTACCTATTAAGAAGAGCACACTGCCACAAGGCAACTTTGCTATACAATAGCAAGGCAATCGAAAAAACTATTCTATTATACTTATGTCGTTTGCTGCTGCTTGCTTGCAGCTGCAGGTGGCGATACATTGGAGACGTCGATCACTGCGATACAATACTAATACTGTTTTAGTACAAGACACTGAAGAAGTCTGCACATTGTAGACGAAATACGCGTATCTCTCAAGGATAAGCAAATAAGAAAGTGGAATTAATTGGAAATTACTAGTCCTTCTCTCTCTCTTTATACAATTACTAATTATCTTTATAACATCTAATGATTTCATAATTCAGAAAAATAAAACCATTGTTTTATAGAAAGTGAGTGGAAGCAAGCCTGCTTCGAATTCCAAAGAGTTGACACAGGAGGAACTAATTGACGTGGAAAACTTACTTATTCAGACGACAGGTGCAAGTTGAAGAGTATCTCGACGAGGCAGCGATTCTGGGTCGTAGCTGTAAATCCCGTTCCAATTTGTTTCCTTTCTCTGTTGTTTTCTCTGATTGCGGAAAAGATATAGAAAATAATCAGCCATGCCTCAAATCGGATGATCCCAACACTCAGTGCTATTTGAAGGGCATTTCAAAAACGTCAACACCTTTCTTTTCAATATGGTGACAAAAATCCGTTATCAGGGGTACCATTACTGAGCCGCGAAAGTTTAAATTACTAGCTTCAATAAAAAAAAAACTTTTCTTTCATCATTCTTGTCACATTTCCTTGACAAGTTGCTTATCTACTTAGTGCAACGCATACCACCAACAAGAATGGTGCGCTGGAATCGGTTCCAGATTAAAAGGCTCGACGCAATATGGAAGATTTGGACTGATGCTGAAAAACGTAAAAATTATATTCTCAGCATCGTACTGTTAGTCGCCGGAGTTCACCTGGATTCGGAAAACAAATCCCTCAGAAATGCATGGAATGTATATCGGATTATGCTTCTTACTCATCCATTTTTGTTGTTTTGGCGGTTTTGGATATGTTTCAATAGTTGGTCAAGCTTTGCATCAGTATTGGAATCGTGCCATGCAACCATCGGCATTGCTGCCATATTCACTCGTTTGTTCATTATCAAAAAAAACCATCACCTGTATGTGAAAGTGACGAAATTCATACAACGATTGGAAAATCGAAGAAACGACGAAGCTGACATTGAGATAAGGCGCCAGGGAAAAATTATCATCAACCGAGCCATCAACTTCTTCCTGGGAAATTTAATATTTCAAACAATGCTAGCCTTCTCCGGCAAATTTGAAGCTGAAGTGGTGACTTTGCCGTTTGATTTAAGCGATTGGAACCAAGTTGCAGCAGATATTGTGCAAAAAATCTACACACTGCTTTTGATTCCTTATTGTTTCATGGTGTGCGTAAACTTTCTGATCATTTTTATACCAATGATAGGGCTGCTGTACGAACTGAAAGTTGTGGTGAAAGCTTTTGAATTTGGAGAAAAGTTTCCAGGAAGAGACCAGCTGAACAACTGCATAGAAGATCACTCAGCCATTCTCAATGAACTGAAGGACTTTAGCCGAGTCACGAAATGGTCGTTCTTTTTGATCTACTTCACTACCATGATGAGTATAGCATTCGGAACAATTGTATTCATTTGGATTTCAAAACTTAATATGTACGCTATTATGTTGCTGGACTACAATTCACGATATTTGATTGAGTGCTTCGTATTTTGCCAATTGGTCACGGTTTTAAATGAGAATGTAGGATCCGTACAAACACGTCATTGCATCAAGTATGAAGTAATGTTTTTTTTTTTTTACAGAATTCCAGAATTGGCCAGATTATTTTTCAACCGGAGTGGTTACACAATCATCCTTATTCGTCAAGCTACAAACTAAAATATCGATCCATAAAGGCGTCACTCCTGATGTTGATGATTCGATCGCAGCGCAGCTTGAGAATCAGCTGTGGAGGCATTTTTGAAATGGATAAGCATTGCTTTACAAGCCTGATGAAGATGTCCTATTCTATAATAACATTTCTGTGGCATTTGAAGGCTTTGGTGGAGAAATCGTAGTTGATAGATTTTCATGTTTTGGGTGCTTCTCTACAGATTGGACGTTCTCAATATACGTTGTTGCTTGTTGTTAGTTCATGGCTATTCGCCTTTGTCCGAGCAGAGCAATTTGAGAGGTCCACCATTTTATTCGGCAACTATTGGCTAGGAATTGCACTGTAGACGTCCACATTCATCAGGATACTATGTATTTCACAAATCAATCACGAGACTGAATCATTCAAGGCGAATCTTTCGAGCTACATGTATGGTTCAAAATCTACTCAGACATTGATGTATTGATTGTATTTTTACTAACTGGAATATTTGAAATAAATTTGATGTTTTTTTGTGTTTTAAAAATCCCATATCCGTAATTTCTCCACATGGTCCGAAAGACCGGCGCCGCACACTGGGCATTTGAGGAGTAAACAGATCTGGCCATTTCCGTGAAGTCGGTTCCGATAAAGTGACCAGTAATGTTAATCTTTTGAATCACATCAATATGGCTATCAAGCCTAATGGTTTTTCAGATAGTTTTCAGCATTACAAGTTGTGATGGCCATCCTGGAGCAGGTCCTAGGTTCCCATTAGGAAGTAGCCAACATGGGTGTCAAATTTTCAAGATTTTGCCAGCCAATCCCAATGGTAGCTTTTTTAGGTCTACAGCTTACCCCGGTTTCCTTGGAGCAGTGCCTAGGAGGAAGTGGCCAATTTCGAGCATGACCGAAACCATGTTAATATTGAAGTCAAATTTTAAGATTTTACAAGCCAACATCAGTGCCATGGCTGTTTTAAAGCAGGTTCTGGATGCCCTGGGGAAAGTAACCAATTTGGGAGTCAAACTTCAAGATTTTGCAATCAAATTTCAATGAAAGTTGTTTCAATCTTCAAGATTTTGCAAGCCAATGCCAATGGTAAATTTTCAAGTTCATAGCATGCCCCGGTTTCCTTGGAGCAGGTTCTGGATGCCCCAAGGGAAGAGACCTATTTGGGACATGACCGATATCCATATTAATAAGGGTGTCAAACTTCATTGTTCAAATCATTGTCAATAGTAGATTTCTCATGTCCACAGCTTGCCATAGTAGCCCTGAAGCAGGTTCTGGATGCTCCTGGGAAAGTGGTCAATAGGGGTATAAAACTTCAAGATTTTGCAAGCCAATGCCAATGGTAGATTTGTCATGTCCACAGCTTGCTTCAGTTACTCTGGAGAAGTTTCTGTGCTCCTCAGGGGATGCGGCCAATTGCTTCATCCAAAACCTGCTCCAAGGAAACCGGGGCAAACTGTAGCCCTGAAAAATCTATTATTGGCATTGGCTTGCAAAATCTTGAAGTTTGACACTCATGTTGATAAGGTTTCAGTTATGTTTCAAATTGACCACTTCCTACGGGGAACTCAGAACCTGCTCCAGAACGGCCATATAATCTTGTGATGCTGAAAAATCATCACCCATTTTGATGTGATTCAAAATATTAACATTAATTTTCACTTTATCGGAACCGATTTCAAGGAACTGGCCAGCTCTCAGTTGTTTCTCAACAGGCCTTGGATCTGTAGTCAGCATTGAATTTACAATTGCCTCTACTATCAGGAAAAATGTGAATTCAAATAAATTTTCATATCAGAAAAAAAGCGAAGAAAAAGGTCAGGTTTTGATATATCCCCGAAAATCCAGAACATCTCCGGTGTCCACTAGCCAAGACACATTTTCAAATAGTTTATTAAAACTGCTTTGAATCTCCAGTGCGATAACATCATAATTGGTTAATTTTTTAAAAAGTTAATGCTTTTTTAATTTTGACAAAACTTTCCCTGCCCTGCTCAATTTGTCCATCTCCTGTTTATCTATAAAAATCACTTCCTCTTTCAATTCGATCACACACATATCGAGGCAGCATACCGTGAACGACTTTAAAAATGAACACTTGTGATTTCAAAATAGGAATTTAGCCCTTTTACGGATGTTCCGGATCTTCCGGTGGTCCATTACGTGGTACTCTGGCTCCATATTCGGGTCAAAACTCCAAATTCATTCTGATAAGACGTTTTAGAGTGGTTTCGAATAAAAAACCACTAAGCACTACGATCAGTTTCGTGAATTTACCACTTTTACGGATATGTCGGATCTTCCGGGATCTCCCAATTAATTCTGATAAGACGTCGATGAGCGGTTTAGAAATAAAAAAAAAACACGGAGCTCTGGGATCGGTTTCATGAATTTACCACTTTTACGGATGTTCCGGATATTCCGGAGGATCATTACGTGGTCCCCAGGGTTCAGATTCCTGTCACAACTCTGAAATCATTCTAAGAATGCGTTTATGAGTAGCTTCAAAAATAACACGGAGCACTTGGATCAATCCAGATAAATGTGTCGAGTATTAGTACAAGACACTGAAGAAGTCTGCACATTGTAGATGAAATACGCGTATCTGTCAAGGATAAGCAAATAAGGTAGTGGAATTAAATGGAAATTACTAATCCTTCTCTCTCTCATTACACTTGGATCAGTTTCGTGAATTGACCACTTTTATAGATGTATCGGATCTTCCGGAAAACCTGGTCCCCTGGGTCCAAATTTCAGTCCCAATTAATTCTAATAAGACGTCTATGAGCGGTTTCGAAAAAAAAGAACATGGATCTCTAAGATCAGTTTCATGAATTGACCAACTTTAATTGATTTTCTGGATCTCCCTGTGGACCATTACGTGGTCCGCAGGGTTCAGATTCCAGTCACTGAATCAATTCTGAGAAGACGTTTATGAGTGGTTTCTAAAATAGCACGGAGCACTGGGATCACCTTCGTGAATTGACCACTTTTCGGAAGTTCCGGGTCTTCCGGAGGACAGAACTTGTGATTTTCTCGATGCATAATTTTCCCAATAGGTGGTTTTTAATAACTTTTCAGATGACACCAGGAAGTTATCTCTTCAATCTTAATTGATTGATGAGCGTTTTGATAGAATAATTTAATATAATGTATTGTACACTATTTACTTTCTCTATCACTTTAAACTATAACAATTTATAGTGTTATAGTTGAAAGTGATAGTGAAAGTGAATTACTGAAAGTTAATAATTGAAAGTGAATTAGTGAAAGTGAATTAGTGAAAGTGAATTAATGAAAGTGACAGTGGTACAATAGTAGAATAATTAGAAGGAAAAACAACGTAAAAGGTATATCCCTTCAAATTACCCTTCAATAGAAGTTTGTCCCCAATTAGCTCTCATCCCATATGGTACGTGTATTCGTTCCTATTGTGCGGTCCCTACTGTGCGGTCCTGACTGTAAATCATTATTGCTTCCCATTTCTGACACAGCGTTATCGTTCGGCTCATTGATCGCTTGTCATTTTGTCATTTTGAGGCACCAAATTTTTTCCAGTTTCCCAGCCAAATTTCTTTATTTTTGTATGATCACATTTGTTCAACTCCTCTCGCACAGATTTATGCAATTTAGTCGAGAAAATTGAATGAATATATTTTATTACTGGAGTATTTAGAATAAGAGTGTCACCTATAAAATTAACTTTAGAGGATATGTTCTATTTTCGCTCGCAATGGTTAATTTGTTGCTCATCGTGCTTAGTCTTGCTCAAGAGAGTTCAACGAATGAGATTTGAGAATGCTTTTCCGAACACTGGGTGTCACCTCAAGGTGACCATGAACCATGAATGAGGGTTGTTGGGGAACTGGATAATTGGCTCCTTCGACTGGGTGGATCCTCAACACTCGGTCTCTTCCAATGGGTTAATGGTAGTAATCCATAGGTTTTTAGTGGGGAATTCTTCCGCCGTAAAATCACTACACTCGCGGCTTAATTGAAACACTTTATTTAACCAAAAAACACTAACTACACAAACTACATTTATTGCCTTAAACTAACAATGGACACTTAATCTAAACGATAAAAACTAGCCATGCGTGGCGTTTAGAATACGCAGTGACTCCTACAATCTCCCATACAGCCTGGCATCTCACTCCGTATCGGCTACTCTCATTGTAGGTAGACACGAAGGGTTGTTTATCACTTCAGGCTTCCTACCAGTTTCTGCTCTGACTTGTCTACTGGATGGATGATTGGCAGAACAATAGGAAGTGGTCGTAATTATATCCAGTGGACATCAGGGTTGTAGTTTAAAGGGGACGGAGATGTCACTCCTCAACATCCTCACCCACCCAGTAATTGATCTAATTGCTGAAAATAAAATAAGCAAATCCTCTTCGACGGGAAAGGGAAGGGAACGTGTACATAGGATTCATTTATCATTTGTCCGGTAGCGGTAACAGACACAACTTCTCCACAGGCCGTTTAAGGAATCCGGACGCAATTTTCAACGTAACCACCCGAACTACTCCGTCAGCTCCCGGATGTACTTCGCTAATCCTCCCCATTCTCCATCTCATGGGGGGTTGGTTGTCCTCCCGGATAACGACAAGTTTACCGACCTCAATTTTCACTGGTGGTTTCCATCGTTTGTTCCTTCCTTGAAGCTGGCACAAATACTCACGGCGCCATCGCTTCCAAAAGTCCACCAGCAGTTTCTGCATCAGCTGAAAACGATCGAGTCGATTCATTGGAACGGTTTCCAGATCTGAATCCGGCAAAGCTTGCAGGTTTGATCCAGTGAGAAAATGGGACGGTGTCAACGGCTCCAAATCATTGGGATCGTCCGACATTGGTGTCAACGGCCTGGAATTCAGACAACCCTCAACCTGAACGAGTAACGTTGAGAAATCTTCTGGAGAGAGTGGCGTTTCTCCTACTACCTTCAGGAGATGGATCTTAGCAGACCGTACTGCGGCCTCCCATAGGCCCCCAAAGTGTGGGGCGCTTGGTGGGTTAAAATGCCACTGAATCCCCTCTTCTTGACAATGCTTCGATATTGTTTCTTGATGCTCCTTGTTCCTCATTGATTCGTACAACTCCCGCAGCTTGTTACGTGCCCCAACAAAATTAGTACCGTTGTCGGAGTACAAATCCTGGCATTTTCCTCTTCTGAATGTGAATCGTCGCAGCGCTTGAAGAAATCTGTCCGTGGAGAGGTCGGATACGAGTTCTAGATGAACTGCCTTAGTGCAGAGACAGACAAACAAAGCGACGTACATCTTCACAACCGGACGTCGTGGTGCTGGCCGTACATAAAACGGTCCAAAATAATCCACACCGGTCTGCGAAAAGGGTCTCGACACAGTGACACGTGGTGACGGTAACTCTCCCATGAATTGCTCTATCGACGATGGTTTCGCTCGGAAGCATTTGATGCATTGGTGGACAAAGTTTCGTGCTACACTTCTTCCTCCCAACGGCCAAAAGCGTAAGCGTATGGTTGCCAGTAGTAATTGTGGCCCAGCGTGCAATAACTTCTCACGATAATGGCGCAGTATCATCTTGGTGAGTTGATGACGGGCTGGCAAAACCATTGGGTGTTTGACATCATCAGCTTCCTCTGAGTGACGTAGCCTTCCTCCAATTCGTATGACTCGATCCTCGGATATGTACGGATTAAACCACCGTAGCGGACACTTCCTGGGAACCGATTCTCCCTTCGAAATTGCCTTCCATTCTTCCGCAAAGCATTCCTCTTGAACCTTCCGTACTAGGGTGATCTCTGCAATCCTCAGTTCGGTTGACGTGAGAAACTTCGGTGGTTTTCGTTGTTCGCGTGGAGTACGCAGTAACTTCAGATACCGCAACCAGTACGCCGTTCGTCTGATGAGTTCGGTATACGAGGAACATTGACCTAAATACCAATTGTTGAATTCTGAGATTACAGAGCTGATGTAAACAACCGCCGTACGTCGCCTTTCCTGTTCAGCTTCCGTCGTAATCGGGAATTCTGTTGATTTTGGCCACTGTTCTGGCTTCTGCTCCAGCCACCTGGGGCCTCGCCACCAAAAATCGCTCTGGATGATGTCCTCTGGCATGATACCTCTGGAAATCAAGTCAGCAGGATTATCAACTCCTCGAACGTGCCTCCACTGATCTGGATTGGTGAACGTGTGAATCCTTGCCACTCGGTTGGCGACATACGTAGTCCAGGTTGTAGGTGCAGCTTGGATCCAACGCAGCACGCAGGTGGAATCTGTCCAAAAATACGCCTGCGTAGGTATTTTTAGGGATTCTCGAACCTTGTCGAAGAGTTGCGCTGATAGCTACTACTACTGCCTCAACTCCCACGAGCATATTCACCACTGCGTTTAGAATACGCAGTGACTCCTACAATCTCCCATACAGCCTGGCATCTCACTCCGTATCGGCTACTCTCATTGTAGGTAGACACGAAGGGTTGTTTATCACTTCAGGCTTCCTACCAGTTTCTGCTCTGACTTGTCTACTGGATGGATGATTGGCAGAACAATAGGAAGCGGTCGTAGTTATATCCAGTGGACATCAGGGTTGTAGTTTAAAGGGGACGGAGATGTCACTCCTCAACAAGGGTAAAAGGGAAAAGCCATGGAATCAGGGTGGCTTCCATCCACTTGCTATAAAAAATTGTTTTTGTAAGTTTCAAGTTACAAGACGAAGTTTCAAAGTATGTATTTGACTTATAAAACATTCAAATTTCGCTGTCAGAGCGTCATAATCAGCGATTTTCTGATTCGTGAGCGTTCACTCAGAGTGAGCGTTCATGAATCCTAAAATCGCTGATTGTGACGCTCTGAAAGCAATATTGACTTGTTGTAGGTATGTGTCAAACACATAATTCAGAAAAATAAAATAGTTTTATAGAAAGTGAGTGGAAGCAAGCCTGCTTCGAATTCCAAAGTGTTTACACAGGAGGAACTAATCGACGTGGAAAACTTACTTTGACGACAGGTGCAAGTTGAAAAGTATCTCGACAAAGCAGCGATTCTGGGTCGTAGCTGTAAATCCCGTTCCAATTTGTTTCCTTTCTCTGTTGTTTTTTTTTCTGATTCCGGAAAAGATATAGAAAATAATCAGCCATGCCTCAAATCGGATGATCCCAACACTCAGTGCTATTTGAAGGGCAGTTCAAAAACGTCAAAACCTTTCTTTTAATTATGATGAAAAAAAATCCGTTATCAGGGGTACCATTACTGAGCCGCGAAAGTTTAAATTACTAGCTTCAATAAAAAAAAACTTTTCTTTCATCATTCTTGTCACATTTCCTTGACAAGTTGCTTATCTACTTAGTGCAACGCATACCACCAACAAGAATGGTGAGCTGGAATCGGTTCCGGATTAAAAGGCTCCACGCAATATGGAAGATTTGGACTGATGTTGAAAAACGTAAAAATTATATTC
The DNA here is from genome assembly GCF_037179485.1 of Ochlerotatus camptorhynchus. Lineage (NCBI taxonomy): Eukaryota > Metazoa > Arthropoda > Insecta > Diptera > Culicidae > Ochlerotatus > Ochlerotatus camptorhynchus. Next base: position 1,282,058 of record NW_027041022.1, read on the forward strand.
TCAGCATCGTACTGTTAGTCGCCGGAGTTCACCTGGATTCGAAAAACAAATCCCTCAGAAATGCATGGAATGCATATCGGATTCTGCTTCTTACTCATCTAGTTTTGTTGTTTTGGCGGTTTTGGATATGTTTCAATAGTTGGTCAAGTTTTGCATCAGTATTGCAATTGTGCCATGCAACCATCGGCATTGCTGCCATATTCACTCGTTTGTTCATTATCAAAAAAAACTATCACCTGTATGTGAAAGTGACGAAATTCATACAACGATTGGAACATCGAAGAAACGACGAAGCTGACATTGAGATAAGGCGCCAGGGAAAAATAATCATCAACCGAGCCATCAACTTCTTCCTGGGGAATTTAATATTTCAAACAACGTTAGCCTTCTCCGGCAAATTTGAAGCTGAAGTGGTGACCTTGCCGTTTGATTTAAGCGACTGGAGCCAAGTTGCAGCAGATATTGTGCAAAAAATCTACATACTGCTTTTGATTCCTTATTGTTTCATGGTGTGCGTTAACTTTCTGACCATTTTTATACCAATGATAGGGCTGCTATACGAACTGAAAGTTGTGGTGAAAGCTTTTGAATTTGGTGAAAAGTTTCCAGGAATAGACCAGCTGAACAACTGCATAGAAGATCACTCAGCCGTTCTCAATGAACTGAAGGACTTTAGCCGAGTCACGAAATGGTCGTTCTTTTTGATCTACTTCACTGCCATGATGAGTATGGCATTCGGCACAATTGTATTCATTTGGATTTCAAAGCTTAATATGTACGCTCTTATGTTGCTGGACTACACTTCACGATATTTGATTGAGTGCTTCGTATTTTGCCAATTGGTGACGGTTTTAAATGAGAATGTAGGATCCGTACAAACACGTCATTGCATCAAGTATGAAGTAATGTTTTTTTTTTTTTTTTTTACAGAATTCCAGAATTGGCCAGGTTATTTTTCAAACGGAGTGGTTACACAGTCATCCCTATTCGTCAAGCTACAAACTAAAATATCGATCCATAAAGGCGTCACTCCTGATGTTGATGGTTCGATCGCAGCGCAGCTTGAGAATCAGCTGTGGAGGCATTTTTGAAATGGATAAGCATTGCTTTACAAGCCTGATGAAGATGTCCTATTCTATAATAACATTTCTGTGGCATTTGAAGGCTTTGGTGGAGAAATCGTAGTTGATAGATTTGGGTGTTTCTCTACAGATTGGACATTCTCAATATACGTTGTTGCTTGTTGTTAGTTTCTCGCTATTCGCCTTTGTTCAAGCTGAGCAATTCGAGAGGACCACCATTTATTCAGCAACTTTTGGCTAGGAATTACACTGTAGACGTCAACATTCATCAGGATACTATTTCACAAATCAACCACGAGACTGAATCATTCAAGGCGAATCTTTCGAGCTACATGTAGGGTTCAAAATCTACTCAGACATTGATGTTTTGATTGTTATTATTACTAACTGGAATATTTGAAATAAATTTGACGTTTTTTTGTGTTTTAAAAATCCCATATTCGTAATTTCTCCACATGGTCCGGAAGACCATCACCGCACACTGGGCATTTGAGGAGTTAACAGGATTATAATTGGCTACCGCTGAAATCCTAAATATGATATCTTTGAAATACAGCGTTCAGAATCATGAGGGCCTAACTGCGATGATCGATTCCCTTAATTTATTTTATCTTTAGCTAATGACTCAGTTATAATAAAACAGCAAAAAAGGTTATCTTCCATTTAATTCCACTTAATTAATTTTGGTATCCATGACAGATACGTATTTCGACTACAATGTGCAGTCTTCGTCAGTGTCATTCTTAAGTGTACTTAAAGGGGTTAGATTGTGAATAGTTCTTTAGTGGGAATGACACTGATGAAGACTGTACATTGTAGTCGAAATACGTATCTGTCATGGATACCAAAATTAATTAAGTGGAATTGAATGGAAGATAACCTTTTTTTGCTGTTTTATTTAAGCATTCCGCTAACAACCCAATTTCATTACTTCATAATGACTCAGTTCGATTAACATTTCACGGTGCGTTTGATGTTGCTTTTGCTAACTAATACAACTTTTAGCCATTCTGTGTTAGAAAAAAATACCAGAAAATTGGACCGCTTCCAACAATGCAATCCAAAGAGAAAATTGATGAAGAGAATCGGTCATCGCAGTTTGGCCCTTATGATTCTGAACGCTAAAAATTTGTGTTATCTTAACGTGAAGCTCACAGTACCGAATATAATTTTTTTTGCTGGTTTGTGGTTTTTTTCTAAAATAATGGGAAAATATATCAAAAATACATTAAAATCAGTTTTTTTCCTGCGTTTGTGAAGAACATTTCATATAAAATTTTGTTTTGCTATTTCATCATTTTAAAAAGTTGGGGAAAATATTAAATTCACGTAAATTTTATTACGAGAAACAGGGAGTGCTAATTTTCTAGGATTTTTTTTATATAATATTTCGCTATTTCCCGCTGGCGAGTGCATGCTTCGTGTTGAGGTAAATATCGGTCCCATTTACGTTCATTCTTAGTAGACGTGAGAAAATCCACTTTTGTGCAAAATTGAATCGAATTGAACTCAATTTTGAGTCGATCTCATCGCCCGTGTAGATGAACCAATGCGGGAAGTCTTGCGCGTCCGCTTGAAGCTCCCTGGCGATGAAAGTTCTCCCATTACTTTTCCGTTTGTAAGCCATTTAGCTCCCAGCGTAGTCACATTCTACTCGGCTAACCCCGGCGATGGATTCAGCCTACGCAAACGGAGAGTTCCCCCGGCTATTACATTCTAGCTGGTCTTCTCGCCATTTTCGCTGCAACGCTAACATGATCTGCGTTACTGCTCTGCTGACGGTGTTAAAGGGGCCCTCCTCTCGACACATTTCTTCGACGATATTCTCCGCACTAAGGGCGAGCATCTCCTCTCGCACAGCATCAAATCTAGGACATTCGAAAACCACGTGCTCTGGTGATTCTTCCTCATTCCCCCACTCCGGACAGAAGGGTGACGTTGTGAGTCCGAACCGATGTAGATACTTCCTGAAGTAGCCATGACTAGACAGGAACTGCGTCAAGTGGAAGTTGAATTCTCTATTCTTCCTGTTCACCCAGGTGGAAAGAATCGGTCTTAGCCCACTCCTGCTGCGACTGAGCCATTGATACCGTTCCTACCATTTTTCGTACTACTCTGGTTTCTTCCTCACATAGCACTCGTAGTCCTCCGTCAAGGTGATGCCGATTGGGATCATACCGGCGATAATGCATACTGCCTCCCTCGATATGGTTCTGTACGTACTACTCAATTTCCTTTGGTTCTGATTCGTTTTCAGCGCTTCAATCCAGACTGGACCTCCGTACCTTAGTATCGATGAGGACACATTATCCAGAAGACGCCTCTTGCTGCTGCTTGGACCAGAATTGTTCGGCATGATTCTGGCTATTGCGTTGATGACATTCACCACCTTGCAGTTACTGACCAACATCACTTCTGTTTTGTGGTGGGCTATCTGCAGCTTCTCTCCTTGTATCAATTATCACTTCGGTTGACAACACTTCCACTTGAAACTTCATTTGGGAAGAATACGCAAACGCGGTCCGTGACGGTTTAGAATCGGTCGACGCACAGTGGGGTATTTATTAATTCTAGCTGGCCAAAAATATTTAACCACTCTAACTTGTCACATACATCTTATTATTCAAGGATAATAATATTTTATTGTAAAAAAAGGGCGTAGTCATGATTTGGAGGGGGAGGGGGTCATGTTATAATGATGTGTTTTTTTTTTAATTTGTAAGTCGTTAAGTATTCTTCGGATATAGTTACCGTCAAAGGATGAAATATTGGGAACTAGTAATACTTTAAATAAAAAAATATAAAAATACAATTACACCTGCGGTCAATAAAAAAGCACCAAAAGCCGAATTTGGTTTACAAACTAGTCACATTTGACATGCTGTAAATTTGTTCTGTAATGATCAATTGCTGAACCACAAATATGCTGAGTTTTGCGTGAAAGGCCAAACTTTTTGAAACTCCTGCCGGAAATTGGCGATATGGTTAAAAACGTTTAAAATAAAAGCATTTTTGAAATTCGAAATATTTCAAGATACTTATTTTAAATTTGTTTTCGTACACGCAAAGTTCACAATACTTTCGTTCTGCATAACAATTTCAATTAGTCGATCATAACAAACAAATTTACATAAAAGTTGGCTAATTTATATGAAAATCCGCCTATGATGCTATTTTCTTGGCCGCAGGTGTAAACATTTATGAGAATGTAAAAAATTGAAGATTTTTTTGACGTTGATTGTAGTCATTGTAAAATAAGTTCAGCTAAAAGAGAACAAGGTTATTATATTTAGATTTTGATATTTAAGGTTAAAGTTGATGGAATGCACAAATGGCTGCTATTTTGTTTATTTTTCCTTACCACTTCGAATTTTTGGCGGCACGATTCTTAGAAACTAAAAGGATTTCGCGTGCCAAATTATAATCAATCTTATGCTGCACTGCACCATACATGTCATTACAATTTCATGCACGCAAACTTTGTAGTTTCTAAGATTCGTGCCGCCAAGAATTAGAAGTGGTAAGGAAAAATAAACAAAATAGTGGCCATTTGTGGATTCCACCAACTTTTACTTTAAGATAATAATTATATTACACCAAGTATTACACAGCAACAACAAATTTAACAATTCAAAAACAATAACAAATCAACAAGTAAAAAAAAAAACAAATGAAATTAAAAGAAAAAAAAATCATTCCGAATTTGAGAAGACATTTTATTATTCGTCTGTTTCATATGTTTCTTGCATCTCTATTTTTTTCCAGACGATCTTCGCTTTCTTGGATGAGGTCCTGTGGGAGTAACAATTACAATTTTTCTGTCGTCAATGCCTTTTACTTTTTTCGCGGGATTTTTCTAAATCCTTAAAGAATATTTATTTACTTTCTTGTATGATAATCATTACGTTGTTTACCTGTGGAGGATCAGAACTAAGCAGCAGTCTATTCAGTACATCCATGTTGCAAGCCTGTCTTGAGAACTTTCTGGAAATGGCGGTGTAATCTTAAATATTTGTTTCTTGATTCTATAGCTTCTTCTGACAACTGCCCTATTGGAAGCAGTGCATGTTCTATAACAATGATAGTGTAAATTAAAATTGTACGCAGAGTTGGAATCATCGGATTCCACGGACACAGTGGAACGTATATCTCCGCTGTTTCTTGAGTCAATTTCCCAACCTTTTTCGTATCAATTTTAAAACCCCTAGCTAGTGTTTCCAATATAACTTTAAGCCGGTAGATCAAATTAAAATCAACACTTGTGATTTGAGCAGCGGTTTTCGGATCAGCAAAGAATCTTTGACTAGCGTTTCGAATTTCTAAAGCCTGGTTTTGGAAAACCCACAAGGAGTCCCAATTTTCCGAAGTTTTCTTGAATGTGTTCTTTTGTTTCTTTGACGATTTGCTTTTCATTGCCAGTTAACCGCCATTTTTTGATCGGCAACTTGTAATAAAGATGTAAAATTCGAATCCTGGCATGAAAAATGGATAATCAGGATTTAAGGGAATCTGTGTTGATTTCTTTTTTAACACCAAGATTATTAAATTCCTTTGAACTTGCGCCACATATACAACATCTCATCGTTGATGTCGTTTCAGCTGCAGTATTACACACTTTACCATCAACCATAGTGAGCTTAAAAGTATGTCTAATAGTAATCTGCTTGCCATCTAATGCAACTTTTGTCGGCCGTTGCGAATTAATTGCATCTCTTCATTAGTTACCTAAGATGATTCCTTGATAAACCTAATGCGGATTGGGCGAGAATAGCAAGGTGAAGATGGAGTTGGGTTTTGCCAAACTATTTTTGCATTGGATCCACAAACGGTACAAATGAACTTTGGAACACACTCGTATCAGAATCCATATCCACGCGCACCTGATGGAATTATTAAACAAGACAAAAAAAAATTGCTTAAAAATATACCTGAGAGGAAACCATCCCCCCCCCTTCCCCCTTCCAAAACAAGGCCTTGTCCGCCTAGGTTACTGCCATATAATGCATGAAAATGTCAATAACTGCATTTGTGTACATTTTTTGATAAATTCACCTATATGGACACGCCATCTTCATTTTCCAATTTCTCGAAAGATCGCAAATAATCGCAGCTTATTTTTTGCTATAATCTTCTATACACATGTACATATAATGCCTCATATACGGCTTTACAGGATATTACAGGATAAGTCAACTTTTTTATCATGATATATCTTTGTTATAGTTTAAATAGCACTTGAAGACAAGATTTTCATAAACTGCTTCTACAAAGTCAAAACTAAGTGAAATCAGCTGATGTCATCTGGAATTAATATTTCAATACCTGCTTGATCACTATCCATTTTTGCAAATTATTGTGATTATCCCAACAACAAGTAGAGACACGTAAACAATAGCACTGCGGAACGATTTTTTCTAACAAACTAACACGATTCAACAACAGGCTAGTTTGAACTGATGCCACAACGCGGTAAGTTTAGAAAAAGAAATTATGAGTACAGGGCATTGTTACCCTACCTCTGAAGTATACAATGCATGTATTCAGAATCTGGTTTGGCTTATTTTGCGAAATCGACTTTTGGCCAGCTAGCGTAGAACAAATACCCCTCCGTGCGACGTTCTCTCTCCGTTGGATGAGTACTCCTTCCTATCGTGGCTCATAGTAGATTGCGCGCTTCATGCACAAACGAAGCCTGTTCCTGCAAACGCAAACGTCCTTCGTGAATAACGAGAAGTCTACCGCGTTTAAACAATTTCGTAAATACGGTTCCAGCGAATACTTTGAGTGGTATACGGAGCTAGAGGAAAAGTTTAAGAGCTTGGTCAGGGCCAAAAAACGCGGTTACTGGCGTCGGTTCGTCGAAGGGCTATCGCGAGAGACTTCCGTGCAAACGCTCTGGAATGTCGGCAGGAGAATGCGTAACGCGGCATCGTCGGTCAACGAGGACAAGGAGTACTCTAACAAGTGGATTTTCGACTTCGCGCGTAAGGTTTTTCCCGATTCGGTTCCGGTTCGATGCAACACTCGCGATCCGTCGCTGGAAAACGATGACATGGGGGTATGGTAGAATTTTCAATTGCTCTTCTTTCATGCAATAGCTCGGCTCCGGGAATTGATCGAATCAAGTTCAACCTGCTCAAGAACCTCCCAGAAGTCACAAAGAGGCAATTGTTGAACTTGTTCAATCGATTCCTTGAGCTCAACGTTGTTCCGGATGATTGGAGACAAGTGAGAGTTACCGCCATCCAGAAGCCCGGTAAACCCGCGTCGGATCATAATTCGTACCCACCCACAACATGGGGAGCAGCAGTGGCAGAAACTTCCACCAAAGATGCGACACCTGCAGAACAATAATGACGGTCGAGCACATTCTAATAAACTGCCCTTGTTTCCACGGACCACGAGAACTTTACGGGATCCCGAGCAACATCCGAGACGCCCTTCAGAACAACCCGGTAGCAGAGGCACAACTGATATGTTTCGCGAAGGAGGCTGGAATCTACAAGAGGGTTTAACCCGTATATATTATGACAGTAGGCCCGGCATTCCCTGCCGGTAGCGGGTGCCAGGTATCTCCTGGCAGCTGCTACCGGTGGGGCTCTGCTGGGGTCCTCAAAACAAAACAGAAAACACAAAAGATGACAACAACATAGGACAGTAAGGCAAAATAAGTTCCCTTCTGGAACCGCAACCACCATTCAACTCCGCAAAATAAAAACTTGGCGATGGCCTTCCAGCGGGCGCTATTGAATGCATTCTTCACATCAATCGTAATCACGGCGCAGTATCGATTTCCTCTCCGCTTCTGTTTGGAATCTTTCTCGGCTCTGTCAATCACTGTCCGAGTTGCATCCACCGTCGATCTCCCTTTACGGAATCCAAACTGCCTCTCCGACAATCCGTGTTCACTCTCCGTACATTTCGTCAGCCTGTTCAGGACGATCCTCTCCAAGAGCTTTCCGACAGTATCCAGCAAGCATATTGGCCTATACGGGTCGGTAAATGCTGGGTAATGCGCAATACAGATCCTATTGAAATCACTAGCCTCTACCCAGCAACTCCTATCCCTACCTCCCCGTGGTACCGGCCGGGAACTGTGAGCAACCTTAGGGAAGATCGGGTAACCAACCCCGGTGTGAGCTTTGGTCATAAGCTGACAGGGAGGGGGGGGGGGTCTGCTTCGGCAAGCCTGAGCGTCTGTTCTCCAGGAGGAGCGGCTCACAACAGCGTCTTTTCCCCATGTTAGGGGCTCTCGATTTCACCGCCTCCAAGAACATGACCATACCTTTTTCCAACACAGCCTCCCTTATCGTTACACCCGGAGATCACCACAGCAGTCGGAATCGCAAATCGACCACGTTCTGATTGATGGACGGCACTTCTCCGACATTATCGACGTCAGGACCTATCGTGGCGCTAACATGGACTCTGACCACTACCTGGTGATGATCAAACTGCGCCCAAAACTTTCCGTCATAAACAATGTACGGTACCGACGCCCGCCACGGTACAACCTAGAGTGACTGAAGTAACCGGATGTCGCCTTAGCATACGCGCAGAATCTCGAGGCAGCGTTGCCAGAGGAGGGCAAGATCGATGTGCTCCCTCCAGAGGACTGCTCGAGTACAGTAAAAGCAGCCATCACCGACGCAGCCGAGAGCACCATCGGGTATGTGGAAAGAAGTCGACGGAATGAATGGTTCGACGAGTAATGCAGAGCAATTTTGGTGGAGAAGAACGCAGCGCGGGCGGTAATGCTGCAGCATGGAACCCGACAGAACGTGGAACGATATAAACAGAAGCGGAAACAGCAGACCCGCATTTTTCGGGAGAAAAAATGCCGCCTGGAAGAAGCGGAGTGCGAGGAAATGGAACTGCTGTGTCGTTCCCAAGAAACACGGAAGTTCTACCAGAAGCTCCACGTATCCCGCGACGGCTTCGTGTCACGAGCCGAAATGGGCAAGGATAAGGACGGGAGCCTCTTGACGGACGGACGTAAGGTGATTGAAAGGTGGAAGCAGCACTTCGAGGCGCACCTGAATGGCGAGGAGAACATATGTAGGCACGGGAGACCAGCGCAATGGAGGAAACGACTACGTCAGTGCAGCAGAGGACGGAACTGACCCAACTCCCACGCGGAGGGAAGTTAAGGATGCTATTCAGCAGCTCAAAAACAACAAAGTAGCTGGTCTTCTGGGGCACGCGCAGAAGACGACAGGCTACCAGCCCCTGATCTTCAAGAAGTTGAGGAGAAGATCGGTCGGCTGAAGAACAACAAAGCAACTGGTGTAGATCAACTACCAAGTGAGCTATTAAAATACGGTGGTGTAGCACTGGCTAGAGCGCTGCACTGGGTAATTGCCAAGATTTGGGAGGAGGAGATATTACCGGAGGAGTGGATGCAAGGTGTCGTATGCCCAATCTACAAAAAGGGCGACAAGTTGGATTGCAACTACCGCGCGATCACGCTGCTGAGCGCCGCCTACAAGGTATTCTCTCAAATTCTATGCCGCCGTCTGTCACCATTTGCAAGAGAGTTCGTGGGGCAATACCAGGCGGGATTCATGGGTGCCCGCGCTACCATGGACCAAATTTTCGCGATTCGGCAGGTTCTGCAGAAATGCCGCGAATACAACGTGCCCACACATCATTTGTTCATCGATTTCAAATCCGCATACGACACAATCGATCGACACGAGTACGGATTTCCGGATAAACTCACGCGATTGGTCAAGGCGACGATGGATCGAGTGATGTGCGTTGTTCAAGTATCGGGGACACTCTCGAGCAGTGTTGGAAAAGTTCACCAAAACTCACTATGACTCGCGAACTTTTCCCTTGGTGAACTTCGTGAAATATCGCAATATTTTCCAACGCTGCTCTCGAGTCCCTTTAAATCTCAAAGGGGGTTACGGCAAGGTGATGAACTTTCGTGTCTGCTGTTCAACATCGCGTTAGAAGGTGTGATCAGAAGAGCTGGGATAGACACGAGTGGCACGATCTTCAGGAAGTCCATCCAGCTTCTTGGCTTCGCCGATGACATTGACATCATGGCACGGAACTTTGAGAGGATGGCGGAAACGTACATCAAACTGAAGGCTGAAGCTAGATGGATTGGACTTACCATCAACGCATCAAAGATAAAATACATGAAAGGAAGAGGTTCTAGAGAAGACAATGTTAGCCTCCCACCCCGAGTTCAGATTGACGGTGACGAAATCGAGGTGGTCGATGAGTTCGTGTATTTGGGATCACTGGTGACCGCTGAAAACGATACCAGCAGAGAAATTCAAAGACGCAGGGAATCGTGCCTACTTTGGACTCCGGAGGACGCCCCGGTCGAATAAAATTCACCGCCGCACGAAGTTGACTGTCTACAAGACGCTGATTAGACCGGTGGTCCTTTACGGCCACGAGACCTGGACTATGCTCGTGGAGGACCAACGCGCCCTTGGTGTTTTCGAACGGAAGGTGTTGCGTACCATCTACGGTGGAGTGCAGATGGATGACGGAACGTGGAGGAGGCGAATGAACCACGAATTGCACCAGCTGCTGGGAGAACCTGATTGGTAAGGTAAGTACGCTGAATTCAGGCCGAAATTCATGAAGTTATATGATAGAAGTGAGATATGAGTTGTAAAATGGGAGCAGTAAGCTGTGAAAAGTTAATAAATTAGAAGTGTAACGCGTAGAGTAAGCTATGGAAATTGAATGAGATCGATCTGAGTAGTAAGTATTATTATTAAAATTTAGCAAATATAAGAAAACTGATGAAATCCGTTAAAATTTGGCTAAGATATGAAAGTCGGCTGTAGTTCATTTTGTTGTTTTCTCAATCTTCTGCACATTGGAAACCAGAAGCTGAAAGTAAGTTTTGTCTGCTCAACAGAATTGTTAAAAAACAATATCCAGAAATTTGGATTCCTAACTGCAACATATCCAAGGGATGAGTCAGTATATCTAGGTGCCATTCAATTTATTGATATTATTGTATTACATAGCAATGAACGAGTAAACTCAAGCATCCATCTTCTTCGCCTTCACCCACAGTCCACCCTGGAGCGTCAAAACCGCACTGGCAGGGTCAAATATCGGGGTAGTCTCCATTCGTGCACCCAACGTAAAGCGGAAATTCTTCAGCAAAGTCGCCAATCCAATGCGAGTCTGCATCAGTCCGAAGCGCATCCCAATGCAGACACGAGGACCCTCTCCAAACGGAAGGAATGCCATCGGATGACGGGCTGCCACCTGGTCCGGGTTGAATCGATCCGGGTCGAACTTCATAGGGTCCGGATAAAATTCCGGATCGTGGTGGATGGCGAATGGGGAAATCATAACCGACGTACCCTTTCCAATGGTCAGCGACGATCCGGAAACATTATAGTCCTGAGTTGCCGTACGAAGAATGTTCGGTACAGGTGGGTATTTCCGAAGGCTTTCTGAAATTTGTAACTACTTTTATAGCAACGTTTTGATGACTAAGAAACTAGATCTAACCATTAATGCACTTTTCCAAGTATTTCATCTCATGAACTGCTTCATAGGAAAGTGATCCATGCTTGCTAATAGTGTCGAGGACATCCTTCCTGGCTTTGTCCTGGAGATTTTGATTCAGGGCAAGTTCATACAAACAGAACGACATCAGTGTCGAGGAGGTTTCAAACCCAGCAAAGAAGAAAACGAACGCCTGAGCAGCAACTTCTTTAACGGATAGCGTGCCCAACTGTTGATCCGTGCTGCCCTGTTCCAAAGCTTGTCCATTTTTCAGCTTTATCATCAAGTCCATGAAATCATTCCGTTCGATTTTGTTCTTCTCTCTGTACTCAATATTATCCGAGACAACTTTCAAAAAGAACTCCGAAACTTTCGGATTCAGCGTCACGGTTCTTAATGCAAGTGCCAGCGATTTAAACTGCTGAGTCAAAAGAAGCTTCACGAATCCAATTTTCCCAAAGTTGAATATTTCCCTGCCATATTTGCGAAACTCGGCATTGGGATCACGCAAACTGTTACACTCCAGTCCAAACGCACAATTTCCAATCACATCCGTCGTGAAGCGTGCGAGAATATCTTTCAACTCAATCTCACCACCACCAGCAGTCTCCTTCACGATACATCGCTCCAATTCATCGGCACAGTCCCGAACAATCGGAAGCATCATTTTCATCTTACCCGACGTAAACGTGGGCGTTAGCTTGACGCGCATATTCTTCCACTTGATGCCTTCCATGCTGAAGAGATGGGCACTCAATGGATCATCCTTTTCGTTGACGTAAACCGAACGGTCGTGAAAGGAGTTGAAGTCCTTCACCAGAATGGTTTTGATGAAGTCGAGGTCCAGTGCCAGAACCACGGGGTTGATGAAGAAGTAGATTCCTCCGAACAGAGCATTTCCCTTCAGTTTGCAGTACAGCTTTTCTATGGCTGCGGAGAAATGTTGTGTTTTACCTGTTCCCCCCAGGTTCCCGAGGGGGAAGGTGGGATTTACGTACGGCACTCCTCGCACTTTCCAATAGTTGAACCGTTGTTTGACGAACAGAAACACCAAGGTCACGACAGCGATTAGCAGTAATACAATCATCTTTATACGGAAAATTTAATGTTACGCGTAACGCAAACAAAACACCGGTCTGTTCGCTGCACCAGCTTGCAATCGAATACCGAATGAACCGGATTGAGTTCTGTATACTAGCTGCAAGTTGTTGGTTAATGTAGTGTTAGTAATTCTTCATGGAAGCGTAAACAGTTTAGAATTGTGCACACAATTCTAGCTGTTATAAGATCCACTTTAGAGACAACGTGTTCAACATATTGGTTATTTCGTTTGTACACACAAATAAGTGGTATGTGCTCGGCTGTGAGGAGATCTAGGTAGACAATGGAACACACTGAAGAAATTTTCAATAATGAATCAATACTCTCAATTTATTTGCTGGACAGACAAGGATGAAGTGGCAAAATTCGGTGCCTTATCTATTTTATTTTCTTTTTCTTTTTTTTTGTAACTTATGATTGATTGCGTATAGTGCCTTCCCATTTTTAGTGGGACTGCAGACGCTTATCAAGAAAGCAATTTTTGTTTGTAATCAAGAGATGGGATGTAAACACAATTCCAAGTGTTTTCTATTGAATTTTATTTATAGGCAGAAAAGCTTAGCACGCATATGTTGAAAACAAAAATACCGCTGTAGTTTTTAAATTCCAGGAGTTGGAAGGGGTTGCATTAATTTAATAGCTAAGTAGAATTAGTAAGAGTTGTTTGGTTGATTATTTTTAGTATAGCGTGTTTCATCGACGGCTGGCAAATGACTGGGATAATGCGTACCGTACCGCGTACTTGAAGGTCATAAAATAGACCCGTCACGCAAGTGAAAGTGGTCCATAGCCTCTTGCCCAGTAGCTCCTATCCCTTCCCCCCCGCCGCGCCGGCTGGGGTACGAGTAACCTTAGGGGAGATCGGGAAACCAACCCCGGTGGGAACTTTGGTCGTACGCTGACAGGGAAGGGGGAGCTGCATCCTTTTCGGAGGATGTGGCTTACAAAACCCGAGCGTCTGTTCTCCATGTTAGGGGCGGCTCAAACAGCGTCTGACTGGCATCCAGCGGCTGAATACAAAATGCTTCTCCCCGAAAGCTATACCCAAGATGGCAGTCCAATCATGGCGGATAGGAGACCTTAGGCCAACCAGCTACTGTATCCGAAACCTTCAAATTGTTACAGAAACCTATAATGAAAGATTACGAACTGATTTTATGGCAACGACTTTTAGCGCTAAACAACGGACAAGAATGTACTGGAATGTACTGACGCTAGCCCAAGACGGTAAACTGGCACAACTCACCAGTGAGGCCCGCCGTATGAAGCTAGAAATCTTGGAACTTAGTGAAGTCCTCTGGCCGAACTTTGGAGAACACAAGCTGCCTTCGGGACAGGTACTTTCATATTCTGGTATGCGAGGTGAAAACGCTCCGCGACATCGTGGAGTTGGCTTTCTGCATAGCGCCCAAGCGCTAGGGGTCGATCGCATATCAGAAGAGATGCTCAAAGCTGACCCCATGCTAGCCTCACAAATGTTGCATCAACTATCTGTCAATATCTGGGACACCGCGACTTTTCCAGCCGACTGGATGCAGGGCATCTTAGTGAAGGTCCCCAAGAAGGGGGTTCCAACTGTATGCGACAACTGGCGAGGCATCATGTTCTCAAAGTTCTGTGTAAAGTTATCCTCAATCGGATACAGGAGAAGATCGACGCGGCTCTCCGACGACAGCAGGCAGGATTCCGTGCTGGAAGATCCTGTGTGGACCATATTGTCACGCTCCACATCATCCAGGAGCAGGTCAATGAGTTCCAAGAGTCCCTGTACTTGGTATTCATTGACTACAAAAAAGCTTTTGACTGACTAAACCACGAAAACTTGTGGGGCGCTCTGAGATGCAAGGGAGTCCCTGATAAGATCCTGATCAACCTCATCGAAGCGCAGTACGAGGCTTTCACATGCAGAATGTCGCACAACGGAGCTTTGTCTGACCCGACAAAGGCACCCACGCATGTGAGGCAAGGATGTATATTATCACCGCTACTGTTCCTCATCGTAATCGACGAGATCATGGTTGGAGCCGTTGACCTTGTACCGAACCGTGGGTTGCTGTGGCAGCCTATTACCATGGAGCATCTCAACGACTTTGATTTGGCTGATGATGTTGCATTATTAGCACAACGGTGCTCTGACATGCAGAGTAAGCTCGACGACATTGCGAAACGCTCCTCTGAAGCAGGTCTAACCATCAACGTCAACAAGACCAAATCGTTGGATGTCAACACGGAAAACCGTTCCAATTTCATGGTAGCTAGGCAGGCAGTGGAGAAAGTCAAAAACTTCCAATATCTTGGCAGCCAGATATCGTTGGACGGCGGCATCAAGAGCGACATAGGTGCACGGATTAAGAAGGCGAGGGCTGCTTTTGCCAGTTTGCGAAATGTTTGGAGAGCGAATCAGATCTGTCGACGCACCAAAATCCAAATGTTTAACTCGAACGTGAAGTCTGTGCTATTATACGCCAGTGAAACATGGTGTGTATCAGCGGAGAACTCTCAGAAGCTGCAGGTGTTTATCAACCGATGTCTGCGGTACATAATTCGTGCCTGGTGGCACCACAATTGGATCGCAAATTCCGAGCTTCATCGTTTGTGTCATCAGAAGCCGTTAGAGACAGAAATTCGTGAACGGAAGTGGAAACGAAATCTGCAAGCAAGCACTGGACTGGAATCCAGCAGGACATCGCAGCAGAGGCAGACCCAGAGGCTCGTGGCGGCGGAGCCTAAACAGTGAAATTAAGAACGTTGACCGAATTTTGACTTGAGCACAGGTCAAGGCCAAAACTAGTAATCGCCCAGGATGGAAATCTTTCACAAAGGCCCTTTGCATTCCTGGAGGTGCACAGGTTCGTTTAGTAAGTAAGTAAGTAAGTTTTTCATCGACAGTACCTGGATTTGCTTAAGGTGATTTCGATGGAACTAATTGTATTTGAATTACCAACAATGATAATCATTATCCTTATAACGTTAATTTTCATCATTTAATTATTGTGTGGCCAGAATCGGGTGAAGAAAACTATGTTGGATGAGTTCCGGGTCGTTTTATGCCTTTTCTGAATCAATTTAATGCAAAGGTGGTGCAATTTGAATGCATGCATGAATCCGCGCCATTAGACATTGATCATGGTTAGATTTGGTGAGTTTGTTCCAGTTGAAAAACATTCTTATATTTAGATTAATCATCATTGTTCTCGAATTCCGTTTGTTCCCCGGCAGGATATCCTCGATCGAACATGATCTATTCTAGAAGAACGTTTCGGGGGGTCCTCTTTGCGTTGATAGAGTCTCTTCATCGACTTTCTCTTATGATGACCATGGCTGTGCAGGCAGATTAGGTGATATTTTTGCCACATAGCTTGATAAATCTAGCGCTCAACGCATCGAACACAGCAGGAAATGTTTTTGGGTGGTTGACAAACGACAGGATCGGTGTAGAGACTGGATACGTGAAAATAGGACCTTTTGAGGTGGTATTTTTCTGTTGTTGCGGTTAGATACTTGCAGGGCCAGATTTGAGAGGGTACCCGGCCAGGAGGCTAAGTAAATATTTGTTGTTTTTTTTATTAAATAGAGCACATTTCATCTGCTAAAGCAAATAATTTTCATTTTATGTTCAATCATAAATTTTAGTTCAGAACTTCTGATTTAATTTTATACGTTGGCCTTCCAATACATCTGAGCTTGTTGTTAACCAATTGCTGAGTTGCACAGACTAACATTCTGAATGTTAACCATTTTCTCTGATTTAATTTGAAGCTAATGTTGGCATAACCCTCGCAACTGGTTGCAAGCTTGTTTACAACATTGCTGATGTATGCAATATTGCGCTGAATTTTACATGATATATATTTTACATATAGCGTTGATTACGCGTGCACTAGAAATCACATATATACAAAGGTTTGAGCTGGACGATTTATCTTTAAGATAATTAAATATGACATTTTAACCAGGTTAGCAAACAAAACCGAACTGGTTAAAGTTACAGATATGAATTCCCTCTAGAGTTTACAGTTGCTTCACAGTGATATAAATGTGGAAAAGCTAAGGCGTCCACCTCTTAGTTTGCCTTTTTGTCCACCTAAAATATTCATAAGTATTACAAGCAATCAAGAGTTAATGAACAATCAATAAAGCATCCTTTTACACAAGCAACCTTGGAATCTGATGCTATCATAATTTTCAGCAATGGCATGCTCACGAACCCCTAACATTTGCCAGAAAACTAACTTCTAACTCAAGGTTTCTTCCAAATAAGCTTCAAAATTGTA
The DNA here is from genome assembly GCF_037179485.1 of Ochlerotatus camptorhynchus. NCBI lineage: Eukaryota > Metazoa > Arthropoda > Insecta > Diptera > Culicidae > Ochlerotatus > Ochlerotatus camptorhynchus. The sequence continues at coordinate 1,299,009 of NW_027041022.1, forward strand.
TTTTTTTTTTATCAAATTTTAAATTCAGAGTTATAACATGTCATAACAGTTGTCAAATAGTTGCAACACAGAAACCACCCTCAAGATAGCGCTATAACATGTTATAGCTCTGTAGTCTGAACAAGGCATAAGAAACCAATCTGATAGTGATTTCTAAAGTTATTCAAGTTTGGGGCTGTCTTTCCGTGACTCTCAACAGAACCCGTGTCATGAAGTTTTTTCGGAGCTTCACAGGGCAGAAGCTCCGAAAACAAACTCCTCCAGTGAACCCCCGACGTGATTTCGTTTGCGACGACGTCACGGAGAAGCGTACCACAAGGGCTGATCCTGGGGACTCTTTTGGTGATATTTTATATTAGCTGAACCTGATATGGATGATCAAAATGTGAAATTTACAAAAGGATAACAGATACAGGACTACAGGAAATTCTCCCTGAAGAAAAATAATCACTAGGAATCGGGATGTACTCAAGGAGAGGCAACATGCTAATTCTGTTGAATAGTACCAGGTGGATAACAGCCTGATTCAAGCAAGAAAGGTGGACCATGAAAGTACCAGTAGCACCATGCAATTTCATTCTGTTGACATTGCTCATGGATCCATTTGGTGAGTTCGTTCCTACTTATTAACACTTGGGATTATGATGGCCACCACTGAATTGTCACAAACATCTGCAGAGTCTGGTGAGAGCTTACCATTTATTCAATTTAAATATTTGTACAGCAGTCGTTTGATTTAGGCACGGTTCGATTTTAGCAACAACATCACAAAACCGTTCGCTTTTGGCACGGGGTTTAATTTTGGCAACGAGCCAAGATTGAATGGAATTTGAAAATAGTGTGTTTTTTCTCCTTGTGATTACAGCTTTTAATAAAAAATTTATTATTAGTAACGTCTATGGCGATGCCTCGCAGTGGTCCAATGTCAACAAAATCATAAATTGAATTTGAAAATAATACTGTTCGATTTTGGCAACACTAAATTTTTGGGCTTGCTGCCAGAAATGAACGGGTACAATTAAACTGAAAAGGAATAAGTGGATTAAAAGTTTGTTAATAAACGTTTTAAATCTTGTACGCGAAAACCCAACCCTCTTACCTCGTGGAAGTGCAGAGGATTTCTCGTCTTCCATCAAAGCGAGTGTCACGTCAACACATTTCTTCCCATTCCTTTCTTGGCCTGCGTTAGGGCGCGGCCGGCGCTGGTATTGCCAAGTTTGAGATCACCAGTTTTTACACATTGAAGATGATTGCTAGTCCCAAGCATCAGGATTTTCCAGTAATCAAAGGATCACATTTTAGTCCTTGTTACTTTTTATGACTTGATTTTAGTGACAAGACTCGGGTATTTTTATATTGTATATTTCAAATCAAAAATATTGTTTATGTTCATTATGATTTCACTTAATCCTTTTCCCTTATAACCTTTTCCCTTCTCCTTTTCCTTTCCCTCTTTTCTTTTCAGAAAGCGTGTAATGGCGCTATAGCCATAAGTCATAAAAGGCTAGGACAAGACTTTGTGCTCATGCCCCAACCGTCAGAAGAAAATGGAGCACAATTTAACCTTTCTAGCTTTGATGCCCAATGTTTTCTGAATCATCTTGTCCCTTAAATGCTGCACAGTAGGCCTGGCTGTTTTGATATGTTTGACGCATCTTCGATGTGAAACATACATCAATTAGCCAAGAAAAATAATGTAGGTATATATATCATTTTTCAGGATGCCTTCAAGAACTGGCTGTGCTAGATTAGATTAGATTAGATTAGATTAGATTAGATTAGATTAGATTAGATTAGATTAGATTAGATTAGATTAGATTAGATTAGATTAGATTAGATTAGATTAGATTAGATTATATTAGATTAGATTAGATTAGATTAGATTAGATTAGATTAGATTAGATTAGATTAGATTAGATAAGATTAGATAAGATTAGATTAGATTAGATTAGATTAGATTAGATTAGATTAGATTAGATTAGATTAGATTAGATTAGATTAGATTAGATTAGATTAGATTAGATTAGATTAGATTAGATTAGATTAGATTAGATTAGATTAGATTAGATTAGATTAGATTAGATTAGATTAGATTAGATTAGATTAGATTAGATTAGATTAGATTAGATTAGATTAGATTAGATTAGATTAGATTAGATTAGATTAGATTAGATTAGATTAGATTAGATTAGATTAGATTAGATTAGATTAGATTAGATTAGATTAGATTAGATTAGATTAGATTAGATTAGATGAGATTAGATTAGATTAGATGAGATTAGATTAGATTAGATTAGATTAGATTAGATTAGATGAGATTAGATTAGATTAGATTAGATTAGATTAGATTAGATTAGATTAGATTAGATTAGATTAGATTAGATTAGATTAGATTAGAGTAGAGTAGATTAGATTAGATTAGATTAGATTAGATTAGATTAGATTAGATTAGATTAGATTAGATTAGATTAGATTAGATTAGATTAGATTAGATTAGATTAGATTAGATTAGATTAGATTAGATTAGATTAGATTAGATTAGATTAGATTAGATTAGATTAGATTAGATTAGATTAGATTAGATTAGATTAGATTAGATTAGATTAGATTAGATTAGATTAGATTAGAATTCTGTAAGTGTTGCTGAACGTTTGATATGTCTAGGCATCGAATTGAAAACATTTATTCCTTTAAAAAATAATGAATTCTGTGAAATGTGAATGTGTGAAGAAATGTGGTTTTCTTATTGCAACCGCGTTTCTTGTATTATATCTATGAAAGTCCCTTCCACTTTCAATTCGTTTACACAAATATTGAAGCAGCAATCCGTTAAGGTGATACGGCACGTCATGCAACAATGGCTGTCCCTAAAATCATTAAATAAACGTATTATGGTATGCGTACGAAAGACATCTTCCTACAAAACAGTAAATTACTAATTACATACCTTAAAAAATGGGCCTGAATTGTATGAATAAGATCTGGATACATATTTCAATACTTTGCCACCCAAATATTGCCAATTCATTCACTCATTGGTAATATTTACATTAAAAAGTACGATCAGCGGATTTTGCTCTGCTCAGGGCATGAAATTTCAACAACTGTTTTCACTAGCTTTCACTTCTCAGAACCACACTAAAAACAATTACGACACGTGCTTCTACAAGTACTTTCAAGTTAATTCACTTTTAAAGACGATATTTACTTAAATAATATCATTTTCATCGTTAAAAACGCGAGCCGCGAATAATTTTGCAAATTGAAACTGTTTTGATTACCTTTTTTCTACACACCGCATTATGGAGGTGTGTGTAAGAATTATCTTTCATCGTATCCAGTGTTGTCGATTTTATTGAAACAAAGTGTGTAAAAACAATGTTTTTATTGCTTTTTAAGGTACTTAAACTGGGTGCAATTTAGAAACCATCACTAAAAAATGTTTAAAACAATTTCTTATTTTGTTTCTCAAGGCAAAAAAATGATAGTAAATGATCCTAGAAATCTTCTATAGAAAAAATATGTGTCGTTCTGGTTGCACTGCTCGAAGCCATCAGCTGATATGCAAAAGGCGGCAAAGGATGATTCAAAAACAAAAACATACACTATAAGAAAAAATATCCAGCGGCCAGTTCATTTTTGCCTACTTTTGACTTTGAGTGGGTAGAAACGAATTGTCAGTTCCATACTAATTGAAAACAATCAAATAAAAACTCTTCGACCCACATTACCTACTTTCGGCCTCGCTTTTGGCTTCCTACAATATAGTGCCGAGATTTGTGAAATTAAGTCATTTTGGGATCTTTTTTCTTACCGTGTACCTGGAGGTTTGAGCTCTGAAATCACTTTTGGACAGGTCGTATGTAACCAAAGTGTGATGTTGAATCAATTAATTTCTATGATGACTTGACATGTTGGTCTTGGAGACTAGGCGTAAAATTGTTTTCTGTATAGGAAGGGGTGTCCTGGGTCGTAGGTAGGTCGATAATATTGACAAATTGAATGGAAATGTAGTGATAGTCTCTGTTACACATTCGACCTAATAATAACGAACTCTAGCAGCTATGTTTACGGTAGTTGCGGTAGTGCATGATGTACACTCACACTACTACAGCATCAATGATAATCAATTCACTGACACATAGAAAGGAGAGAAAAAAAAGCAAAAAAAGCGTGACGTATCGTATCACCTTAAATGCTTTAAAAATGAACATTATAGTCAAATATACATTTCTTTGCCTCACCTACAGCCATTGTAAGGCGTCTAGCATCAAAGTTGAGGAAGTGAATCTATTACATCTCAAAATCAAACGCATTATTTTATCCTGCAAGCGCTGTAATCTCGATATTTGTGTTGCATTGGCCAGAAATAGAATGGAAGGGCAAAAGTCAAGATGAGGAGAGATGATTGATTTGTATAGCTGTATTTTACTGGCAATAGTTAAATCGTTTTTCAGTCGACATAAAAGTCAATACTTCTTGGTAATTTTTCTGATGACATTGTCAATGTGAGAGTTGAACTTAAGTTTGTCATCAATAATCACGCCAAGATATTTAATCTCCCGAACGCGATCAATAGTCTCATCATCAATTACAACAGAGACGTTCTCATTTAATCGGTTCCGTGAAATTACCATAAATTTAGTTTTACTTGTATTCTATTTCAGCTGCTTATACTTCAACCATCTACTTAGAGAACGCAAATCTTCATTCAAGTGCAAAACGGCATCACCTAAATCCATAGCTGCAATGAATAACACAGTAGCATCTGCAAAAGATGAATGTCGCAAAATCTTAAAACACATCGCAAGTCATTAATATACATAATAAATATCAGGAGCCCTAATACACTTCCCTGAGGCAATCCAAAGTTATTCCCCACGGGACTGGAAACATAATCATTAAAAACAGTCCGTTGAGTTCTGTCAGACAAATAGCTTTCAAACCATTTATATGCAGTACTCGTAATTCCAAAGCGTTTGATTGATCTTAACAATAAGGGCCTAGAGTTGACAGCTAAGCCCTGTGCGTGAAAGACGTGTTTCTTTTATCCATCTCGTTATCAGGTTACAAGCTAATGAGTTTTTTTTATCATATGGATGCTAAACGGGAGAACACCTTGGTAGTAGACTTTAGTGTGCTGCCGAAGCGACCAGATGCATCTGCCGTACAGAAATTCATGTGCGGTGAGTTGAAACTGGACATAGCGGACGCCTTAAACATCCAGTTTCACAATGTTAGAAACTGTGTCTACGTCGGGATGGTAGATGCAGCAACAGCCAAGCGCTACTTTGCATCACACCACCTAAAACACACTATGCAGTGTGAGAAAAAAGCTAACAAAATTCCCGTGTTCGTGGAAGACGAAGCCGTTAACGTGAGAATCCATGATCTCCCTCCGAAAACACCTAGCACGGTGATTATAGACAGTATGCGACCATACGGTACAATTCTTTCCATCAGCAGAGAAATGTGGAAGAATTATTTTCCCGGCATCCACAATGGACTACGTGTAGTACGGATGAAGATCAAACAACTCATCCCTTCCTATCTGATGATCGACGGTGAGACAATTTTGATTACATATCGCAATCAAGCAAAAACCTGCAGGTTCTGTGGACAAAAGGCTCATCCCCGACTAAACTGCAATAGCTCTACATCACGCATTACTGTCAATGACCGCAATGACCCTACAGACGCAGAAAAGGTCACAAACGATGAAAACAGCGAACAAACATTACTGGATACCAATCAAACTCAATCTACAATAGGCGAAACCAGCAAAAACACCCAGCACCAACACTCCGATGGAAACAATAGCGCACAAGAATCGACGGATAGTGAATTGGATGAATTTCTAACCGTCACCAACAAACGAAGGCTGTCAACGAAACAAAAACACAACAATGCGAAACGATATGTTACGAACCAGCGAACCAGGGTTGCCAGAATAATGAATCAGCAGGAAATTAAAATTCGATGGAAGATAAACAAGACGAATTGTCAGTTCCGGACTCACCAGTCAAGACGAGGAGCAAAAATAAGCAGCTAGGAAGAAAGTGAAAAAAAAAAATAATTTGAATTAACTGTATTTTCATATATTATTTTTCAGAGACGAACCAGCCTACGGCTGAAAGTCTCTTTAATAAAGAAATAAAAAAAAAAGCAAGGGCCTAGAAATTGTTTCAAAAGCGCGTTTTAGATAAAAAAAAAACAGCAACAATCGTATCTTTACACTCCAAGTTATTTTTCCATTTCGCTAATACCAAATTCAACGTGGTTCAACTGGGAATAACCTTCCCGATATCCTGATTGTTCTGGTATCAACCAACTATTATTTTTTAAATACTCCAACTGCTGGCCTTTAACAAAAAGATCTAATTTTTTTTTCTAATGTGTGGTTCAATAAAAAGTTATATTAATACGTGCAAACTCGCTCGGTTTTTCTCAATTTGTTTACATTTTCCTAGTTTTGCACTAATCACAATTTGCTCCGGAATTGATGAATGAATCATTTCTGTTTGCAAACAAATACACTTGGATTGGTGTGAGGATGTGTTGCTGATCATAATCACACTCCCAGCTTAATACCAGTAAAATGTTCGTGTCGTTGAGACATTGATCGCCCATTCATAAACACGAATAGTGACCGCAGTTCACTCGTGATCATTCTGGGCGTCTTGAGAATTCATCCACCCGTAAACTGTTATACAAAAAGCCAAAATTACATGTTGAGTTGTGGGATGTTCTTGACTTTTTAAAATCAGTACCGCTCAACATCCCAATCGAACAACACGTGTCGAACGCTAGCAAGTGCCAAAACAGCCAATTTAACCACCCAATGCCAACATGTGGATTTACCTGTTTCTGTTGATAGTCTCGCTTTCTTTTCTACTCGTACGGAGAAGATACTCGTACTGGAAGCGACAAGGTGTGCCATTCATTCCCGCAAAGTTCCCGGTCGGAAGTTTCGATGGCGTTGGAATCCATGCCCACCCCTCACAGTTGCTGGCCAAATTCTACAAGCAAACGAAAGGATCACACCCATTCGTTGGAGTGTACTACTTTCTGCAACCGGTGGTTGAGGTCTTGGATTTGGACTTGGTGAAAACCATTCTCATTCGAGACTTCCAGTATTTCCACGATCGTGGTTTGTATCACAACGAAAAGGATGATCCCATCTCGGGAAATCTACTGAACCTCGAGGGAACCCGATGGACCAATCAGCGCAAGAAACTGATCCCGACTTTTTCCTCCGGGAAGCTACGAATTATGTGCCCTACGATTGTGAACGTAGCGAAAAATCTGACAGTGAGCCTTGACAGATGTATCGCCGGAACGCGGGAGGTTGAGATCAAAGATATTTTGGCACGATTTTCAACGGATGTGATCGCAACGTGTGCTTTTGGGATCGATTGCAGCAGTTTGCTCGATCCGGATAACGAATTTAGGCGCATGGGTACGAAGGTGTTTGATGTCTCGACGTGGAAACTGATGAAACTGTTCTTTGTGTTTGCCTTCGGGAACCTGGCACGGAAGTGTCACATGAAGCTGATCGATGCCGATATATCGGGATTCTTTTTCAAAGTTGTTCGCGAAACGATCGATTTCCGAAAGAAAAATTCTGTGCAGAGGAATGACTTTATGAACCTGTTGATGCAGCTTCAAGAGAAAGGTGAACTGGAAGGGTCCGAGGAGAAACTTGGAACTCTTTCGTTAAATGAGATAGTGGCACATTCTTTTGTGTTCTTCCTGGGTGGATTTGAGACAGCCAGCACAACTATGTCGTACTGTTTGTACGAGCTGTCGTCCAATGAAGACGTTCAAGAGCGTGCTAGGAAATGTGTGATGGATGCTGTTACAAAATATGGCGAGTTGAATTACGATGCTCTGATGGATATGCCGTACCTTGAGCAGTGTATAAATGGTAAGATTCTATCCAACAAGATAGTTTTATCGATATACAAAAAAAAAATACAATTTTGTTACAGAAACTTTACGAAAATACCCACCTACAACGGTGTATCGCATAGTGACCAAAGACTACCAGGTTCCTGACTCAGATGTAGTATTTCCAAAAGGAATGAGCGTCATGGTCCCGGTATATGCCATTCACCATGACCCGGAGTACTGGCCGGATCCGGAACGGTACAATCCGGACCGGTTTAGTGCCGAGGAGTGTGCCAGTAGAAACCCGCTTACGTTTATTCCATTCGGTGAGGGTCCCCGAATGTGTGTTGCTGCTCGACTCGGAATGCTGCAAACCAAAATCGGACTAGCAACTATGCTGATGGGCTATCGGTTTTCAAGCTGCTCGTCTGCTCCGTTAAGGTTTTCGCCGAAGCATTTCATTCTGACACCCGTTGGCGGGCTGTGGATGAGAGTTGAAAGAATCTAAAAGGGATGAAGTGCGATGAATATGACGTGCCTTCATTTCAGAAACTATACACCTACTTTCACACCTGGTTAACAAATCAGTGCTAACATTTGAAAACGGCACAAAAGCCATTTGTAAACAAATGGTTTGTGGGCCCTTTACTCACTACTTGAAGTACACCCACGCGACACAACAGCAACATCGGGTAGGGGAAATTTTCCCCTTCCTGACGATGCTGTTGGTTTGCGTGGGCGTTCTTCGGTTAGCGAGTAAAGGGCCCACAAACCATTTGTTTACAAATGGCTTTTGCGCCGTTTTCAAATGTTAGCACTGAAATGAAAACAAACACCATTGGTGACACGGAAGAGGTTTTTTCTACCTGTTTGGCTTGATTGGTGTAGGTCATATGAAGCATGGTGATTAACGAAAGCTGGTTTTTTCGCTGAAGGGCAATCCAATAGGAATTCGTTATTCCGGTCCGGTTTTAAAAATTATGTAAATACGAAGGTTGAAATCAAATAAACTGCTCATCATCTTGTGCTGGATTGCGTTTTCTGTTTCCTTGTTAACATAGAATTACTGTTAATCAAATGTAAAAAAAAATTAATTCTATGCGAAATCTGGCTTTTGTAAGGGGGGATTTTGAAAATATATTTGAAAATTTCACTTCTAATCAACAGGTTTAATTTAAAAAGCACGAACCGATACCGAATCATTAACATGTGAATATCTTAATAAGGTCGGAATTTGGTTTGCTTAACTTACAAAACTTAGATGAGCACTCATACATCTAGTTTTCACTGGAAATCCTATGTATGAGTTTTCATTGCAAGACCGCCTCTTTTACATGATATAAGCCATAGTTTGTACGGGGTATAAGCCTGCGAAAGTTAAATAAAAATATTCGACAATGTATTAGTATAAGCACTGGCGTGCACAGGGTGCGGCAATGTGGGGCAATTGCCCCTCCTTTTATAAATAAGATTTTTATTTTCACATTTACAAAACTATGATATAAAATAACTTGATTTCTTGATAACTTAGATTGAAGGTAAAATAACTTCATTTCATAATATAAGGCCACTGAAATACTTTTATTGCGTCAATTTCTTTGAGATGGTGCCTGAAAATTGCACCAAAAGGTGCATGAAATGACAAACTTCAATTGGGTCAAAAAATTGCACCACAAAAAAAAATTCTTGTGTGAAAAAATTCACCTTCGTGGTGATAAATCGAAGAAAAAGCTTTTTATTTAATATTTCCGGTGCAAACATATCATCAAGGTGGGGCATGGAGGGACTCATCAAACTGAATAACTCTGGTGTAGAAATGGAATCACGCTAAACATTTGGAGGAGCACATTTTACTGAAAATTTCTGGTGGAAAGTTTGCAACATTGTGGTGAATGTAGAAGCAAGGTTTATTCATTTTTCTGGTGCATAATTTGCATCGTTCTGATGAATGCAAGCTTCATTGAAAATTTATGGTGGAAAATTTGCACCATTCTGGTACATGAAGAGACAAAGCTTGAAAATTGCACCATAAAAAGGTGCATGGTGAAACAAACTTCACTGACAATTTTTGGTGCACAGAACGGTGAATGGAGGAGCATGCTTTATTGAAAATTTTTGGTGCAAAATTTGCATTGCTCTGATACATGAAATGAACGGAATATTTCTGGTGGTCTGGTAAATGATGGCATAAGCTTTATTTAAAATTAAGCAATATTGAAAATTTCTGGTGGAAAATCTGCACCGTTGTAGTGAACGGGTGGGCAAGCTTTTTGGAAATTTTGTGTCCTAAAATTTGCATCCTTCTGCTGAATAGAGAAACAAACTTTAATAAAAATTTCCAGTCTAAAATTTGCACAATTCTGATGATTGGAGGGAAGCTGTTTTACTGACAATTTATGATGAAAAGTCTGAAAATAGGGGCAAACTTTATTTGGAGGAATACCTGCAACATTCTAATGATAGGAGAAGCAAGCTATAAGGAAATCTGCACCAATCAGAAGATTGGAGAAGCAATTTTTATTGAAAATTAACGGTGAAAAATTTGCATCGGTCTGATCAATTGAAATTTTCTGGTGTAAAATTTTATGGGGCCAAGTTTGTGTTGAAAATTTCTGGTGTAAGATTTCCAACAATCTGCTGCATGGGAGGCAAGCTGAATTTAAAATTTCTGGTGTAAGATTTGCAACAATCTGGTGCATGGAAGGCAAGCTGAATTAAAAATTCCTGATGTAAAAATTGCACAGTTCGTGTGAATGGAGGGGCAAGCTTTATTGAACATTTCTGGTAGAAAAACTACAACGTTTTGGTGAATGGACGGACAACTTAAACTTGACTTCCGAGAAGAACCTCAAGGGTATTGAATTCTGACGACAGTTCTAAAAGAAAATATTTCTGGAGATGATTTCATGGAATAAAATTTTGAATGAAATTCCAAAGGGATGTTGAGAAATGTTTCAAGGGAGTTCCGAGGATAACTTCAAGCGCATTTTGGGAAGAATTTCTGGAGAATACAGAGGTAATTTTTCTGAAACTTTAGGGGAATTTCAGTTCCAAGGTGTTCTAAAAAAAAAAGTTCAAAAATATTCCGAGAAGAACCTCAAGGATATTGAATTCTTATGACAGTTCCAAAATATTTCTGGTTAGAATTCAAAGAAAATTCTGCGTATAATTTTTAGTGCATCTTGCAGATAGTTCCAAGATTATTTCGAAAAGAATACCGAGAAAATCAAATTCAGTGCCGACATTTCAAAGGGGTGTAATTGCTTTTGTAAACAATGGCTTAAGCCGTCAATTTCTCGCGAATGAAATCTCACCTCTCCAAAATGCTGCTGGTAGAGGAAACATTTCTCTACGTGTTGGTGTCATTATGAGTGAGCTCTAATTCACGAGAAATCGACTGTTAAAGCCATTGTTTACAAATACAATTACGCCCCTTTGAAATGTTGGCACTGAATTTTGAGTGAAATTCCAAAGGGATTTTAAGCAAAATTTCAAGCAAATTCCGAGGATAATTTTTAGCTCATTCAGTTCCAATGTGTTCTGAGAAAAAATCATGAAGATTTCTAAATATAATTCCAGTGGACTTCTGAGAAGAATTTCAAAAGAGCTCTTAGGAGAGTTCGAGAAGAACCTCAAGGTTACAGAATCCTGAGGACAGTTCCAAAGAATTTCTGGGGAGTATTGATAATTTCTAGCTCAAGCCGGGAATAATTTTTTTGAGGAAGTTCTTCTGAAACTCTATGGGAATTTCAGTTGCAAGGTGTTCTGAGTAAAAGTCAAGAAGAGATCTAAAAATAATTCCAGAGGACTTCTGAGAAGAATTTCAAAAGAGATCACAGAGTTCTAAAAATTTCGAAAAGAACCTCAAGGGATTCTGAGGATGAACTTTTTCGCAACTGTACAAAGTTTAAAGACAGCTTTTGGATTCCCTTGAAACACCCTTGAAAAGTGGGTATTAGTTTGCCATTGAACCTTGATCTTACTAAAAAAAATCGTCTAAGAATCTTCTCTGAAAATTTCAAGTCATTTTTAACCGTAGTTAAAAAGTTACATGTTGAATGCTCGGAATCATTTTCTGTCACCGACTGGCGGTACTTTGGGACGGTTCACGATGGATGGGATTAAATTGCCAAATTCCATTGGATGTCTGAAAACAGTTTGTATTCAAGAAGATGAACCACCACCGGAGCAAAAAATATATAAAATTATCTAAATTAAACAGTAGGGAAACAGTGGTGGGTGGACAGCACCATCTCCCACGCACTTTGTAGTACTCCCCATCCCCAGATTAAATGCACCATAGAAAAAAAAATCGCCCCTCCTTAACAAGATTCCTGTGCACGCTAGTGAGTATAAGTATTAAAGACGAGCAGGGCGAAAACCATTTTATATCGATTTGTTAATTCAATTCGCAGGTAGATTACTATCAATAAATGTTGTAAAATATAACTGTAAAAATCATAATTGTCTTTGTGATGTTCATAAAGAAAACAGCAATCATCCTGATTGACTGGTGAGAAAAAATAATAAAACTAAACGTAGATTTCAGTGATATATGTGGATGTTCTTTTTTTTTTATAAAATATCAAATTTGGTTTTTAATACATATAATTTTTTAGAAATATCAAAATATGAATCCTACCGAAATTAAAAAAATGGCATATCAAAATATTTTATCAACATGATTTCAAAAACACAATGATATTTCATTTTAATAGTATTTTGATATCTGACTTTGCTCGGGTACAGACGTCTGGAGCTAATAAAAATCAACTTGTTGTTATTGAAAGTGATATGTCACAGCACTGGTCATAGAAACGAGTTGCTCGTGAAGGAGGAAGTCGCCGAAAGGTGTACCGAGAAGAAGGAGGAAGCCAAGAGAAGCAGTCGACGAAGAAAAGTGGTGGTTGGAACTGTGTGAGGCCCCGAAAAAGAAGCAAAGGACGACGAAAAAACGTCAGATACAGCTTTCCCCCGAAGAACGCGTTACCTACTGAGTTCTATCCACCGCTTTGTCTCGGAGGGATTTCAACCATGCGCTCTAATTTTCTACGAGTGACTAGTTCTCCATTGACCCTACTCACATGCAAAAATGTAGATCGACTGGTTGAAACCCCGCCGAGAAAAAGCGGTGGGTGCAACTCAGTGGGTAATGCGTTCTTCGGGGGATAGATGTAGTTAGAAACGTGTTGGCAGAAATGGAAGTTTGATAAAATAAAGTACTGTAGGAGTTTTTTCCTGTGCGCATTACGACTGGTTTTTGCCCAGTCACTCAATAAAAAACTAAAAATTGGCCAACAGCAAACGATGGAGGCATTGATGACAAAGTCAAATAGGTCAGATACTTCGTTAAATTGATGAATCATGGTGACAAAGGAACTGTTTGCAGCATAGTTGGTTGCATGTGCTCCTTCATGCAGCAAGGCTCTCGGGCAGGAGCATACATTTTCAGTAACTCAGGAACTCAGTAACTTAGCAACGAAGACGGTCTGCGAGACGTTTTGTCGCTCAGCAAGAGTATCCACACCCAGCAAACGCCAGCAAAAAGATAGCGCAGTGTGTATCTGATGAATTAGCGTTGAACAGCTTCGAATCGTGTACTCCACACTGGTAAGGATTCCAGACTTCTTCTTCTTCTTTTCATTTGCGTTGGTATAATTGTGTGGCAAGTACAATCATACCAACCGGTGGAAAGTAACGATTTTAAATTGGATCACTACTTGACTAGACTATTGGTCTCAAGTAAATCGATTAACGTACCCCATTCTAGTCGAAATTCTAGTACTACACTATGTTTGTTTTGAATCGCTATAAAAGTTTGACACATAAAATGAGGGGTTCGTGGATTTTCCTATGTTTCGAGGGGTGGATCGATTAGCTTGGGACCGAAGATAGTACCAGAGCTAAGCCAAAAAGTTGAGCATATTTATTCGGGACCTACTAGTCTTAGAGTTACCTCTTTGAAGTCCAGGGAAGTCGAGAAATTTTCCAACCCGAAAAATTCCTAGACCCGACCGGGAATTGAACCCAGCCACCTCCAGCATGGTCTTGCTTTGTAGCTGCGCCTTTACCGACCGAGCTAAGGGAGGCCTTAAGGGATTCCAGACATCAAACGCAAATTCCAGTAGTGCTCGAACCAATGATCAGTAAAGGGCTTTAAAACACAGAGGATCACGGAATTTCTTAGAGATCTTGAACATGAATGCAAGCTGACGATTTGCTTTGTCGATCGTGGTTGAAAACGGCAGTCCTAGTTCGACGGAAACTAATTAGGCAGCACTTTGAGACGCACAGGATCATGAAATTACGTTCACATCATTAAAGATTTCCAGAGGGTTTTGTAGTTCTAGATAGTCAGCATAGTCTCGAACAACTAGGTAAATGTTCAAGTCATCGGCGTCATGTTGCCACCCAAGCAACACGGGATGTAATGCAAAAGTTGAAAATACATCTTCAATACTAACTGTAGGTATTAAGGATTAACTTAAATACTTACATCTACACAACCAAAAAAGCGCAAGGGATTGCGTCATTTAAAACCAGTTTTTGTAATATAAGATGTTATTTCAAAACATCTATAGCACAACTGGATAAGTTCTGTAAACATTATTAGCTACATCGTTAAGACTAATGAGCTTCAACTATCTCCATTTAATACTTTTTAAAGGTTTAAAAATATGTCAGAAACACATTTATAAAACTGAATGTAAGTTGGCTATAGCTGAAAAAATCATACTCTCACAATTTTTAACAGCAAAACAAAATATCTGTTTTCTTGTTTTTTTTTCAACTGATAAGTTCTTAAATTTCTGGATCGTTAAGAACTGTTTTCTACGTGATAATTACATTTTAAATAATTAAATATGTTTTTATCTTGCCATTTATGCCCGAATCTTAGGTGCACTTTGAAATTAATCGTGAAATGTGTTGTTTTGCTTCCAAAATTAAAGTGGGCCTGCTAAATTTTACAATATTTGAGATATTATCTTTGTGATTCATCTGGAAATAACGCTCAATATGAAAAATTATAAAAAGAAGATCGACGGGAGCAAAAATGACACATGGTGTCATGAAAATAAAAAATAAACTGCCGATTGAATAAAGGGTGATACGGTCAAAATTTGGTCAATATCAACTTGACGTATTTCTTTCAATTTTGCATTTAAAAAACCTGAACACCCCTCATTTTGAAGGTGTGTGTGTGTGTAGAATGTTGCTCCTTTTTTGATTTTGGAATTCACTCTTCAGTTGTCAAAATGCCGTCCAAGCAAGAAGAGCAGCGTATCAAAATTTTGCTCGCGCATCGCGAAAATCCGAGCTACTCGCACGCAAAGTTGGCAAAATCGCTAAAAGTTGCCAAATCAACCGTAACAAATGTAATTAAAGTGTTTGGGGAACGTTTGTCGACAGCCAGGAAGTCTGGATCGGGGGGAAATCGCTGAGACGACAAAGAGAGTTGCCGGTAGTTTCAAGCGAAACCCTAACCTCTCTCTCCGAGATGCCGCAAATAAACTGGGTGTATCGTCTACAACCGTGCATCGAGCCAAAAAACGAGCCGGACTATCGACTTACAAGAAGGTAGTGACTCCAAATCGCGATGATAAACAAAATACGACGGCCAAAGCGCGATCCCGGAGGCTGTACACGACGATGCTGACGAAGTTTGACTGCGTGGTAATGCACGACGAAACCTACGTCAAAGTCGACTACAAGCAGCTTCCGGGACAGGAGTTTTATACGGCAAAAGGAAGGGGAAAGGTAGCAGATGTTTTCAAGCACATGAAACTGTCAAAGTTCACAAAGAAATATCTGGTTTGGCAAGCCATCTGTACCTGTGGCTTGAAAAGCAGCATTTTCATAGCTTCCGGGACTGTCAACCAAGAAATTTACGTGAAAGAGTGTTTGAATAAACGTCTGCTGCCTTTCCTGAAGAAACACGGTTGTTCCGTACTGTTTTGGCCGGATTTGGCATCTTGCCATTACGGTAAAAAGGCCATGGAGTGGTACGCCGCCAACAACGTGCAGGTGATTCCCAAGGACAAGAACCCTCCCAACACGCCAGAGCTCCGCCCAATTGAGAAATATTGGGCTATTGTCAAGCGGAACCTAAAGAAGACCAAAAAAACTACCAAGGGCGAGCAGCAGTTCAAGGCAAACTGGCTTTCTGCGGCGAAGAAGGTGGACAAGGTGGCTGTACAAAATCTGATGGCAGGGGTCAAGCGTAAGGCCCGGCGGTTCGGATTTGGAAAAGCGGAGGCCTAACTGAATATTTTTCCTGAATTTTATACTAATTGAACTTGAAAAAGAAATTTAATTTGATTTTTTAAATAAACGATTTCACCGATTTACACGCGTTTTCCCTTGACCAAATTTTCACCGTATCACCCTTTAGCAAACAAACTAGCACACTTTCATCACACTTAGTTACAGCAACTTGTTTATGACTGAAATAAGTCGTAAATAAGTTTCTACAACTGATTTGTGACAAGCGTGCTTCTAGGGCAGGTAGATGCAAGTCAATAAGGAATGAAATTAAACAATACGACATTTATAGAACATGATCTGTCCAGTAATTTCAGAAAATTAGATGCAGAAATATTGTTTAAAAGAACATCGTTATAGCTTTTAAAATACCAAAAAAGTTTTTTGTTACTTCTCTATAACTTTTATACAACATAAGTTTTTATTTTTTTCGAAAACATGTTTTCTGTGTTACTTGGGCAACAATTTTAGAACAATGGTTCAGTTAAAGGTAGGATGTTCAAGGAGGTCAGTTAAGGTTAGGGTTCATTCTTTCGTTTTGTTATTATTAGGGTAGATTTGTATATAAAGTTAATAAATAAAATTCATATTTAAAATTTAGTATAAATTGGCACTTATAATTTGTAAACTGAACCTAACATAAATATATAACCCGTATACATAATTAGTTACCCAACCCTGACAATTACATCCTATCCGTAACGTCAGTGATACACGGAGAACCAAAACTACCCATAGGTTGAGCTATTTAAACATACCTTTGAGTTAATGCCTCTCACTTGCTCTTTTGTTGTAGTTAAAAACGAAAAGAGCAAAACAACCCGAAATTGAGTTCTATTCACTCAGCTCGACAGTACCGTGCGCCAAGATAAAATTGAGTAAGTTGTTTAAAACTTAATTTTGAGTAGTCTGAACTTGACGTTGAGTGAAAAAAAAAAACTTAAAAGTGAGTAAACCGGTTTACATGCGAGTGAATGACAACAACTCTAGAAGAACTTTAGATTAAGTACTTTTTTCTTTCCGTGTATTTATGTCTCCAATGTTGGCACCACGGATCATTGGGAAAAGGAGAAGGGATGAGATATTTAGAAGAGATAAAAAAACCTTTTTGTTTCGAGAAACACGACTGTCGGAGTGCGTTGATCAGGTTTACCACAAGCGTTCGAGAGAATTCGAGTCCTGGGAGTGATTTGTCCGGCAGATCATCGCGCCGGGTGTGATTTTGTACCCGTGAGTGAAGTACGGATAACGATCCGTTCGTTAGAATTCGCCAAGAAATAAAATTTCGGGAGTGTGTGTGTAAGGTTAGGAGCACCACGTGGAGTGCCATCACTGCCACGATCCGGAAATGTAGGTACGAGGAATCTCGGCAGACGAAGTTCGACGAGTTGCGTGCTAGTGGCTGACGAGCGTCAAGCCATTGCTGAGCCACACACGACGCTCGAGCAGTAACCTCAGTTTTGGAGGTGAGGGTGCTAGTGCACAATATCCGATGCGTTACTGTCCCGTCGGCGAGCACGAGGGACGTCGGAAAGCATCCCGGACGAAAAACTGTGGACACAAAGTGGGAGGAATCGGCACTTGGTGGCAAATTTGGGCCCGGAGCGAAGAAACCAACCCAGTCAAGGTAGTTATTGGAAGGTCCCGAGTTGGCGAGTCCCGTGCTGGTGGTTGCTTAGTAGACTGATGCAAAATTTGAAATGTGCTCAAACGGTTTCAAATCAGGTCCTGATTAGCCTCTCAAAATTTAAACTCATTTGGTAAGAAATTGACTTGGCACAAACTATTCGATGTTTATATGGAAATTACTATGTGAAAACGAAACTTTTGTTAATTTTCTTCTACCCATTTTCCATATTGCTTTTTCGAAAATTTCTATAACTATTCTTACAGGAAATTTTCTCAGCTACAACTTTGCACAATATCGTTTTTCAGCCAAATGTCAAATTAAATTGTTATTAATTGTTTAAGAGGTTGACAATCTTATGGCATGATCAAGCAGCTGTTCTGTGGGCAACACTGTATTCTGCAGTGTGACATAGTAGCCATGATATGTATGCTCAATTCTTCGCACCAGAAACACCAATGTTGCCTGCTGAACAGTTGAATGAGCATAATCATAAGACATCAGTGACTTGAATCATTAATAACTTTTGTTCCTTACATTTGATTGAAAAGTGGTTTTGAACAAAGTTGTAGCTGAGAAAATTTTCTACAATAACTGCTATCATTTTTAAAAGCATAGTGATGTGGTGAATTGTTAGATAGATATGGACAAAAACATAAGTTTTCCCATAGTACTTCCCATATAAACTTGAAATGGTTTGTGCTAAGTCAGTTTCTTACTAAAGTAGTTCAAATTTTGGGAGGCTAAGCAGGACCCAATTTGGATCCGTTTAAGCACTGCGGAGCGAAAATTCAAATTTTGCATCAGTCTATTGCTTAGCGTTGCATCAATGCGTCACCACACGCGACGGGTGAGCAGTAGCCGAAGCTTTGGAGGGGTGGGTCAAGTGAGGTCTGGTGGGTTCGCCCTCGCTTCCTAGCACCCAAAATCCGATGAGTTACTGACCCGTCGACAAGCACGAGGTACGTCGAGTCAAGCAGCGACAAGCAGTGATGGCTGCAAAGAACCCCGCCCTGGTCTAGAGTCACTAAACACCAGAGCAGACATCGAACCACCAGTTATCAAGGTAACCAGCACAACTATATCAAGTGCAAATTTTCATTACGTCGAATGTAACAAAGGTAAACAAAGTCGAGCTATCAGTGTCAATCGATGCTCCTGCTATTACACTATATACTGTCTGAATATAGGATCACATCCCATTTTTAAAATTATTTACCAGTCAAATTGCTTTTTGACGTAATCACCTTCCGATCAAAATAGTTTTCGATGTTACTTAAGTCACCCGATTTCTATGGAGATGCCGTTTGCCTTAAGTAACAGCACTGAGAAACCCGTGAAAAGTGTACTTTCGTCGTTTCGATTTCTCATTATTAAAGTGAATAAATAGAACTGTTTGTTGCTTAGATCATTTCGGTGGTCCTAAAATGTTAAATGGGCTGCACGTAAGTAGACGTAATTGATAATTCTCCCGAATATCCTGGTAAATACACTTTGATTTAAGTAACAATAGGGGCCACCAAACGACGTATAATAACTTTTGACTCAAAAACCAGTATTTTTTTAGCATGAAAGCTAGCGATTGCATTTGTATGATTAAAACCCGGCTTAATATGTTAAACATTGCTATCACTATGAGATTATATGTGTTTAATTGGAAATAGGAATAACTTTTCGGTCATCAAAACAAAACTTTATTTTTCTCGGATCGGTGCGAATGTTACTTACGACATAATGAAAATTTGCTCTTGATATCAAACGCAACTTTAAGATCAGTGTATATGGCATCCACTTGAAGTTTCTTGCATACATTTTCCATGCAGAACGACGTAAAGTTGACGAGATTCGTTTCCAACCTGGTCTATACAAGGTGTGGAATTGATGGCCTGTGCGTATTGGTGCAGTTCGTTTTTCACTCGGCTTTCAGTCGGCTTCGCACGATTTGCTTCTTCCGTACGCTCAAACACGCTCGTAGTTACGTCATAACGTTTGTTTCAATCAGCGTTTGCATTGGAAATTGAATATGAATTATAGAATTTCTGTATGAAGCCAACATATATGATTTTTTTCCACTGAATTTTGAGATAATGTATTGATTATTTTATTAGTACACTGTATACCAAGAAAAAGCAGCCTCCTGGTCAGTTTTTGCCCGTTTTCAAGTAAGTAGCTACTATAAAAATACAAAACGGTTGCTGATATTTCCCGGATACTTTACAAAAGCATACAAGCAAGAGCAATCATCATGCAAACATATCTAGAATTTGCTGTACTTCATATTTCACAAATTTGCTTTCGACTGCTATGACGTCGTGGTCATCCTCTCCAGCAATGTTTACCTTTTTCCCTCTACCAACACATACGTGAGGGCTAGATCTCCACACCTTGTATAGACCAGGTTGATTCGTTTCCACGGAGCGGCCAGGAAAGAAGCCATGTTGACATGTAATTATGTAATGCTTGCAGGAAGCAAACAATCTCTCATTTATCAGCGACTCAAACACTTTATGTCGTTTTAGTTTTTGTGGTGTAGCTACACCGGTGCTACACTGCAGTACACCGAAATATTTTAGGGTGTAGATATAGGATGCACCTTTGTTTACAAACAAATGATGTTGAGCTGTCAAAGACTCGCGCTTATTCCTGCTGACACTACACCAGTGCTACACCGCAAAAACGAAAACGACATTAGATTCAACCCCGTGCGAGGTAATTCCACGGTAGTTTTCCACATTGCGTTTGTCTCCTTTCTTGAAAAGCGCGGGAAATTTCTGCTGGTGAAGCGACAGGTTGAAGAGCAAGGACAGCGGAGCAGCTAAGATATCGGACCATTTTTTCAGGACACCCGATGGAATAACCCTCGGACCTGGTGAAAATGATGATTCGGTTTTACTTATCACAGAAAGAACCAATTGCACATCTACGGTAAAAATATCCATGTTTACGACGTCGATTGGCACATCACGGACGGCTAGCTCGATTTCTGCTTGCGATGGTGAGTCATTCGAGAAGACACTTAAAAAGTGCCCGGCAAATAGGTTGGATTTGTCCTCAGTTGTCAATGCACCGTTATTGCCGGGAAACATTTTTTTTTTTTTTTCACAAACGACCAGAATCCCTTGGGGTGGCTTTGCAGATTATGTTGAGTACGAATTACATACCTCTTGTAAAGAAACTTGTAGTAGTGGCGATAATTCAAATCTTTATTAAAACCTAGTAATTGCAAACCGCGGTCCATAACTTTTAATGACACATTAGAACAGTAAGAACAAGTAATTGCAGCTAAGTTTAATGATTATTTTATCGAAAGTGTTTCATTGATTAATCAATCCGTTGAATTGGTCGATGAACCTGACGAAATAACACAGCCAATTAAAAGTAGTTGTAGATTTGAAGTTTTTCACCCAATTACATTAGATGAACTTAGAGTTATTTGTTTTTCTTTAGGAAAATCGGCTAGAGTAGACAATGCTAGAGTTAATCAAGATTGCTTTCATGTCATTGGCCACATTTTGCTGGGCCTTATTAATGAATCATTGGAAACTGGACATGTGCCATAAATTTAGAAGAAATCCTTAGTGGTTCCTATTCAAAAAGTTGCTGGAAAGATTAAAGCCGAAGAGTTTTGTCCCATCAACATGTTGAACACATTAGAGAAAATTTTCGAACTTGTTGTTAAAGGCCAGGTGTTGAAGTATTTAAAAATTTATAGTTTTTTGATACCAGAACAATCGGGATAACGGGAAGGTCATTCTTGTGAAACCACGTTGAATTTAGTATTTGCGAAGTGGGAAAATAACTTCGAGTGT
The DNA here is from genome assembly GCF_037179485.1 of Ochlerotatus camptorhynchus. Classification (NCBI taxonomy): domain Eukaryota; kingdom Metazoa; phylum Arthropoda; class Insecta; order Diptera; family Culicidae; genus Ochlerotatus; species Ochlerotatus camptorhynchus. Next base: position 1,320,597 of record NW_027041022.1, read on the forward strand.
AAAGATACGATTGTTGCTGATTTTTGGATTTAAAACGCACTTTTGAAACAATTTCTTTGCCCTTATTGTAAAGATCAATCAAGCATATTGGAATTACGAATACTGCATGTAAATGTTTTGAAAGCTATTTGTCTGACAGAACTAAACGGACTGTTTTCAATGATTCTGTTTCCAGTCCCGTGAGGACTTATCTTTGAGTACCCCAGGGAAGTGTATTAGGGCCCTTGATATTTATTATGTATATAAATGACTTGCGACGAGTCTTACGATTTTGCGACATTAATCTTTTTGCAGATGATACTGTGTTATTCACTGTTTTAGATGATGCCGATTTACACTTGAATGAAGATTTGCGTTCTCTAAGTAGATTGTTGGAGTATAAGCAGCTAAACAAGTTAAACTAACTTTATGGTAAATTCTCGGAATCGATTTAATAAGAATGTCTCTGCTGTAATTGATGATGAGACTTTTAATCGCGTTCGGGAGATTAAATATCTTGGCGTGATTATTGATGACAAACTTAATTTAAACTCTCACATTGACAATAACATTAGGAAAATTGCCAAGAAGTATGGAATTCCAAGTCGACTGAAAAACGATTTAACTATTGCCAGTAACATATAGCCATACAAATCAATCATATCTCCTCATCTAGAGTTTTGCCCTTCCATTTTATTTCTGACCAATGAAACACAAATATCGAAATTACAGCGCTTGCAGAATAAAAAAAATGCGTTTGATATAGGGATGTAATAGATTCACTTCCTCAACTTTGATCCTAGATGCCTTACAATAGTTGTCGGTGAAGCAAAGAATTGTGTATTTGACTATGGTGTTCATTTTTAAAGTAGTTAACGGTTTGCTGCTTCGTTATTTGTGTGATCGAATTGAAAGAGGAAGTGACTTTCCTTGATATAATACTATAAACGCGGTTGAAATAAGAACACAACATTTCTTGACCTGTGCTTCACAAAATTCATTATATTTTATAGGAATAAATGTTTTCAATTCGAGTCCTATGCATATCAAACGTTCAGCATCACAAACAAAATTTAAAAGACACTGAATTTCACGCGTCAACACTGTCTTTTGAACAATTTTCCAATGATTTATTCATGAATAGACAAAGTATGTATCTTGACGAAGTTATCTCATAATGACATTTTCATAATTATTGCAGCACTGCACAAACAATTTTTGTTCGCCTCGATGGTGATGATGGATTTTTTTTATATTTGATTTAATAGTAGTAGATTTAAAAAAAATAGTAGTCTATAAAGGTTTGAGCCTCGCGCACGTATTACGGACAAAGAGGACTGAATTTAACATTTGATTAAACAAAAATGCAATTTTGAAGCTTATTCGGAGTTAGTAGTAAGTTTCCTGGCAAATTTTGGGGGTTCGTGAGCATTCCTGACATTGCTGAAAATTATGATAGTATCAGTTTACGGGGTTGCTAGTGTAATAGGATGCTTTGTTGATTGTTTATTAATTCTTGATCGCTTGAAATACTTATGAATATTTTAGGTAGACAAAAAGGCAAACTAAGAGGTGGACGCCTGAGTTTTTCCACATTTATATCGCTGTGCAGCAACTGTAAACTCTAGAGAGAATTTATATCTGTAACTGTAACCAGTTCGATTTTGTTTACAAACCTTGTTAAATTGTCATATTTAATTATCATAAAGATAAATCGTCTAGCTCAAACCATCATCATCATCATCATCTAACAGACAAGTTGCGCTGATCAACAGCTGAATAAGCCATATATAAGCTGAAAAAACACAATGTACTTTAATTCAGAATTGAATGTGTGCTGGGCTGTGTAGTTGTCACAAAACACTCGTTAACATACAAAATGGTTTTATGTCCTCCAAATCAACCATCAATGATCCCTAGACGCACACCCAAAATTTCCTGATCCACATTGCTTTGTCACTAGTTCAATAAAAATAAAAGTTTCAAATCTTCATCGTCATTGAAAAAATAAAAGTCTCATGGTTAGTCAATGGATTTCCCGCGGAAGCGAATATTAAATACAAATACAATTCAAAATTCAAAACCAACAACATATTAAGCAAAGTAGATTATGCTTGTTGTGCCCGATAAAAAAACAAAGACGACACCCTCCCAGTCTAGCCCTTTGTGTTCAAGGTAAATATGTGTCATCAAAATGGGACAAGGCGAACGAGATCCACGACGAAATTTTCTACTATCGATCGTTTGCTGAGAACTTTGTGCCTTGCTTGTAAACAGATTGGTTCCATTGAGGAATATCATCAGTTCTTTGAAATCATTTGCAGGAACAACACGCTGAATTGACTCGATTCCAACCGTTTTTTCGTTGACAATTCATCGAGTCCGAATATGTGGCTTATCCTGCTATTAACTACAATCATCCTAGCAGTTTATCTCGTGCGAAGAAGATACTCCTATTGGAAGCGCGCTGGAGTTCCCTACATCAAGGGACGATTCCCGCTGGGAAGTGTCGGGAACATCGGAACTCGTATTCATTCGTCTCAGCTGCTGGCGCAATTCTACCAAAAATTGAAAGGATCCCATCCCTTCGCTGGCATTTTCTATTTTCTACAACCCGTAGCTCTTGCACTGGATTTGGAGTTCGTGAAAAATGTCCTAGTGCGTGATTTTCAGTCCTTCCACGATCGCGGACTCTACTATAACGAACAGGACGATCCCCTTTCCAGTCATCTGTTCAACATAGAAGGAACAAAGTGGACAACCCTGCGCAGGAAGTTGGTGCCGACGTTTTCCTCCGGGAAGCTCAAAATGATGTGCCCGACGGTTGTCAGCGTTGCCGATCGCTTCAAAGCATGCATCGAAAAATGCATCGCAAAACAGGAGGATATCGAGATGCGAGAACTTCTGGCACGGTTTACCACCGATGTGATCGGGAGTTGTGCGTTTGGCATAGAATGTAACAGTTTGGAGAATCCCGAGGATGAATTTAGGAAGATGGGTGAAAAGGTGTTTAACGTTTCTCCCTTTGCCATTCTTGCGTTCTTCTTTCTCTCCACATTCAAGGATTTTGCAAGGAGGTGTCGCATCACAATAACTGATTCCGAAGTAGCGACTTTCTTTTCGACGATCGTCCAAAAAACGATCAGCTATCGAGAGAAGAATAATGTTCAAAGAAATGACTTTATGAATCTGCTGATGCAACTTATGAAGAAGGGGGATCTTGATGGGTCGGAAGAGAACGCTGTAAAGCTTACGCTGGATGAGGTGGTGGCACAATCGTACGTGTTCTTCCTGGGAGGATTCGAGACGTCGAGAACAACTATGTCCTACTGCCTGTACGAGCTGTCTTTGAACGAGAAGGCTCAATGCCTGGCGCGGGACTGTATTCGAAGTGCTGTGGCCAAGCATGGTGGATTGAACTATGAGTCGTTGATGGATATGCCTTACCTGGAGCAGTGCATAAATGGTAAGTGGATGGCGGTTTTAATTTTCTTTGGATAAAAATACTTGCATTTCCAGAGTCCCTGAGAAAGTATCCTCCCATATCGAATGCACTCAGAAGCACAACCAAGGACTACATTGTTCCGGGTTCGGGCGTAACACTGAAAAGAGGCACGGATGTCATTGTACCGATCTACGCCATTCACCATGATCCCGAGTACTACCCGGATCCGGAGCAGTTCGATCCAGATCGATTCAGCCCGGCAGAGTGTGCCAAGAGGAAACCGTTCACCTTTATGCCATTCGGTGAAGGGCCCCGAATGTGTGTGGCTTCGCGGTTCGGAATGATGGAAACCAAGATTGGCCTGGCAGCGATGTTGATGGGCTTCAAATTTTCCAAGTGTTCAAAATCGAGCTTCCCGCTGAAGATTTCACCCAACCATCTGATGCTGACGCCAGCGGGAGGCCTGTGGCTGAAAGTGGAACAGTTGGAGGAGGAGGTGACCATGTTGGGATTTTCCGATTCAATCAAAATGGGAAAATCGAAACCAGAACGGCTCGTAATGTAATGAATGATGAAAAAGGCAATAAATTAACTACTGGACAATCACAAGGTTCTCAAAACTTTATTCAATATTTCGAAAAGTATTGCCTTACGCTGTTATTTCCATTGCTTAATAAATTACTACCTTCAAGAAAAAAAAAAACTTTTACCGCATAACCTTCACTAAACCATACACAGAACTCGTCATAAAAAGTTGGCTTTCACTGGAGTGACCGCTGTGTTGCAAAGCATTTTCATTGTTGAACATGGTTCGTTGGGGAAATTATCGATTTAAAAGCTTGTGCTCCCAATGCAACATTTGCTTCTGGACTTCCTTTTTGCTGGTGCAGGTGTGCATTTAAATACAAGCATTAAATTACCAAGAACAATTTGGAACATTTACCGTTCAGCCAACCCTTGCACACCTTCTAGAAGGAATGCATGTTTTAATTGAATCTGCTACTATTTTTGGTCCATCTTTTATCATCCTTAAGAAATTTAATTTGCATCTGCGAGTTTCATCGACATGATTATCGCAAAAATGATGAAAATGCCAACGGGATCAAACTCAGAGGATAGCGAACCATCAATCGAGCTATTTATTTTTTGGTGGGAAACATCGTCTTTCAAGTGATGGCTGCCATCTTCGGTAGGGTTGAGGCAGATGCGTTGATTTTCTTATTCGATCTGGGTTAGGGTTACCATATGGTATCCTAAAGGAGGACATGTCCTTCTTTTTCGAATGTTTTTACATTTCCTCCTTTTGCCTCAAAATATCCTCCTTTTTAATCCATGAATATTTTCAAGCAAAATGTTAATAAATAAATTTTCCATTTTATTTTGACTCAACCTCATCCAATGCTTTGAAGTTATTAAACTGACGTTTTCGTGCAAAACAGTTCACTGGTTCATTTTCAAGTATGTACAGAACTGGTCATATTATAAAGGGTCTAGTATAAGAGAGGAGCGGACTGGCTGGTTTTGAGCCAAAAGGAACTGTCAAAGCCAGAGCCAATCAAACAGCGACAATCTTGATCTAAGAGAAGAGTAGACAATCCGGGGACGAAAACGAACCACTTTTCTGTCAAACGCGAACCAGCTCGTGATTGGCCGATTTGAAGTCCGTAAGAGAGAGATAGAGATAGAGATAAAAACGTAAGAAGCCAGTTGTCTCATCTTCCTCTTAGATCTGGATAGCATACCAGGCAGAGGTTGCCAAGGCAGTTTGTTTTGAATCTACTCCTCTCTTAAGTCATATTAAAGGGCTAATTTTAAAGTGTTTTGCGCTCCAAAAAATGTTCAAAGAGCTGTAATTTTTTAGTATGTGCATTTAAGGTGAAACTTTAAGGAAGCCTTAGCGTGAAACTTTAAAGGCACAAATGTCAGCTTCCACAAAACATACAAATTTGAAATTGCTACTCCTTGTTTGCTGTGCTACTACAAATTTGGGCTGCTGGTTGATTAAATATTCAAAATTTACCGGTATTTTTAGGACGATGATAAGTTGACTCTGCATGAAGGATGAATTATTTCGGTAAAGTGGTAAAACGCTTTTTGTTTGAAAACCGTTTTTAAAATTGTAATTTCTTGAAGCACAATCAATCAAATCAATCAAACTTTTTTTTTAATTTATAGTCTCGTCTTCTCTAATCTCAAAATACTCATAGTGTAGTGTATTTTAAGCAATTTTGAAACATGAAAGTCACCATCATGGATTCAGAAATGATACTATTCGTTGACCATAAATTCTGATGTTTTCGAATAAAATAATCACAGACAAACAGACATAACACTCGCAAGTTGTTCATCGAACAAGCATTTAACGGTCAATTTAAAAGTATCGTAGTTGGTAGTACCACCACCTGTGGCGTGCATAGTCATTTCCCTTGCGTTTGACGTTTACACACTACCGCCACCTGTGCAGTGTACTACCCACCACAGTGTACTCAACAGATGGCGGTAATGTTTTAGCGACGATGTTTTACAGTGAGAAATATTCAATGTGTTATGTCTGTTTGTCTGTGAAATAATGTTTCGACTAGAAAAAAATAGTAGTAGTTTATTCTGCTTGACGAGCGAACAATTTGGAAAATGGTTGCCAAATAAGATACGTTTTACTAAAATCATTGGAAGTTTAAGCTGATTCAACTGTTTAAGCTCACAATAATTCCGTTATTTTTTTTTTATTATTTAACCAACCTGCAGTAAGAATTTCATAATTTTCAATGCTCATATTAAAAAATTGCAGTCTATTAAACTTGTTTAGAAGGACAAAAAATCCAGCATTAGTACCCTAATTTTACCGGTACTGTATAATTAATTTTGAAAGCTAGGTAGTTGCAGCCTTTAGAAAGGATTATTGCTTTTTAATATAACGTAACCCAATAGACAAACTGCCAATTACCAAAAGGGAAAGTCATTAATTTTTAAATATTCAAAATCAGTTTTTTCGTTCAAAACCAAAATAACGCAAACGAAAATTTGTTCATTGGATTCTACTTGGCTACTGGAACACAGTGAACACTTTATCATTGACAGAATTTCGGTTTTATTCGAAAAAACTGCTTTTGAATTTCCAAAAATTAATGACGTCCCCTTTTCCCTTAAAAGAATGATGATTTTTACCGAATTGATGACGACTACACTACACTACACTGAAAATAATAAATTTTGAGTAAGTGCATATGTTTTCAAAACGTTTGATAAAAACTCGTTGTCCCCCTAGTAGCACGCTTAGACGCTTGTCACAAATCAATTGTGGCAACTTCTATACAACTAATATCAGTCATAAACAAGTTGCTGCAACTTATTGTGACGGAAATGTGTTACTCGGGCCTCCTCTATTGATGATAAAGAATATCTACATACATTGTCCTCCTTTTCCTCTAAAATTGAAATGAAATGTCCTCCTTTTCAATTTTTTTAAATGGTAACCCTAATCTGGGTAGCTCCAGTCCAAAAATGGTGAACATTGTGCAACGGATCTACACGGTATTTCGGGTGCCTTATCCTTTTTTTCCTTGATTTGTTTTCCGTCGATTTTGCTTTCCATGCTGAGCACCAATGCTACCGACGCCAGGGAGGCAGCTCCCACGAACCGGGGACCAACGGCTTTATTTCCTTTCCGAAGGAAGGCGTGATCAGAGATGTTATGCCTCAGAACATCCCGGCAGCGCCGACTGGGATTGAACCCAGGCTTACCACTACACTACCGACGCCGCTAGGGGTGCTTTATCCTGTTATGGCGAGTGACAATTTCCTGTCAATTCTGGTCCCAACGATGAAGCTATTGTACGAACTGACCGTTGTGATAAATGGTTTTGAATCGAATGTAACATTTTCTGGGAAAGAAGCTGATAATCACCATCTGCGGGATTTCATTGAGTACCATGCCATAGGGCTTTCAAGATTTCAATCAGCCGTGAATCAGCTACACACTTAGAAATTATCGCCGACTTCGGTAATTTTTACCGAAATCTGAACAGCTGAACCGTTCGGTAAAATTTATGCAATTCAATTCAATTGATTTTCAGCTACTTTGAAACTAAATCTCCTCTAAAATGACAAGAATTGATCATTTAAGCAAGGTTGAACATGTTTTGAAATTATTTTCAAGTTCAATAACCTTAAAGGTCAAAGTTTTACCGAACGTTCAGCTGTTCTGATTTCGGTAAAATTTACCGAAGACGAAAAAAAAATCTTAGTGTGCATAAGGACTTGTTGAAGTAATAAAACCGACATCAAAAATTGTGGCCAGCTTCTAAAGCGAGGTTTAAATTATACATTCATGGCTGTAATTAACAGCGAAATATACAGACTTCTTCATTCTTCATTCCTTTATTTAACGTCGGTGTCTGTTCCGCAATCTAGTGCCAATCACCGACGGACATCGATTGCCATCCATTGACGGCAATTGAATGTGCAGGAAGACAGCTTTCACACATGCGTAGGATATCGCACCCATTCAACACAACACATGGGCCGGGACCAACGGCTTTATTTCCCTTTCGAAGGAAGACGTGACCAGAGATTTGCATGCCTCAGAAAAATCCCACTGACCTCGGCTTTGGATTGAACCCAGACCTATTGGGGTGAGAAAGCAGTCACGCTTACCATTACACCACCGGAGCCGGCTTAATATACAGACAAAATTTAAAAAAAATAATGAGAACGAGAATTGTATTGGGGTTGTTGTGATGAATGGATGCGCGAACAAGGTAAAGCTCCACCGTAGGGGGCAGTGCCCCGTCCGGCAGAGATAACTCGACGGCCGAATACAAATAGAAATGTGAAGAGATCACGATCAGCGCGGCCAACGTCGAGAGAGCTAGATTTTATTGTACAGGTGGGCGTCCTTCAAGAAAGCGATATGCGGAACCAAAGTCAAAGTTATAATCAGAGTCCCGCCAAGAGTGAAGCCAGAAGTACGAATCGAACTGTCAAGTGGGGTCCCAAACAAGCAAAGTAAATAAACATTATTGTTCCCACAGCCAGTATTGCATTCATTACTGACAATATTTTAGTAATTTTAGATGATAAACATTACTTCGCTTAATTTAGTACATTGTGTTCTTTAGGAGCTGTTCCTAAACTACGTAAACAGTTTAGGGAGAGGAGGTTGACAATTATCCACAACCCATTTAAATTTAAAACATTTTGTATGGACAATTGTCTACGCAGGGGGAGGGAGGATCAAGAATCCCAAAAAACGTCTACGTAGTTAATAAACAGCCGCTTATAAGTTATACCAGGCATTTGTTCGAATATTTTTCAGGTTCTACAATGTTTTTTTTTGTCTCCTAGAAGCTCCGCTATCGAGATAAAATTATTCACTTCTGAATAAAAGTCATCCGCAAAAAATCATCATCAATCCGCAAAAAATCTGGTTGCCGTTTACTCTGAAGAAAAATAAATTACAAACAGTGCTGATTGTTCGCAACATTTTCTCTTGGCGGGATTTTTATTATAACATTGACTCTGTGTGGAACCAACATCGAAGGGTCGTTACCAAGTGGATTCCTAAAGTTCTCCGGGAGTCCGTGTCACGATCATACCTGTCTCATAGCAGTTGTATGAAAACAACGGGAGAGTTGCCAGTCTTCTTGATATGTTGTCTTCGCTTTCAGTGACAGTTTGAATATAGCATTCGTACATTCCTGTGGATGTAATGTCGGCCTAAATCTCCCTAATTTGGGCCTATATATAAATTCACCAATCGACTAAATTTTCAATAACGACCAGAAATATCCATTAGTACCGTCCCAATGACGCGTTCATCTAGATAAAATGGATGAATAGCAGATTTAAGCGATCCATAGGCCAATATTAGAGCCATTTCCCCTATAATGCAGCGTTTCTCGATATTCCTTTTCTTCTTTTTTTCCATTCGTTAAGCTCACAACCCATCAATATTGAATACTGGATATGTTGAATCTAAATTTTAATGTTGCATATTGTATATGTAAATAATATGATGCTGTATGCGTATACAAAACCTGAAACTTATTTATAAACAGATTGACATTGAAACGGTTTGGACAAAACAAAATTCCCACAGTGATTCGCAACCCACCAGATGGGTATGATAATTATCTAAATCAACATTATCGGTCAAATGTTTTTCAAACAAAAAAGAGTCACGGTTGCCAGAATATATTTTCGCTCTCGTTAAAACAAATTTCTATTTAGTTTTGAGCGATGTTTCCGCCCTTCATGATTTTATTATTGTTGTGTAGAAGTATTAGTTGGAACAAAATGACTAGTTTTGACTTGGTTATAAAAATAAACAATGGAATATGTTGGGAAGTGGCCCGAATCCTTCATAGAGTGGAACTGCTGGGAGATGGCGATCTCAACATCGAGCAATATCTTGGGGTTCCAGGAAATTCATATTTACAGGGGCTCTGCGCCAGTCCATCCTCAAGATTCTCCGTGCACTAATAAAACACTTATTTTAACATCAAAACCAACATTTCCAGGCACTACATTTGTTTACGGGAAAAGTTTAAGGTTAAAAACAGATTTCTAGGGATCTTTCGTAAAAAAATCACTCCATAGCTTAATTGTGTTAATAAACAGAGGACTGGTGTCTTGGAAACAGTTGTTTGTATTGTCATTTACTGCACTTTGACCCAGGACACCAACCCTCTATCTCCACTTTAAGAAAAAACTTAATTTTGTGTCTCACTTAGAGGTATTATTTAACAAACGTGTACCGTCAAAAGATAGGGCTTTGCATTCCTAGGATCATCTGAATTTTCTGAAATGAAAGGCTTTGAAATAATTCCACGCGATCCTGTTTTTTACCGTTTGGACCACTGTGCAATGGTTTGTTTTGGATACGAAAACGATCGACGATGATTCAATACATGAGCTGGTCGATGCGTATTGAACGTGGATATAATCTATTTAGAAACGGATGGGAGCAGGATATATGCATACTGGAATGGTTGAGATTCCGAATCACCAGGGCGCAAAGCCAGGTAGAATTTAAACTCAACTTCATAAATTTAGATCTACCACCACCTCACCGACATCGGTATTCGAATCGTTGCTAGGGGCAACAATTTTACGGTTCCATTCATTATTCGTATTCTGGTCATTTCAAGACCAACAATTGAAATGGCCTTAACTCCATTTTGTAAACAAACCTTGTAAGGCCATTTTCTCGCGAACCGAAGTGCGCAAAGGCAAACCAACATAATGAACAGGAAGGGGAAATTCTCCTCTACCCGATGAGGGTTTAGGTTTGCGAATGAAGGTTTCGGTTCGTGAGAAAATGGCCTTACAAGGTTTGTTTACAAAATGGAGTTAAGGTCATTTCAATTGTTGGTCTTGATTTGGCGACTATCAGCGTAGCAGAACTGAATCTGCAGCGTGATTTGGATACTGTTGTTATGGACAACAATAGACGGATTTCACGCCAACTCATCCAGTGGTTGGCAGCACCCTCTCAGAACCTTATGGAACTTTGTGGGTGTGGAGACTTAGCAATTTTAAGCAACTTTGCGTACTCATTTTTTTCAAAATTTATCTGGCCTAATATTTGATAAGGGTCAAAGTTTTTTGTCGATTTTTTTTCAAATCGATATAGCTTAAAAATGACAAGCCCTACAAAAAAGTGATGTATGGCAAACTTTTAGCAAATAATCTGAAATTTTATAAAAAAATTTAAATAAAATAAAAAATCGGTTTCTACACTCTAAAAAAATATATTTAAAAATTAAAAGTCATTTTCCCAAAAATGGTACCCCTCAGATTTGCTTGATATTTTTTCTCATGAAAGGCAATATAATTACCTAACTTTTCTTCATACATCGCAAAGTGGGCACTTTTAAGGAAAAAAAGTTGTTCGAACAACAACTTTTTCATGTTAATTTTTTTTTAGCGTGTTTCACTCAAAGTCGAATAGTAATACGCGCACAACCTTATTAAAATTCGATTAAACGTTATGGGTTTACTTTTCGATAATCTGGGCGAAATCTAGCCTAACATTTGAAAAGGGTACAGAGAAGTTACCTGCAAATCGTCCAATAAGAGTTCAGAACAAAACGTTCTAATGAGGAACAGCCATCTCAGCATGGTTTGCACTTTCCTGTGATGGATTGTATTATAATATATGCATACACTCTATCCAACTTCTATAAAACCACCCTCAAATTGTTCCAAATCAACAGGTAAACTAAGTAAAAATCACTTAGTATGTTTTATTCATGAAAAGATTTCAATTCATGTATTTGTGATTAATTTAATTAGAAAAATAATCATTCATTTATTTTTATGTATTAGGTGTGTCCATTAGTAAGCAATATGCATATATGTTTATACCTCATCTCTCAAGTGAATACATATAATAGCGCAGGTAACTTAACGATTATTTAAGGCATGCCTAAAATAATCGTTAAGTTACCTGCTATATAGCAGTTATATAACAACGCAGGTAGTCACATGAGAGATATAAGGTATAAACTTAAAGCACCGCAGTCTGTTTCTACCGACATAATCTAATATTTAAGTTTGGTGATATCACAACAATGCTCATAGTTGCTGTAGTGCATAGTTGTTGAAAGTGTAGTGCTGCATAGTTGTTGAAACGAAAAAGTGTTTATATATACAACAATGGAAAAATCTGCTGAATTGATTATTAAAAGGGTGCAATGTAGTGCCAACATAAACAATCCCAATTGCAGCCGCAATAATTTACGTAATTTATCATCAAGTCTCATAGAGCAAATACATTCATGGGGCTTTGATCATCAATTGGATGTAACAATGCGTATTTGTGAATCGTGTCGTGGAATTTTAGTGCACAATAGGACACCTCTCCCGAAAAAGAGGCGATCGGATGGAAAAGAATCAAGCCATGCTCGGAAGTTTGAAGAGCCGCAACCATCAACAAGTCATCAGCAATCAGAACATCAGGAATTTGATGATACACTAGGTAAATAATAATAACTTTAACTGTTTCAACTGTGTGGTTTAAGGATTGTACATCGAAGATACAACTTCATTTTCAACATTTTTTTAGAGCACGAGCTGGATGAACCGCTTATCGTACAAATTTGATCGATTGGTAGGCCAACCTCGGTGAACAATCTATCAAATTTTCACGACTGTACGATATGCGGTTTATGCAGCTCGTGCTCCACAAACATGGGGAAAATTCAGATGCGGCTTCGATGTACCGTAAACGGGGATGTCTTTGATAATGGAGGTAACTTTGATAATGCAGCTAATCCAAAAAGTTATGACTTAATGCTCTTCGTATTCATTATTTTGGAAGGGAACATCGGTTTCCTATCCAAAATATTGCGTACGATGTGCCTTAAGTCATAAATTTTTGGCTTAGCTGCTTATTAATAGTGTAAAATTTGATTCATATAAAGAAATTGCAGACAAAATACTTTGCAGTAGTCCTATTAGAACCATAGATTGTTTTTATCGTACATGTGAAGAATGCATTTCCACAGATAGTATCGTGAGGGAACTTACATCAGTATTAGAAGCAGATGATATGGAAGAAGTTTTATTTCAACAGTGGTTGACTACCGACCGTTGTAATTTGGAAACTATTATTAAACCTGCAGATGAGTTTGTTCAATATATGACGGAAAAAGTTGAAAAGCTCATAACCCATGATTTTATTCATAAAGAGCAATCATCTTACCTAAGTAATAAAAAAAATTCTCTTCAAAACGGTGAAATTTTAGTGATTTGCGACTTTTCTGAAAATTATTCATTTATTATTCAAAACTCAGCACAGGGGTATCATTGGAACAATAATCAAGCTACGATACATGCTTTCGAAATTTACTACATAAAAGAAAACAAGTTGGAAAATTTAAGCTTTATTATTATTTCAGAAGTATTGACCCATGATACAATAGCAGTTCAATTATTTATATCAAAATTGTTAGATTTCATTAAACAATCTATTAGTTTCACAAAAATTACTTTCATGTCAGATGGAGCAGCGGCTCATTACAAAAATAAAAAGAATTTTGCCAGTTTGTGCAACTTCAAGTCCAAGTATGGATTGGAAGCAGAATGGCACTTCTTCGCAACGTCTCATGGGAAAGGCCCATGTGACGCAATTGGAGGAACTCTCAAACGAATGGCAAAGAGAGCAAGTCTTGCTCGAGATTATGGAAACACAATCACAACTCCACAAGAACTGTATGACTGGGCAGTTAAACAAACAGATACAAGCATAACAAAATTGAACTTCTGCAATACACAAAGATGTCCGATGAACTCAAGGAGCTGTTCAGTCATGTAAAAACTATACCTGGTACACAAAAATTTCATTGTTTTGCACCTATTTCTCAAAACATAATTTCTACTAAGCGATTTTCACATTCAAAGGAAACTCCGAAAAATTTCACTCTGTTTCCGATAGACTAATAATCAATGAAAAACTCAAATTATGTATGGAGAATTATAGGAAAATAAATTATGCACTAAACAAAAACACTAGAGTTTTCATTTATTAAAACACCATTCGAAATGCAGGAAAATCCTCTGTATTAGGCCCTTTCAAATGTTAGGCTAGATTTTTGTTTTAAGCACGCCCAGATTATCAAAAGGTCAAAATCTTTATGCTCATTAAGTTTCAACGGATTTTAATAAGGTTGTGCGCGTATTACTATTCGACTTTGAGTGAAACACGCTAAAAAAAAATTAACATGAAAAAGTTGTTGTTCGAACAACTTTTTTTTCTTAAAAGCGCCCACTTTGCGATGTATGAAGAAAAGTTAGGTAATTATATTGCCTTTCATGAGAAAAAATATCAAGCAAATCTGAGGGGTACCATTTTTGGGAAAATGACTTTTAGTTTTTAAATATATTTTTTTAGAGTGTAGAAACCAATTTTTTAATTTATTTAATTTTTTTTATAAAATTTCAGATTATTTGCTAAAAGTTCGCCATACATCACTATTTTGTAGGGCTTGTCATTTTTAAGCTATATCGATTTGAAAAAAAAATCGACAAAAAACTTTGACCCTTATCAAATGTTAGGCGAGATAAATTTTGAAAAAAATAAGTACTCAAAGTTGCTTAAAATTGCTAAGTCTCCACACCCACAAAGTTTCATAAGGTTCTAAGAGGGTGCTGCCAACTCCGAAGACGAGTTGGCGTGAAATCCGTCAATAGCGAAATCAACTTAATCCACACTTGTTTGATCAGGATCAGCAAGTCATAGGGGAAATAGATGTAATGTCGGCCCAAATGCTCCCAATTTGGGCCCATACATAGACTCAACAATCGACTAAATTTTCAATAGCGACCAAAAATATCCATTGGTACCGTCCTAATGATGCGCTCAGCTAGATAAAATTGATAAATAGCAGATTTTTAGCTTTGGGCCCAATCTTAGATCCATAGGCCAACATTGCACACAATGTCCGGCATTATGTTTTTACGTACAGAACAAGAGTAAAATCGAATGTCGCGTGTGGGGTTTTCCGGTGTCCAACTTGACCGACAATAACTTCATGGAACCCGAGCGCTACTAGGAGAAGTGCTCAATTCAACAAAAAGGACATATGATAGGAACATTGTTGCTTGAGGAATAAAGCAGATTCCATAGATAAGCGGAGGCAAAGTATAGAGCTTTTTGACGTTTAATCGGCGCACAATACTGTACCATTTAAGGGGGGAATACACTTTGATTTTTCAAAAAAAAATGCATTTTTTGGCTTAAAATGTTCCTTGGGATGTATACTTTAATTTAGAAAAGACTCTAAGTCCGCCAGAATATTCCTTACCGCTTTACGAAGCGATTTCCTAAAACATGTACCGGCGCGCTGAGAGAGCATTTTTATCTCTAAACGCGTTTATCTCGAAACAGGGTTTTTCAAACTGGCGTGGAAAATAACTATAACCAGTTATCATCAAATTTGGGTACCGCCTAGGTTTTCTTGTTCAGAATTAAATTCTGCTTTGAAATACGTATCCACATTTTCGATTTTGTCAAAAATGGAGTTTTAATCCACGATTTTGTAAGCATTTTAAGGGTGAAAAAATCGACTTTTTTTCTTAAGGCCACAACTTTTGAAAAAATTAATTTAAAAAAAATTCGGAATACGTATTACTAACCCAAATTTTATTACTAATCAGGATTTTTGTTCGATTTATGTTCCAGGATCACATGGAAAGGAGTATTTTCCCACGCCGTTTTCCGACTTCCACGCGAGGACACCCGTGGGACCTGGTGCACCGGCCACGGGGAGACGCCAATCGAGTTCAAAAAAATACAAATTGTAGTTCGAAGGATGACTAATAAATGGGTTATAACATATTTGCCCTCCCTGAGTGTTTTATTGCTTAAAAAAAATTAACGAAAATGCCTTACTTTTTGAACGTTCAAAGTGTATTACCAACAATCAATACGAAACTAACGATTTTAAATTGGCTCACCACTTTAGTAGCCTATTGGTCCCAAGCAAACGATTAACGTACCCTATTCTAGTTGAAATTCTATTACTACACTATGTTTGTTTTGATTCGCTATGAAAGTTTGACAGATAACATCAGGGGTGTGTGGATTCATGCAGAACATGCAGGGGTGAGTGAAATAGCTTGGGACTGCTTGGGACCGTTGTTCTGGTACTGAGTGAGCTAAAAATAATAATGATTTTCTTCGGGACCCAGTGGTCTTAGAGTTACCTCTATGGTATTACCCCCTTAAAGCGAACGAGTGCGAGCAAGAGGGAAACAGATTAGTGGGAAAACAAACCGTCGATTCATCCATGTGTCACAGAACAGAAGGAGAAGTGCAAACAAATCGGTGAATCAAAAAGTGTTCGTTTTTCTGCTCAACAAGCGATGTGTTGTGGTAGCGTTCCACACGGGCTTTCTATGTGCTCTCACACTATCATAGCATGCTGCCTATCTTGACTGCAGGCAGAAGATGCATTCTACCGCTAGGTGCGCTAGTGTTCGCAAATGACAAGTGGAGCCACTTTCTGATCCAAAGTTCCACTCCTGTGCATGTGTGCTAGATAGAGAAAGATGATTAAACGTCAAAAAGGTCTGTAATGTAACCAAACGAACTGTCAGTTAGTGTAGCCAAACGAGCATGACGTCATCATTGTGTTGTTTGAGGAAGAAGTATTTTAATATTATGAGCAAAAAACGCTTTCCACACTCTACATTCCGATTTATCTATAGAATCTATAGTATCTATAGGTAACTGGCGTCTTTCAAGAACCCAGGGATGACGTACAATATCGGAACTCTGTCAACGGATTCGATAGAGATTCAATCCAATGGGCACGGAGAAATGGAACCTTAGTTGAGCAATAGGATGCTTAGGATGGATCAGATTTGAAAACTGTCGGTGGAACTTAAGTGGAGGAAAGGATCAGAGTGAAAGGGAACAGAGCTGAAAGGAATTGGCAGCAACGTCAACTGGAACTGTTCAGAAATGCATTATCCATTAAACATTCCGGACTTAATGCCAAAAAGGAAAAGGTTCCTCCTACCTCCTACTGTTGTAACCACTTCCGATTTCCATGCTCTTCGCAAGGAACTTTGGAGCTTCTTTCAATCTAAGGTTTCGCTTCAAATTGGCCATCGGGGTGAATGCCGTGCGTTGGCTGAAATCTTAGACGGATTGAAACGTCTTCTCAAGTACCTTACTGAGAACACATAACATATGTGCAACTCGATCATATAAAGTCGACCCCATTTCAGTGATTTCAAGTGGTATAGTAGGACATCGATCTGTCAAACTGATTATACCAGCTGTAAATTGAGAAAGGAAATCAAGGGGGTAGTCAATTCTAATAAAATATTTCTAACGTGATTTATAATTCTATGTCTTTTTAGCGCTCTTGAACTCATGTATTTGTATTGCCATAATAACTAACGTTCTTTATTAACACCCCTCACCATCCCTCTCCAAAAGGGGAGTTTTGTAAAGTGAGATGATAAAACCGATTTGTACCTTCCTAAAGTTGTCCTAGCTCGCTGTCTACTCTCTATGTGCAATTTTCACACTGCCGTACTCTAAACCGGAACTATCAATTCTATACTTTCATCTCCTCCTCATCTATCGAATAAAAATTAACACTTTAGTCTGTTATTTGAAATCAGCATCTTCAACTATGTAAATCGTTGACTTCACGCAGAAGTTATACTATGACATATAGTCAAAGTATGAATCTCTTGATATTGTGGAAAATATACAGTGTTTTGAGCTGACCTTACATCTTTCCATTCACAAGAATTTTGCAAGAATGATGACAAACGAAATCGAGCGCTTATCGATACCTGTAATACCCAAGGTTTCACCCCTTTCTATGTTTCTCAATTACGTAAAATTGAATGTTTCTAAATCCTTTCATAAGCCCTCTGTTCCCTAGAGCTAGTCTAAAAACGAATGGCCGCATTACTTTGACAACTAGCCTTTTCGGTCACTCTGTAACACTTTACTCCTATGGTAAAATCCTATAAGCAAACGTCAGTCTGTGCGAGAAACATGTTAGACATTACTTTACCCTTTCACTCCAGTGAAAAATCTCATAAGATCCTGTTAAGGTGATTCCTTTTAGAGTCCACAAATGGCCACTACGTAGGCTATAAATTCACATCCACTTCGAATTTTCAATTACACACATCTCGGAAATTAATGCCCAATTTCACCTGAAATTGCTACTTCATGTAGGCTGCAGTAAGTGGAGTAACAGTTTCATTGTGGTAGGTATCGTAGAAGCTGATATTTCTGCACTTAAAGTTTCGAAGTGGTTACGAGAATAAGGATCTCACAGCGAAACACAAGAGACGGTGGCTCGCTGGTACCATGATGGAGTGTAGGGATAAGACAAAATCCGCTAGACTTCGGGATTTTACCATAGGAGTAAAGAGTTAAAAAGCCACCGTCAACGTCAATACTTACACGTTATTTCAAAACTACTCAAATCTGGGTAGAATCTTCCCAGATCGATCATAACTGAACCTACTCAAAAATGGGTAAACTATGTTGGGAGTGATAAGCTGACACATGAGCAACATTGGCATGGATCCGAACGACGTTGTTCAATTGTTAACCTGCCACTACCAACATAGTTGACCCATTTTTTGATCGATTCAGTTTTGACAATTTCAGTTTTACTCAAATTTGGGTAGTTTTCAAACAGCGTGTACTGAGCATGCAACCAAATATATGATTTTCTTTCGTAAGGGCCAATTTCACAAACGTAAACACTGACTTTTCACGAATTTCCTGAGAATGAAAACTCGCTCAAGTAAGCCACCACGATGCTTGTGTGTAGGGAAAGTGCCCAAGCTGATAGAATTGCTGGGTTACATGGATTGACTTTGAATCACAAGATATTTACGAAAGAAACCATTGCTTAAGTTTCCGACATTGGCCCATATGAAGACTCAGTGTCAAATCGCGAAAATTTAATTTTGTCAGATCGATGTCCAACTATACCAGTTATACCAGTGAGGAAACACAAAAAAGGATCATGACGAGAGGAGCAACACAATAGTTGGGTAAGAGAAGAATTGCATTATAACACACCATCGACTGGAAATGCTCTCGCAACGTGGGGCTTTAGGTAGTGATGAAAACGTCGCTAGAACTATTCCACAGCCGCAGTCAGTTTATGAGCTGTACGCGCCACGCACTAATTTCCGGACATACGCAGGCTTTCTTGACGGCACTGGTGGCCTCTGGGCCCAAAAGCGTATCTGCGGCACGTTGAAACAAAAAAACGTCACGATGGAATTGAACGAAGGCGTTCGCTTCCCACACACGCGGCGATGGGGTTTTCCTAACCCAGAACTTGATCGTTGCTCGCCCTCTTTTTCACTAAAGATCGGCCGACGCACATATGGTCAAGTTCTCACCATCAACGGCTAAGTCCCCCGTTAATTTGGGACTTAGTAGAAAAACCTTCTTCGACCACACAACCGAAGTGACAAAGTGTCTTGCTAAAACGGCACTTAGCAAAAACCACACGGCGGACACCGACCTCTGTCAACCAAGAGAAAATCTTTCGGATCACTTTGAAAAATAGCGTTTCTCGTTGGAACGTCTATATTTCCCGAACCTTTGATGGCAACTAACCTACGTACATAATGATCGCAGTTTTAAACTGCTTTTGCTTTCTGCTCTGCATGTATGTATGTGTTGAAAGGAAAAAGATCGGGATCGAGTAGTGTAATCGCGATCGGTGTATTTGCATGTTTGCATTGTGTGGTTTGTTCGTAGTTCGTAGGTACTAGTATATAAGAAATTAGATCTGTTTCGTAGTTTGTAAGGTAGACAGCAAATAATGTCTCTAGGTTAAGTTAGATGCAAGAAATTCAATTTACTTCTAGGAACAAATTCTACTTTTAAGCTATTAGATAAGTTTAGGTTTAGATCAGTACCTAACATTCCGGCCACCTTAAAATAGCCCATTTTAACGAACCTAATTCTAAATCATTCTGCTGGCGTAGATGCACCGTGTGCCCTTTGCAGAGGGTATTGGACATCCTGGTATCTTGAAGGTTGGTGTGCGTAGAATGCAGACGATTATCGTAACCGGAAAAGAAACTAGATTGATTAGTTTGATACATCAGTTTTTACCTTTATCGATCTCGGTGTCGTCGGATGGCATCGGAAGAAGAGCGATTTTGGCGACTGGCCGGGTAACACTGTCGGTGGTCGCCGTCCGGAGTGTGACGACTCGTACTATTCCGTCCTGCCCAGGATGGAGTTTCGTGATGCGGCCCAGTGGCCACTGTGCCGGAGGGAGGTTATCGTCTTTTATGATGACTAAACGACCAACTTCGATGTTAACGGGCAATCGACAGCCTTTGGCGGAGCGGGCTTGAAGTTGTTGGAGATATTCGGGGTACCACCTTCTCCAAATCTGCTGGACTCGTTTTTGCACTAACTGCCATCGTGACAGCCTGTTGTCCGGTGTTGGTTTGACGTCGCACTCGGGAATCGCTTGAAGATTGGAGCCGACCAAGAAGTGACCTGGAGTGAGTGCTTCCAAATCGGCTGGATCGGGTGACATCTGGGTAATTGGCCTGGAATTCAGGCACATTTCTACCTGAGCGAGTAGAGTTATTATTTCGTCCTGGGTGGCTGTTGTTGTGCCTAATTCTTTCAACAGATGATTTTTCGTCGATTTTACCGCCGCCTCCCATAGTCCACCAAAGTGGGGCGCGCGGGGTGGTATGAACTTCCACTCGATGTTGCTGTTGGTGCACCAGTTGAAGATAAGCTTGCGGTCCTGTTCGTTTGTCTTGAGCATTCGGTACACTTGGTTGAGCTCGTTTGCAGCTCCCTTGTAGTTGGTCGCGTTATCAGAATGCAACTCTGAGACCATACCGCGACGAGCAACAAATCTTCGGAGTGCAGCAAGGAATGCCGCCGTCGAAAGATCGTGAACAAGTTCTATGTGGACCGCTCGGGTGGAGAAACATACAAAAATAGCGATGTATGCCTTCACTGGTCCAGCCTTGCGGTGTGCTCCTTTGAGGTAAATTGGACCGCAGTAGTCCACTCCCGATACAGAGAACGGACGGGATGGAGTTACTCGTGAGGTTGGTAAATCGGCTGTTGATTGTTGCACGAGAGTTGGCTTTCGTCGGAAGCAGGTGTGACATTGGTGATACACCTGACGAAGGAGATTCCGACCTCCGAGAATCCAGAATTTTTGACGAATGGTGCACATCATCAGCTGGGGTCCGGCATGCAGTAGCAATCGATGGTAGTGGTTGACCAGTAGCGTGGCCAGCGGATGCTTGCCGGAAATGATGATTGGGTGTTTGGTATCTTCAGCAGCCTTGGAGTTTTCGAGTCGTCCACCGACCCGAATGACGTCGTTTATGCTAATGATCGGGTTGAGCCATTTCATCGACGAAGATTTATCAACTAGTATACCGTTTCGTAGAGCTGCCACTTCTCCAGAGAACGTATCGCGCTGAGCCAGGCGACATAAGGCGATTTCGGCCTCCCGTAGTTCCGACGCTGTGAGGAATGCGGCGGGTTGTACCATAGGCTTCGATGAGACTGCACAAGCACCATTTGGATGGTTGCTTGCGGCTGATGCGTGCAGTGCACGCAGGTAGCGGGAAACATAAACGACAATTCGGCGTAGCTTGGAGTATGCCGAGAAGCGACCAAATAAGAATTCGGAGAACTCGTTGGATTGTGCTGCGTTGGCTACTAGACAAATCTTGCGTTCTTCAGCGACGGTTGTTGAAGTATTATCGCCTCCGATGGATTGGTTTGGCCACAGGTCCGACGGAAGTTTCAACCATGTTGGTCCGGTCCACCAGCGTTCGCAGTGGAGAAGATCAGCCGGAGTAAGGCCACGCGAGATGTCATCGGCCGGATTGTCGGACCCAGCGACGTGATTCCATGGATGTCCCACCGTAGCTTGTTGGATTTTTGAGACTCGATTGCCCACGAATACCTTCCAGCAGGCCGGTGATGACTTTAACCACTGCAGCACCGTCGTGGAATCTACCCAAAAGAATACAGGACAGTCTGATTTTAGGGAAGCAATTACCTTTTGGAAGAGTTCCGTAGACAAAACCGCCGCGCAGAGTTCTAAGCGCGCAATGGAATGGCGAGTCTTCAAAGGCGTGACTCTTGACTTTGCTGCCAGCAAATGGACATAAATGTTCTGATGTTTATCTTCGGAGCGCATGTATACACATGCACCGTAAGCCTTCTCGGAAGCATCCGAAAAGAAGTGTAGTTGGTTGTTGGTTGCACCGGCCACCGAGACAAATCGGGGAATTCGTACGTTACTCAAGAGATTCAGCTGATCATGGAACGTTTTCCATTCGGTTTGGAGTCTTGGTGGAAGTGGATCATCCCAAGCGTAAGTCTTCCCGTCGTTGGTCGTCAACGCCCACAGGCGTTGCATGAACTGCTTGGCGATTGAGATAACCGGACCAGCGAGGCCCAGTGGGTCGTAGATCTGCGCGATATACGAAAGGACGTTTCGTCTGGTGAGCACGGTAGCAGGAATTGGAAGCTGGATTCGGAATCGCAGTGTATCGGACTTCGGTTCCCAGATCAGCCCGAGGGTGGTCACCGACTGTTCATCGGAGAACTCGTAAAACGGTTGGATTGCTAGTTCGTCCGAAGGAATTTCGGTCAGGACGGCTGAGCTATTGGAGGCCCATTTCCTCAATGGAAAACCGGCGGAATGTAGCATTTCACTGAGCTGGCGACGAAGTTCCATGGCTTCTTCTGGGGTTTCGGCACCGCTGATGAGGTCGTCGACGTAAAAGTCTTCTAACACGGCCTTCTTCGCCATCGGGAAATTCTCACCTTCATCGTTTGCGAGTTGGACTAGGGTTCGAGTGGCGAGGAATGGTGCAGAGGATGTACCATATGTAACGGTCTGAAGCTCGAACGTGGAGATTGGATCTGTTGGTTTTTTTCTGAAGAGAATTCGGATGAGCGATCGGTCGATGCGTACAACTCCAATCTGCCGGTACATTTTCTCCACATCCGCCACGACTCCAACAGGTTTCGTCCGGAAGCGCATTTCGATGGACTGGAGATCCTCTTGCACGACTGGGCCAACGAGGAGAATGTCGTTCAAGGAATTGCCGGATGATGTGCGGCAGGAGGCATCGAATACAACCCGTACCTTTGTCGTAGTGCTGCTGGCCTTAAAAACAGGGTGATGTGGCAAGTAGTAGTGCATCAGGGAATCATCTACCGGATCTTCTAAACGTCGCATGTGGCCAAGTCGTAGGTACTCGTCCATAAACGCGTGGTAGGCTACCTTGACAGCTTCGTCCCTCTCAAGCCTGCGTTCCAGACTTCGCAGACGTCTTTCGGCGATGGCACGGGATTCGCCGAGTTGAATATGGGGATTCTGAGATTTTGGAAGAGCGACTACATACCTCCCGTCTGCGTTTCTGGTCGTAGTAGCTTGGTACAGTTCATCACAAGCGACTTCTTCTGCCGAGTAAATTCGACCGGTAGTGATGGACTCAATCTCCCAGAACTTCTCCATTAGTGTTTCCAGGTTGTGGGTGGTAGTTGCGGTACAACAGTGTAGAGGAACCCGTGCAGTATTATTATACCAACGACCCGACACTGCCCAACCAAAGATTGTTTCGATTAGCGTCGGTGAGCCACGGTTGAGGTGGATCCTACCACTCATCAGGTATTCATGGAATTGGTCAGCTCCCAATATCATGTCGATGCTACTAGAAATGTTGAAGTTAGGATCGGCAAGCTCGACTGACTTGGGAATGCACCAATCCGAAATGTTTACGTCTCTGCCTGGAAGCTTGGTGGTTAGGTTTGGAAGCACTAGGAACTCCAATTCACTAGTGTAATACTCGTCTCGTGAGCGGATAGTTGCATAGACTAGCTGTGACACCGTGGTCATCGACTCCCCAACACCACTGATAAGGATATTGGTTCGTTCTGGTTTCAGATTCAGACGACGAGCCAGCTTCTTGGATATTAAGTTGGATTGGGATCCGGAATCGATGAGTGCTCGAGCGGCATGCTCGTTTCCGTATTCATCGAGGACTGTCAGAACAACCGTGCAAAGGAAAGCTGTGCTTGACGAGCGAACATGAGCTGGCATACTCACTTCGGTGGCTGGATGCGCTGATACACTTGATTCCACGGACCTTACCGTGGAGGAGGAAGCTGGTTGCTCAACGACTGGAGTGCTACTGCCTTTCTGTGGGAATGGTGATGCTTGAGGTTGGTGGAGCAGCGTGTGGTGTCTTTCGTGACAGAGGCGACAGGAAAACCTTGAGTCGCAGTTCCGAGCGACATGGGATGACTTGAAGCAGTTCCAGCAAAGACGTTTCTGGGCAATGAGTTCCCTCCGTTGACCAACGGAGAGCCTTTGGAAAGTTGGACACTGAACCAACAGATGTTTTTCGGAGCAGGAGATGCACGATAGGGGATTGGATCGTGGGCTAGCAACCGCGGTATTGGCAACCGACCTCGATTGCTGGGGCTTCTTGAACGGGCTGACACCGGCCACCTTGACCGATGTGTAACGATGCTCCATCTCCGATGAGACCGTTTGGAGAATCCTGATTCGTTGGTACAGGAACTCGACGCATAAGGCGTACGTAACTTGGTCCAATTTTGAGGAATGTTCTTCCCAGGCACGAAAAGTAGAAGAGTCCAACTTGTAAGAAAGCATACATACCAGTGGAGTGTCCCAGGTGTCGACTGCTTCCCCCATTTTTGCCAATGCCTTGACGTGGCGTTGAAAGTCGTCCACTAGCGTGTGGAGACCTTCCGGAGATTCCTTGCGAATGGGGGCCAGGTCATACAAGGCCCGGAACAACTGCTTTCTGAGGAACCGCTGGTCATCGTATCGTTTGAGGAGGGCTTCCCAAGTTGGTCCATAATTACCTGCCTCGATGTCCACCGTCTCATATGGTTTCTTTGCATCTTTCTCCAAAGATTGCAACAGGAATTGTAACTTCGCCACCGGTGGGATTTCTGGAACATCGTGGACCATGGATTTGAACGTGTCTCGGAATCCAAGCCAACGAGAGTAGTCCCCGTCAAACTTTGGCAAGTCGATTTTGGGGAGGCGCAGATGGAAGCTGGCTGACGTTGATGGGGTAGTGATGGTCTCATTGACAGGAGCCGGTTCGGCCACAATTTGGCTCATCAGCCAACCTTTCACTGCACAGTACCGCGATTCTACCTCATTGCGCTCTTGGAAGTGCCTTGCTAACGGCGCATCACCACTATCCAAACGTTCGAGATCAGCTTGTACCTTGATGAAGTCTTGGTACAGCTGATTCAGCATTTCGAGGCGTACAGGCACTTGCAGAATATCGCGCTCCTCATCATAATTCTCGACGAAGTTTTCCATTGCCTCGAACGACGACATCAACGATTTTCGGTTCGTTAATCGGTCCTTAAGCTTCTTCCTGGTGGCCATGCTTCCGGCGATGTCGTTATACGAACGACTTTCCTAACGGGTTAAACGATTCGCACACGCGACGACACGTGGGTGCGACGGCACGTGATATCCTTCCCGATTCGATACGAAAAACTCCTTCCCGACACGGATCGCGGAAACGAACGAATTGCTCCTTCCCGACGCGGATCGCGAACGCGAGAACGGAACGAACAAATCCTTCCCGACGCGGACGTGGGACCACCAGGATAACACTTCACTTTTATGGCACCTTTCGCGAGTGATCGAGCGAACAAGTGTCCACGGATGCACTTTGGAGTGCAGCAATTGTCATACACTGTCACTTGCACTTTGGAGTGCAGTTTCAATACACTGATTATCAGTAATGAATTTTAGCAAATTGCACTTTGGAGTACAATTGCTCTTCACGTATCACTTTCGGTGCCACTAGGTTGGTGAACGTTCTATGCACTTTACTTTCAACGTAGCGCACGAATACGCGAAATTCCCCCGCGTGGGAATTCTATCGATGGCGTCGCTTGGGCACGCCACCCAAAGACAAAGAACAATAGTCCTTTATCTATTCTTCTTTTCACCCAACCCACCAACAATGGCAAACGTGGTGTGGTTTGGGACTTGAAAAGGCCGTCCAAAATGGCTGGGATGCCACACTACAATAATCGTTCGTTCACCTTCACCCAACAAAGCCCGGTGTGGCTTGGCTTGGGTCGAGAAGGTTCTATTCACAATGGCCGAAAATGCCACTCACTTTTTCGTGCCAACGTGGCCACAAAACTGACACACTCCTGGTCCCCGGATTGTCCTACGTATCCGGCTCGAAGGACCAATGTACGCGCCACGCACTAATTTCCGGACATACGCAGGCTTTCTTGACGGCACTGGTGGCCTCTGGGCCCAAAAGCGTATCTGCGGCACGTTGAAACAAAAAAACGTCACGATGGAATTGAACGAAGGCGTTCGCTTCCCACACACGCGGCGATGGGGTTTTCCTAACCCAGAACTTGATCGTTGCTCGCCCTCTTTTTCACTAAAGATCGGCCGACGCACATATGGTCAAGTTCTCACCATCAACGGCTAAGTCCCCCGTTAATTTGGGACTTAGTAGAAAAACCTTCTTCGACCACACAACCGAAGTGACAAAGTGTCTTGCTAAAACGGCACTTAGCAAAAACCACACGGCGGACACCGACCTCTGTCAACCAAGAGAAAATCTTTCGGATCACTTTGAAAAATAGCGTTTCTCGTTGGAACGTCTATATTTCCCGAACCTTTGATGGCAACTAACCTACGTACATAATGATCGCAGTTTTAAACTGCTTTTGCTTTCTGCTCTGCATGTATGTATGTGTTGAAAGGAAAAAGATCGGGATCGAGTAGTGTAATCGCGATCGGTGTATTTGCATGTTTGCATTGTGTGGTTTGTTCGTAGTTCGTAGGTACTAGTATATAAGAAATTAGATCTGTTTCGTAGTTTGTAAGGTAGACAGCAAATAATGTCTCTAGGTTAAGTTAGATGCAAGAAATTCAATTTACTTCTAGGAACAAATTCTACTTTTAAGCTATTAGATAAGTTTAGGTTTAGATCAGTACCTAACATGAGCAAAAAAGGACGCACATTTTTTGCCTGTAGACTTGGAGACATACTTCAAGTCTCCGCGTACATCGTACGGGTTAGGCAAAAGATGTGCGTCTAACTTTAAAAACTGTCGCATTAATGGCCCTTCGCTCATTTTCAACTTCTATTCAATTTTCATACTGCCGTACTCTAACGGAACTATCCACCTACTCTCTTCTAATGATCATTCTCTAGCTAATAAATTATCACACTAAAGCTTCATGTTAGCATTTCCAACCAACTCTACAAAAAAGGGGTCAACTTTTAGTCAGCAGTTTTGCATGAAGTTCCACATATGTTATGTGCTGAGAAGCAACACACATTTTTTTACTGATGACACCAAAACTGGACGTCTGTTCAAGGTTGTCTTGAAAGGTCTGCCCAGTGGTGAATCCCTGAATCAGATCAAAGAAGAACTGACAAAATTTCTTGGAGTTGAGCCTGTCCAAATAATCAAAATGAAAATGAAATCCCATCCTGGCGATTCAGGCATCGGGATTTCCAATGATTTTTATTTAGTTTACTTCAAGTCTAGTGAACTAAAAGACCTTAATGAGGTGTTTACATCCATGCGGATTTACTCGCGCTAGTGTACTCGCCAGCTAGCACGAATTCCGTTAGCGCTAGCGAAATAGCATAAGTGTAAACACCCCATAAGGCATTAGAATAAGCTAGCATTATGCTCCATTTACAAAACCTCACTCAGTGCCGTCAATGCCAGGGATGGGATCACGGAACCAAAAAAAAATGCTACATGTCAGCATGCATGTGGTGATTCATCTCACGCAAAGCACGAATATCCTGTGAAAGAAGATCCTAATAAAATTGAATGTTCAAATTGTGGTGAAAACCACAAATCCAATTTTTGGGAATGAAAGACTCTCTTAGCGATCCTACAATCTCGTTCTAAGCGACAGGTAGGAAACACTCCACGTTCCCGACCAGAAACAAATTCCTCTGCCGTTAACAACGGTCAGCGAGGAACAAATTCTACATTCGTAATCGGAGGTACAAATATCACCACTGCTTCAAAATTTCATTTTTATACTCGCTTTCCTCGCTGCTAACAATGTTCAGTGAGTACATGGAGCTACTTTTGCTGCTATTACAACGGGTAGAAATCAAAATATTAGCCAACACGATTCTAACGGAAAGTTTGATAATTTGACTTAGGAAGCATTACTGCTCCTTACATGGAATTTTTACAGAAATCATAGTATGACATGATTACTGATGTGTTTAAAACTTACTCCACGTTTGATGCTATTTATGGAGTTAAATTTGCGAACAACTTTGACATTTATTAATGGATTTTAAATCATTGAATATTATGAATTGGAATGCTTGATCTCTTAAAGATAATGAAGACAAGCTATTTAACTTTTTGAGAGTTCATAACGTGTATATTGCATATTGAAACGTTCCTTAACTCTGACCATAAGGTTAAAGGGACGCAAATTATTCATTTATCGAAATGCTCGTCATGATGGAGCCTTTGGTGGCGTTGCCATCATTGTTCATAGAGAAATTATTTTTTGTTAGATACCAAAGTTTTTAAAATTTTGAGAGTTTCAGTCGAAACCAAATTTGGACAACTTATGTTTAAAGCTGCCTATTTGCCATTCCAATGTGTAGGCCAGCAAAAGAATTTTCGCAAGGATGACCTTCAGATACTTACCCATCATGGGTCGAAATTCTTCATTATTGGTGATTTTAATGCAAAACACCGCTCATGGAATAATGCTCTAAGAAATTC
Organism: Ochlerotatus camptorhynchus; assembly: GCF_037179485.1. NCBI lineage: Eukaryota > Metazoa > Arthropoda > Insecta > Diptera > Culicidae > Ochlerotatus > Ochlerotatus camptorhynchus. The sequence continues at coordinate 1,349,342 of NW_027041022.1, forward strand.
TAATGGTAATATTATGTTTGATGATTATTCTGCAGGTTCACTATTCAATATTCAAACAGCCCAACATGCTTTTCTTCTACAAGAAATCCCTCAACTATTGATTTGATCTTAACTGATTCATGTCAACTTTGTAGCCAATTGGTTGTCAGCATGGATTCGGTTCTGATCATCTTCCAGTAGCTTTTGAAATATCCCAAGAAATAGTTTCTAATCCCAACAGCTCTACTTTCAATTACCATAGAGCTGATTGGGAGCAATATCGAACATTTATGAAATATAGCTTTGGTCCAAACATTCCTTTGCAAACCAAAGATGAAATTAATTATGCTCTTGAATCTCTGACTACTTCTATAGTTGAAGCAAGAGCTGCCTCAGTACCGAAATGCGAGGTTAAATTCGATTCAATTATAATAGAGGATGATCTTCAGCTCTTGATCCGTCTGAAAAATGTCCGTAGGAGGCAATATCAAAGAACACGCGATCCTGCCATGCAATTTATCTGACGAGATTTTGAAAAACAAATAAAATAGCGATTCTCTGTCCTGAGGAACAAATAATGTTTCGAAATTAGACCCAAGTTCCAAACCCTTTTGGAGGCACACAAAATTTTTGAAAAAAAAACCCGAAAATCCTATTCCAGCGCAGAAGGTGGTAAACTTTTGATCACAAATTCTGAAAATGCTCAGAAACTTGCTAAGCAATTCAAGAGATCCCATAATTTCAGTTTGGGTCAGGTTGCTGAACATTTTTTCTCGGGAAATATTTTTCATAATTCCTGGGGACTGCTTTGGACGAATTAATATCTATGACTAAAAAATATGAAAGCTACAGGTGATGATGGAATTTTCTATATCCTCATCAAAAACTCCCAGAGAGTACCTTGTCTTTCTTGGTAAAATTATTTAACAGCTGTTTCCATTTGGCATACTTTCCTGATAAAGGGAAAAGTGCAAAAGTTGTTCCAATTTTGAAGCCGGATAAAAATCCAGCTGAAGCTTCTAGCTACCGTCCAATAAGTTTGCTTTCTTCAATAAGTAAACTTTTTGAAAAAGATAATTTTAAATAGAATGATGCGTCACATCAATACGAACTCAATTTATGCAGATGATCAGTTTGGATTTCGCCATGGGCATTCAACTACTCATCAACTCTTAAGAGTTACCAATTTAATTCGTTCAAACAAATCTGAAGGCCACTCAACTAGAGTTGCTCTTCTAGACATACAAAAAGCATTCGACAGTGTTTGGCATGAAGGTTTGATTGCTAAATTGAAAAAGTTTGATTTTCCACTTTATAACTATTACGAAATTAGTTCAAAATTATTTAACTGACAGAACTCTGCAGGTAAATTATCAAAATTCCAAATCAAAACGACTACCTGTTAGATCAGGATTTCCTCAGGGTAGCATTCTTGGGCCTATATTGTATAACATTTTCTCTTCGGACCTCCCTGATTCCATAGTAGATTAAATGTAATTGTAATGAATTTCGTTCCAAATCTATTAGATTAAAACTGTTTTAGTTCGCCCCTAGGGGGGCCCCTCCTTGGTGGGAGTTTTTTCCTCCACCCTCTCATTACTAGTTCAGAATGCTCAATTTGACATGGCCCAAGGGGTGATCCATTAAGTACAACACGCTCTCAGAGGGGAGTGGGGGTTTAAAATCCTGTCTTTGATTAGCAATCCAAGAGATTTAGGAGGAAAATGACCAAAGGCCGGAGAGACGTAATTAATGGATGCTCATAAATTTGTAATAAAAATTAGATGAATTTTATGAGTGTAGTGCTCCGGACTTAACTTTTTTATGCTTTTGTGAAACCTGAAGAGATCTAACTTTTTTTTATGCAAAATGTAATAGTTAACTGTTACACCATCATACTGTTTGATTTGAAATTTAGACAAAATTATCAACATGAGACGCATAGTTTCATGCCAAGGGATTGTTTTGACTGGGATGTTGACTAATTTATTTGTTTTGATTAGCGCGTTGATCAAGGGAATTCCAAGCTCATGTTTATTAATGGTATATTATTTCAAGGTCACATATATATTTTTAATTTATTCACATACACTCAATTCTGTTTATACGCGATTTTTTTTTCGCCTTTAGTAATGATCGTGTAAACTCAGATTGCAACCAAATGTAATGCATCTTGATTTCAAAAATCACAAATAAAATCAAAGAAAAATATGGTGGTAGTAAAATTACTGAACCCATCCTGCATGAGGGCACATTCGAAAAAATAAAATCGCACAAAAATAGAAATGAGTGTAAAACAATAAACCCTAGGAACGACGATTCACTGATCCAATTTTCGCACCTTCAGCCACAGCCCCCCAACCGGGGTCAACATCACATGCTTGGGTGAAAACCTGGGCGGAACCTCCAGGCGGACAGATTTCGAAAATTTAAAATTCATCAACAGCGTTGCCAGTCCGGTTTTCGTTTCCATCATCCCAAATCGAGTGGCAATGCAAGTCCTCGGTCCTTCGCCGAAGGGCATATACGTGAACGGTTTCCTGCTCTCACATTCTTCCGGGCTGAACCGGTTGGGATCAAACCGTTCCGGATCTGGAAAGAACTCTGCGTCGTGATGAATGCCGTACACTGGTACCCAGATGTTCATGCCTTTCGGAAGAATCACGTTTGAGTCCGGAACTTGGTAGTCTTGGGTGACGCTTCGGAACAGATTTGCGATTGGTGGATATTTGCGGAGGGCCTCTGAAAACGAGAATGAATGAAAACCACTTCCTGATTTGCGGTAAATTGACTCACCAAAAATACACTGCTCCAGGTATGGCATATCCATCAGAGCTTCGTAGTTTAGCCCACCATGTTTGGCAACGGCCTGTTGAACACATTCCCTCGCTCGGCTCTGAATCTCCTCATTCAACGCTAGCTCATACACGCAAAAGGACATGTTCGTACTGGAAGTCTCATATCCCCCCAAGAAGAACACGTACGCCTGTGCGACCACTTCATCCAGCGTCAACGTTCCCAGCTTCTCATCTGAACCTTCCAGTTCACCCTTTTCCTTCAATTGCATTAGCAAATTCATGAAATCATTCCGTTGAACACCACTTGCCTGCCGGAAATCGATAGTTTCCCGGACGATCTTGTAGAAAAATTCCGAAACATCTGCGGGAACTGCCTTGATGTGCAACTTTCTCGCCAACTCTTTAAACGTAGAGACGAAAAAATATGCGACAATCCGACTAGTTGGAACCTCGAATATCTTGTTGCCCATTTTGAGAAACTCGGCATCAGGATTCTCCAAACTGTTGCAGTCGATTCCGAAGGCACAGGTTCCAATCACATCGGTGGTGAACCGTGCCAGGAAGTCCCTCATTTCAATTTCCGTTTGCTGAGCCAGACACTTCTCAACGGACGTTCGGAACCGATCGGCAATACCGAGGATCGTTGGACACATCATTTTCATCTTGCCGGACGAGAAGGTCGGAAGCAGCTTCCTGCGAAGATTGGTCCACTTGGATCCCTCGATGTTGAACAGATGGCACGTCAAGGGATCGTCTTTTTCGTTGTGATACAGACCTCGATCGTGGAAGTACTGGAAGTCACGCACGAGTACGTTTTTGATGAAGTCGAGGTCCAGGGCCAAAACAACCGGACTGGTGAAGAAGTACATCCCAGCGAAGGGATGGGTTCCTTTCAGTTGGTTGTAGAATCGGGCCATCAGCTGGGACGAATGGACGCGATCACCAACGGGCGTGATGCTGCCAAAGGGAAAACGTGGCTGGATGAACGGGACCGCATGGCGTTTCCAATAGGAATATTTTCTTCGAACGAAAAGCGTTAGAAGCACGGTGGTTGATATCAACAAGTAGATCCACATTGGGAACGAGTCAAATTGCATCTGTTACGATAGGAGACTAAACTGATTGTGAATGGATCAAGGAAAAAGAAGATCAATCTAATGTTTAGTAGAACAGTTAAGTGCTACCATGAATTCCGGTCAAATGAATGAGTTCATCAAAAAGAATTCATTTAAAATGCAACAGTGTGTGTGTGAAGCATCCCGTTTCATCGTATTAGTAATTTCAAGGCTTTTCGGCAGTATGTTTACAAACAAACGCATGACATAATAGGCGGCTTCTTATTGGATTTTCTCAATACCCAACCAAACGTCCCCGGCTGGTCCGTAGATCAAGTTAACCGGATCAGTTTTTAAAGGAACATCCGATTTCGAACACAATCGGAAGTGGAAGTTCTTCAACAGCATTGCAATGCCCATTCTCGTTTGTAGCAAACCGAATCGCATTCCAATGCAAACGCGAGGTCCCTCGCCGAATGGAAGATGACTGAAATTATGCCGCTTTTCTTTCTCCGCTTCGAAGAATCGTTCCGGACGGAATTGCATTGGTTCAGGGAAAAGCTCAGGATCACGATGAAAGGCCAAGTTTGGAATGACAACACCGATACCCTCCGGAAGAACGGAACCATTTGGTAGTTTGTAAGGCTTTGTGGTCATTCTATGAATTGTCGCTACCGGAGGGTAGATCCTTAGGGTTTCTACAAAAAAAAAAGTGATGACATGATCTTATTGTAACTGACTTCAGACGAACTCACCTTGGATTATGCAGTCGATGTAGTTCATCTCCAACAAAGCCTCGTACGAGAATTTTCCATCGTGCCTATCTAAAACCTCGGTCACACATTTCCTACCTTGCTCCTGTGCTTCCTGGTTCGATGCCAGCAGATGCAGAGCAAATGTCATAGTAGTGGCAGACGTTTCAAATCCAGCAAAAAAGAATACGAACGCCTGAGCAGCAATCTCTTCGAACGTCAGCTTTTCCAAACGACCATTTCCCACTTCTTCGACCAACCCTTCACTGTCGCCTTCCATGTATCCCTTGTTCTTCAACTCTATCAGCAGCTGCATAAAATCCTTCCTCTGAACACCATTTTCCTCCCGATATCGAATCGTTTCCCTTACGACTCCAAAGAAAAACTCCGAAACGTCTTCATCGTTGAACCTAATGCCCAACCATCTTGCCTGCTTCCGGAACATCATCGCAAAGAAGATCTTCAATGCCTTCAACTTCGGGAAATTTATCATCCTTTTTCCCATCTCTCGAAACTTTGAATTCGGATTCTCCAAACTATTACAATCGATTCCAAACGCACACGATCCAATGATGTCCGTCGTGAACCTCGCCAGCAGGTCCTTAATCTCCACCTCATCCTTCTTCGCTGTGTAATCATTTAGGAACGCATCAAAATGTTCCCCTACGGCCAGAATTGTATGAAACATCGCCTTGAGTTTCCCCGTCGTAAACGTCGGAGTTAGCTTCGCCCTCAGCTTCCTCCATCGATGGCCCTCCATAAAGAACAAGTTCGCCGACAATGGATCATCCTTCTCGTTGCTATACACACCTCGATCCATAAAGTAGTTGAAATCCTTCACCAGCACAGTTTTGGCAAATTCCGGTGACAGCACAACCAGCACTGGATCTCGAAAGAAATAGATCCCAGCATAGTCACCGTACTTCTTCAGCTGCCGGTACAAATTATCCATGATATGTGCAAAGTGAATCGTCGACTTGAGAGTGTCTCCTGCGTTTCCCACCGGAAACCGTGGCTCCAGATGCGGAACATTGTGCTCCTTCCAGAAGCGGTATCTCGTGCGGAAGTGCGTGTAGATCCATTTGAACAGCAGTACAATTGCGGCTAGGAGGAGCAGTAGAAAATGCATATCTTAACACTAGTAATATCACACAGACAATATGGTAACCTTTTTGACTTGAGACTAGCACTGGCACAGTCTGGCAGCAATCACTAATCGATTTCTTATCAAATAGCTTGCTATCTTTGGAAAGATGTGAACGAAACCGATTTCGACTAATGCGCTGTTTGAGGAATGGAGCAGAAACAGAGTTGAACATGTTATTCGTACTTCAGGATTGTTTATATCGGTGATGACGATTGGCGTAGATAGATGCCACCAGTTCCACGGAAACGCTGCTGCCATCTGTTAAATTATGGCGGAACGGTTTTCCTCGAGGGGTTGTTAAATGGGAATTCGAATTGGATCCAGTTTAGGGTCATGTACCCTACTGAGAGATAAATCCACGCTGAGTGCCCTTTTGTCTGTTGTCAATTATTTTGCACATCCTTACAAAAGACGCAAAACACACACATGCAGTGTATGAGACAGCTGTATGATAATTGATTAGTCATATCGAATCTCTTATATTCTTCAGCAGACAATTATTCATGTTTGAATCCCAAAAATTCGTTTTACTCCATTTCGGTGACCTGGAAGGCCACTCTCCGTTGAATGGACGATTTAAAGACAGCCCAATCCCTCGGCGTCTCTATATTAGTAGTGCATCGCTTGTTTGCCTTCTCAATACAAGCATGGGCCGAGTCCACCTCCATATGACTATGTCCGGATGTCCTAAATTTATGACAGATTGTCAGCTGTCGTTGTTCAGTGCTACATTTTTCGATAAAATTTGAGAACATCATGCACATCACTATGTTGTGATTTTGTCCTGTACAACGGTTGGAGTAGCAGTTAATTACTTTAACTCTTTGGTCTGTATTTGATAAATCCTTCAGGAAACAAGATGATATCTCTTGTGATCCTCTTCTCGCTTCGTTCCACAAATAGCACTCAACTGAATTTTCACCATTCCAGGTAGTGTACACAGTCAGATTAAGGGTATACAACTGCCTTTTGTAAAATGCCGTGCCACACAGCAAATGTGATGTCGGCAGGCATTTCTGAAGATCGAAGGAAACCTTCCTACTGGTTTTTGCAGCCAAAACATCGACCTTCTTACTCGTATAAGCTGTTTGAGCCACCGCGTGGTGGTCATCTCGTGTGCGTTGAATCGCCTCCTTATCGGCCAAATGTAACGCGACAGCCCGTCGAGCTTCCCTTTTTAAAGAAGGATGGCTTAAGCGCCACTCCTAAAGGAGACCATCCAACAGTTGGTAGCTTGCCCGGCTTTGAGACCTTCCTAGGGAGAGGATCAAGTTTCCCGAATTTCGGGTAGGAAGCTAACTGGCTGACTAACACGCGTTCGGCGTACTTCACGTAAGACGCGCAAGATATCCCTAATTCCTATAAGACTTACGCAAATCAAACTCCAACAATCGGCCAAAGACTAGGAACACGTGAACGGGGGTTATCATCACCGGCCTAGCCCTAATCGTCCCCGTTTGTACTGAAACGCTTCCAATTCCAGAGTTGCCAGAAAATTAGTCAGATTCGGGCTGACTACCCAATAAACATCAAATTCCAAAAACTACAAAACGAACGCGAAGTAACATGAAACCTCAAAAGACATCAACCAAACTATCTCTCATTGGTACACAACAGAAAACATTCAGTGCATTCTCGGGACGGAACAACTCTTCAACAAAAAAAAAAATGCACCGACTGGGATTTCTAATTGGAAAACTACGATGGGTCTAATTGGATAGACGCAGTAGTCTACGTCACTGGACAACTACATTGGAACGGAAAAGGGATTAGGACGAGCAATATTGAGAAACGAAACGGATTCATCGCTAATCTACGAAGTTGACTACAAAAAACAGAGAATATTAAATAAAGTAAGTAAATAAATACCAAAAACTAAATTTTTCTATTTTTAGGATATTTACAACAACAATTTGGCTCTTTCGCAACGAAGTAACCTGGACTATTTACATGATGTATCTCTTTCCTCTGACGGAAGGAAAGATTCACCCAAGGCCCGTTAGGAAACCGTGAGTGACTCCAATATTGATTAATATAGAATAAGTACTAATACTACGATTAAATGATAGGGAATTAGACTAACTAACCGACTAATATTTACATTTTTACAAATCACTCGATCGTGATGTTGACTAGATCGGGTTTTCGTGCCTAAATGGTCTCGTTCGTGATTTCAATCGTTAGGTTCCGCCCGTGTAACGGTGTTTCAATGACAACTCTGTTGTTTGTAGTCACTTTCTAAAAGTTATTCATAGCTTGAGAACGGTCGTCGTGATAGTGTGTTAGGATCAGAATCGGTACCCTCAGTGCTAGTCGGTTCAAGAACTTCCGTCACACGAGTCCGTCGATCTGTCCGTAGATGTTTTAACCCCGTAGGTGTTTTGATCATCATTAATGGTTGTTGCTCTTTATGGTAGTAAGAGGTACATGTTCCTGCTTGCTTTAGTAGGACAGCTAGTTTGTCGCACAGGCAACAAGTATCTGCCTTCGGTTTCCTGAACGCCAGCTTCATAGAGTGGAATAGTAATCGATAAGTGTTGAAGTGCACAAGATGCATGTTATCCTTAGCACATTTAGCTTTGTACAAATTGTACATCTTCATCACGTTCAAATCACTGCTTAAATATAAGCGTGAAGTTTTCTCTCGGCTATAGTGAGAGGTATAAGAAGGAAAGGATTTAATGTGGTCTATTATATGATTTCGTTGATCATTAGATATGCTTCTACGGCTGCTGTTTTCAGCCCGCATATCATCAGCTGAAATTCCGAGTCCTTTCAACTGTTTATTGGCCAACACTAGAAGTTTTTTGTCTGTAACACCGCATGTGGCCATACACATTTCATTACAAATGTGAACTCTACCGTTTACAGCCGGAAGGTAATACGATCGCGTAAAAAGTCTTCTTAAATTCATAACCTGGGACAAAGCTACAAAAAAAAAAGATTTTTGGAAATTGGGATATAAACTAGTATTGCAGTAATACTTTACCGTTGGTCGAGCAGTGATTCTCAGTGCCATATGATTACTCAAGAATTGGTTTTGACCAGAAGCAGATAGTTGTAACCCAAGAGAGAGGAGCCAGCTCAAATGACAGATGCTTTGTTTTGGTTGTCTTCTTCTTCTTCCTTTTTGTTGAAAAAAATGTTGATGGAAAGAATCATTCAAGCGAGGATGCGCGTTTGTCACTCGGTTTGTTGATATAGTTTTGCCGTCGGAGTGTTCAAACTTGTCGTGAACTGTATGTTGTGAGCAAGTATCTTACTGCATATTGCTTAGAGTTATCGGGTTCGTATTAAACGGGTTTGATTTTGTGAATTCTGGTGATTAGGAGGAGGTTAAAAGTGATACACAGCAGGTAAAATGCGTTGTCAAGTGAAGCGTTGCGGCCGAAACAAGAAAACCCACCCGGATGTGTTGTTTCACCGGTTTCCAAACGATCCATTGCTTCAAGCACGGTGGGTTGAGTTTTGTAATGTAGAAGCTGATTTTATTGTCACAGATGCAATGAGAGTATGCAACGTACGTAAAGAATACATATGCAAATAATCATGAAACGTGAAAAATTAGAAATGATTTACTGTTTTGCAGATGCATTTTGATGCGATCTGTTATGCTAAGGCTGGCAAAAGCACCAGATTGAGCAAAACTGCAATCCCTACATTGTGTGCTTATTTGATCAATGACGATGACGAGACAAACGACGAAGACGACGGGTACCCAGCGATCCTATCGACATCCTTACCACTCTATTCCTGCCCGTCGCTTCTGGATCACACATACGCTGATTTCAAAGCAATCCCGCCGGATTTTCAATTTGATGACTTTGAAAACGCGGATCAAGAAATCATTATCGCTACGGAGAACTCGTCAGAAGCCATTCGTTTTTGTTACACGATCCATATTTTATTTTTTATTTGTATGGAAGAAAGCATCAACCAGCATTTTGAAAATCACCTCCAGTTAACCAAGCATCAATTTTCTTCTCTTGAAAAGTCTTTAAAATCATTACCTTAGGAAATTCCTGGTTGCCACAATTTAAAAACCAAAATAATCAAAAGGTTTTTGAGATTCAAAGCAAAGTCAAATCGTACGAAGAAATCGCGTAAGCGAAAATATGATAGTCGAAGTATGCTAAATTGAAACAAAAACTTCAAATAAGAATCAAGAGATAACACAATAAATATGTCTTTATTTCACAAATTAACAATTATTTTAGTCAGAAATCTGAAATAGACCACCCACTCCTTCACAGTAGTCGCCAAATAGTCAATGTATTGTGCAAAAAAATGGTTATTTTTTAGGAGCTCGGAGTAGCAGCGTACGAATACTTGAGCAACATTGTGCATTAGGTACGACTTCTAGCTTTTTCGGCATCAAAATGATTGTTGCTTGCTCCGATTTTCATACTTCTAGTGGATAGACGATAACCAATTTTTAATTACGTAACGATTTTTCACTTCAATCCCTACAAGTTGTCTCTATTTCAATGGAAAATAAATCCTTTGCGTGAAAACTACTAATAACACCCTCTCCCTGCTTCACAATAAGTAACAGAAACGCCGAACGTCCAAAAACATTTGTATTCTGCACCGTCATTAACTGCCATTTCAAAAAAAACTATCTTGAAAAAAAAACAATACGCAGATTTTTTCCGATTAACAATACTTCCCCCACTTTTTTGAATCAAAATTTCGGTTCGCAGTGACATATCATGACTGGTTCGCATTGACGTTTACGCGATCGGCTTCAGAGCTAGCTGGCGCCTCTCTCTTTGGTTGTAACATGTTCTTTAACAACTGACATCGCACATTGTTGGTATACTTTTCCTTTGATTTAAGTTTCGTACAACTGCATGCGGGCCTTACAGCTTTTGCAGGAACCACTGTACCATCAGTACGGACGTAGCTTTGTCCCTTTGTGTTTGCAATTTTATTAATCTACCGACGGCTTGATCCTTTACATCGTGCTCGGGTTCGACTATTTCTTGAAACCAAGATCTCCTGGTAACTATTCAGATGCTGAAGATGCAATTAATAAGAAAAGGAATATTTTTATTTCATATAGGGTTAACTACCCCATTTCCGGCCTATTAAGCACAACCCGCACTTTGTCTTTCTTAATCTAGCGCAGTTTAGTACCAAACGGAATGTTATTATTACTTATGGCTTTCAAATTTATTTACCTTTCCGTACGTACCGCAAGATTTGATAAAAATAAACCAATCGTTGAGATATTGTCAAAGTCTAACACTGCAACTTGACGCCAAATTCGGCCTACGGATTCTAAACTCGGCCTAACGCATTGAAACGCAATTCAAATGCCAATGAATTCACTTCGGCCTATCGGATGAAGATAAAACATGATTTGGTCGGAGCGCTTCTTTTGTTTTTGGGAATAAGGGTGCAAACCTTCATATCACGCGTTCTCATTGACTTCGTTCCGTAGCTTATTAACTAAAGTATCGTACCAAACGCACAAATTGACTTGTTTACTCTGAAATCATGGATTTATTTGAAAATTTCTGCTCGATAGGCCCAAAATAGGCGATTAGGCCGAAGTAGTTCTCTACCCTACACTAGTTTCAATTTATTTTAAAACTTACCGTCATTTCTCTGGTTGAAATTATTTGCTCCGGGAACAACTTTTGACATTTTCGCTCCACAGTGCTTAAACAGTTCCAAATTGGGTCCTGCTTAGCCTCCCAAAATTTGAACTACTTTAGTAAGAAACTGACTTGGCACAAACCATTTCAAGTTTATATGGGAAGTACTATGGGAAAACTTATGTTTTTGTTCATATCTATCTAACAATTCACCACATCACTATACTTTTAAAAATGATAGCAGTTATTGTAGAAAATTTTCACAGCTACAAATTTGTTGAAAACCACTTTTCAATCAAATGTAAGGAACAAAAGTTATAAATGATTCAAGTCACTGATTTCTTATGATTAAGCTCATTCAACTGTTCAGCAGGCAACATTGGTGTTTCTGGTGCGAAGAATAGAGCACAAATATCATGGCTACTATGTCACACTGCAGAATACAGTGTTGCCCACAGAACAGCTGCTTGATCATGCCATAAGATTATCAACCTCTTAAAAAATTAATAACCATTTAATTTGACATTTGGTTGAAAAACAATATTGTGCAAAGTTGTAGCTTTGAACATTTCCCGTAATAATAGTTAGAGAAATATTCGAAAAAGCAATATGGAAAATGGGTAGAAGACAATGAACAAAAAGTTTGGTTTTCTCATAGTAATTTCCATATAAACTTCGAATAGTTTGTGTCAAGTCAGTTTCTAACCAAATGTGTTTAAATTTTGGGAGGCTAATCAGGACCTGATTTGAAACCGTTTGAGCACTGTGGAGCGAAAATTTCAAATTTTGCATCAGTCTAATACTCATCGTCTTCGCTCAAAAGACCCTGATTCCTGATTTTTTCAAAATAATCCGTCATATCGAAATCATTCTTATCCGTGTTATCCCCGATACACACTTCTCCACCATTTTTATCCAGATCTCCGAACTCTGATTCAGAACACTTTCCAACATCTGATCTGATTTTGGACATCGCCATGCGAACCAGCACGATGCATGATAGTCGCATGCGAATGTTCGCTTGAAGTGTACGGAGATGTTACCAGGATAATTGGAGGGTTAAGGTGGCCAGGACGATTTTGAACATCGCCATGCGCACCACTACGGTGCATGGTAGCCGCATGCGAATGTCCGTTTTTGATAGATGGAGATGTATCCAGGAGATTGGGAGAGTTACGGTGTTCAGGTCGATTCATGACATCGCCATGTGCATCACCACGGTGCATTCTAGCTGCAAGCGATCTTCTATTTGAGGAGGATAGGCGACTTGTTTCCGATTCCGATTCCGATCCGATTGAATTGATACGCTAGTGCACCATCATGGTGCATCACGGGCGCATGTAAACTTCGGCTTGAATGAGATAAAGGCTTACGTCGATCATTCTTTCCGTACCGGTTCCGGGTGATGTTCTGGCTATGAAAATGCTTTGAAGCGGGCAATAATTCACGAGGATCATTTTAAATGGAGCAGTTCCCTATGTCACTTAACACACTCCTATTGGGAACAGATGCAACACTGCAGCTCAAGCTCAAATAGTCAGATTTTCTATTCGTCCGAAGGTCCAGTGCACTCACACTCAGGTCTGTTGAGAATTCAGTGGATTGGAGTGAGGTTTGCCGATCAAAATATCTGGAAAGCCGTAGTGCATTCTGCTAATGAAGCTTTGTCCTCCTCTCCTTCACTTCGATTTCTTGGGTTTTCTTTTCTGGATGTGTCCATCATATCCACCTCTTCAGAATATCCAGCAGAATGAACATGTTCTTCATTACATGCAGCATTTTCTTCGTCCATAAACATTGCTGCTGCATCTGAAATTTATTTTTCAAATATTCGAACGCGTTAGTATTCTATGCATCAATGCATCAACACAATATTTATACCTAGAACTTCCTGGAAGTTGGAGGATTCCATTAGAAAGAGTTTTCTCAATGATTTCAAATTGAAAACGATATTTTACCATATAAAAACACGTTAAAATTTGCATGAACTTTTAAAAACTACAAAAAAAAAAATTTTTTTAGCCGTACTGCAAACCTAGCTGTCAATTTCACCTTTTTGTTTACAAAGAAAACGAGGGACGAAACAAAGCTCACTATGACATCCCACATAAACTCAATTACGCCTTTTTGCTTATATTAAATCCTTGGTGACAAAAAAACGATTTTAATAAGATTTGATGAAAATATGTATTTCATTAGAGCATTAGCTGTCTACTTAAATAAAAAAAACGCAGTCTGCTTACAATTGTCAGTTTCGCCCTTTTGAAATATTGGTGCCGAGATGTTGTTGTTGTTTGTTAGGCCGGAACAAATCTAAAGATTTTCTTTTGTCACTAACTTTTTACGTAGATTCCGCTCCCTTAGACCCCTTCCTCGTTCTTGTAAGATTCACATCCTTTGATAATTAGGCTGAGATTTTAAAGAATGTGTGTTCATACCTGATGATAGATTTTTTTAAGCAAACACAATTGTTGAGAAAACTGGCTTTACATCCACAAAAGTACGTATTTTAATAGAAATTTGGGTTTCTTGATCAGCCAAGTTGGATTTTGGCTCCGTCCTTTGAGAAACAGGCTTGGATGTTATAGAATAAACCTATTGTGAGTTCATACGAGATGGTACATTTTTTTGAAGCCAGGTTGGATTTCGGTTCAATCGTTTGAAATTTTAGCATGGATTTTATAGAAAGGAACTTGCTGAATACCGGAAGGACGAACCTAGTTAATATTCACAGAAGAAGGTATTTTCATAAAAAAAAATTATTTTCTTTTTTGCAGGGTGGCCAGTTAAAGCACTTTATTTTTTGACAACTTTGTTTTATACCTCATTTTGATCAGAAGTGACGTTTTCGTGCCACAATCGCAGTTCGCTCGCGTCGTTCGTCGGAAACGGTTGTCTTGAGTCAAAGAGTCTGGATTTTGTTTTGTTTTGTGTCTTCAAGATTTTCTATCGGTTCTGCTTTCAATTGTGTGCCGAAATTATTTATCAAGTCTGTTTTTCATTGTTAATCAAATTATCGAGTGAAATGTTAGAATTATTAATAATGGTTTATGCTAGAGTAGAGTGAATGAACATGAAAAAAGAGCAGCACAGTGTTAATTTTGTTTGATCTAACTAAGTGCATGGACAGGATGGAGAGCTGTACATAAAATTAAGTTGTGGATTGTGCTTTCAAATCATTTTCATGAAGAAAGTTGTGAAAATTATTGAAATTGTGTTTTCATTGACGAATAAAAGCGCATATCGTGGAGCTAGGTTGTATTGGTGAGAAGAAGAGTAATCGGTGTGCAACATGAAATGTAAACGGTAAAAGCATTATGAAAGATGTCGCACACGTACGTGGAACGAGACAGTGTGAGTGAGTATGCATAGCTGAAAATTCTCAACGTCTAGAGAGAAGATTGACATAGCGCAAACCGAAGGAGTATTCCCGCTTTTACATAGATGTTGCCAGATTTAATGTGCGGATTTAAAAGATAAGTAAATTGTTTTTGTTTGATCGGCATAATTATGTTAAAATATGAAGCTTTATTTATAAAAATGATTAATAAATTTGAATTTAGCAAATTGATCCATGTCCAGCAAGAAGTGGCACTACAACAAGCATCATCGTCACTGTTTTTATTTCAATATACAGCATTTTCAGAGCAGGTATTTCAGCAACGAGGATGTCGAAACACCAGCTTTTTAGGGACCAGCCATAAATGACGTAGCATAGTTATTACCAACTTTAGACACCCTCCCTCCTCGTAGCGTATTTTGCTATGCCTAATACGTGACCGTTCACAACTTCTGAAACTAAAAAAACCGTTCCCCATCAAATGCTACGTGATTTATGGATGTTCCCGTACAGCGTTTCGAAATCAGTAACGAAATAAGTACTGTATGTATGTCGCGGCACTTTTCAATGGATCCTGTCTGCATTGATCGGTTCTCTTCATCGACTTTCTCTTTGAATCGCCATGGCCATGTTAAGATATTTCCGGAGATTTTCGACACACAGTTCCATAGAAGAAACAACAATCTAGGATTTCATAAAACATATACGACAGGGAACATTTTTGTATCCGAGTTATTTGCGAAAGAGACGGTAGATGAAGATAATCGTTAAATGTGGACTGGTCTATTGAGGGGAGATTTGATCTCCGAATGGTGTTTATTCTTAAGTGTATATGTGTTGGATGGCACAACTGGGAGAGGCGCTCCGCTCAATGAAGCTTTCAAGTATGACTTTTATGCGTGTGTGAGAGTACTCCAATGGAATAGAATAAGCGTGAATGCAAACTGCGCTGTAAAGTCAGAGATGCATATGCCGTGTTCCCAGTTCGACAGATGATATCGATTACTAGTATATTAAAAGGTACTTCCGTCTTTACGATTAGCTCAGATAATAGGTCATATAATTTGAAGCTGCTTATATTTCTACATTTCAATGAAGTACAACGAGCAAAGCATCTTGGGTGATGCACCACCGAGCTTAGTAACTGGCAAATACCATTTGAATTTTGAGGATTTCACCGCAAGGCACACTTAATTCAATAAATGTAGGCAGATACATCATATGTTGTTTGGCATTATTTCACTATCTTTCTGCGTTTCTAGATTTCATAATCAAAATTGACAATGATTTTTTTCGTATCTAATTTGCAGTTAATAATAAGAAATTATTATCTATTCTATATTTAGCATGATGAAAATATACGAAACACATGAGCGTCAATCGAAGAACATCCATGCAACTTTTAACATAAATTGTATAACCCCATTTTTTTAAATTGTTTTAGTAGCATAGAACCTGTCTTAAAAGCCAACTCATAAAAGTATCGATATGGGTATAATGCGAAAACGAATACATTACATGAAATTATATTTATTTTGTTCAAAATAATTAATTAATTGTTCAAATATTTACAAACAGGATATAAATACGTCTGGAAGTA
Source organism: Ochlerotatus camptorhynchus (assembly GCF_037179485.1). Taxonomy (NCBI): domain Eukaryota; kingdom Metazoa; phylum Arthropoda; class Insecta; order Diptera; family Culicidae; genus Ochlerotatus; species Ochlerotatus camptorhynchus. The sequence continues at coordinate 1,365,616 of NW_027041022.1, forward strand.
AACAGCATAGCATCATTGGAGATAATTTCAAATTGTCTTAATATAACCTTACATTACAGTGTAATAACCAAATAATTTTACTCTTACAGGCTTTTCACTATATACAACCATTGTTGATTTATTCATTAGTATCCTTGCAAAAGTATTGTTTCATGTCCAAATAACCTAGATTTTTCGGTCTATTGATTCATTGCTAAAAATAGTACATATCGATATTTTCATAATATAAAAAAAGTGCAATTGTAAAAATTTAAAATCTACGTTATTTGAACATTTTCATGCTTATTTTCTCTTATACTTTGCAATTCACTATATATTTAATAAACTTCAAATAATGCATGTTATATATTTAAAATTATATTGTATACTCATAAAATGCGGGGACGGGAGGGAGCATCAGAGTATCATTGAAGTTGTAACTGGACAATGGAGTGGAGTGCCAGCCGGAGTCTAGGAGGAAATGTTCTGTCATTTTAGATAGTTGCATTTTACTCCAACAGTTGCAATGAATTTGACGCGCTCTTCTCAAACAAACCATCCCGTGGAAAGCTTATCATGTATTGCTAATTTCGTGGTTCGTTTTGTTGGATCATATTGCTGGAAGGAGATTCTTTTATTCCCGCGAGTGTCGCGTAAGTGTATCTGCTTACGGGCCCGCCCAATCCTTTTTGGCCCTTCATACAGCAATATGTTGAATTCAGAATGATTACGAAATTTGATCTTGCTGTTAAGTGGAGCCGCATGCAGGGCAAGACCCAAGCTAGGATGGTGGCTTCTTACATACACATACATACAACTGACGTTTTCGTGCCACAATATATTGAATAAACAATTATGCAAAGTTTCATGCAAATCGAAGAAGGTCGCGTTTTATGGCTGCGTCATTTGGCGTGGCGTGTTATAGTACTACCGGTTCTCTTGCTGAATGCGTTGAATGCTTTCGCGCGCCATCTGCCGTAGTCCGTACCTTTCTAGCTCGTAATGCTCTTGAATTTCTCTTTCCAGTAGTTCATAAAGAATTTCGTCCTGTTTCGTCCGCATTTTCACACCGAGCAATAAAGGGTGATACGGTCAAAATTTGGTCAAGGGAAAACGCGTGTAAATCGGTGAAATCGTTTATTTAAAAAATCAAATTAAATTTCTTTTTCAAGTTCAATTAGTATAAAATTCAGGAAAAATATTCAGTTAGGCTTCCGCTTTTCCAAATCCGAATTGCCGGGCCTTACGCTTGACCCCTGCCATCAGATTTTGTACAGCCACCTTGTCCACCTTCTTCGCCGCAGAAAGCCAGTTTGCCTTGAACTGCTGCTCGCCCTTAGCAGTTTTTTTGGTCTTCTTTAGGTTCCGCTTGACAATAGCCCAGTATTTCTCAATTGGGCGGAGCTCTGGCGTGTTGGGAGGGTTCTTGTCCTTGGGAACCACCTGCACGTTGTTGGCGGCGTACCACTCCATGGCCTTTTTACCGTAATGGCAAGATGCCAAATCCGGCCAAAACAGTACGGAACAAGCGTGTTTCTTCAGGAAAGGCAGCAGACGTTTATTCAAACACTCTTTCACGTAAATTTCTTGGTTGACAGTCCCGGAAACTATGAAAATGCTGCTTTTCAAGCCACAGGTACAGATGGCTTGCCAAACCAGATATTTCTTTGCGAACTTTGACAGTTTCATGTGCTTGAAAACATCTGCTACCTTTCCCCTTCCTTTTGCCGTATAAAACTCCTGTCCCGGAAGCTGCTTGTAGTCGGCTTTGACGTAGGTTTCGTCGTCCATTACCACGCAGTCAAACTTCGTCAGCATCGTCGTGTACAGCCTCCGGGATCGCGCTTTGGCCGTCGTATTTTGTTTATCATCGCGATTTGGAGTCACTACCTTCTTGTAAGTCGATAGTCCGGCTCGTTTTTTGGCTCGATGCACGGTTGTAGACGATACACCCAGCTTATTTGCGGCATCTCGGAGAGAGAGGTTAGGGTTTTGCTTGAAACTACCGGTAACTCTCTTTGTCGTCTCAGCGGCTTCCGGTTTTCGATTTCCCCCCGATCCAGACTTCCTGGCTGTCGACAAACGTTCCCCAAACACTTTAATTACATTTGTAACGGTTGATTTGGCAACTTTTAGCGATTTTGCCAATTTTGCGTGCGAGTAGCTCGGATTTTCGCGATGCGCGAGCAAAATTTTGATACGCTGCTCTTCTTGCTTGGACGGCATTTTGACAACTGAAGAGTGAATTCAAAAATCAAAATAGGAGCAACATTCTACACACACACACCTTCAAAATGAGGGGTGTTCAGGTTTTTTAAATGCAAAATTGAAAGAAATACGTCAAGTTGATATTGACCAAATTTTGACCGTATCACCCTTTAATTGGAATGGGGTCGTCTGTATTGCTCGTTGCCAGCTATCATTCAAACACTTTTGGACAGGAACAACATGCTTGAACCATCCATCGGGCTGCGTCACGGAGAGCTTCGTCAACATCGGAATTATTATACGGTGTACTCTTTCGACTGGACCGTTGCCTCGAGGCACACCAGTAACGATCGTGTGTAGCTCAATACTTTCTTATTGAAGTATGCAGACGTGAAAGCCGCTCCACGGTCACAGATAATTCGCCTTGGATTCCCAAAAACATCGGTTATGATACGAAGCTTCTTCACGGCTTCATCGGCAGACGTAGATTTCGTGGTGAACAACCATACAAACTTTGTGAAGGCATCAATTATGGTTGATACGTAATTATACGACTTTCTCGTTGACGGCATTGGACCGAGATGATCGATGTGTAAAGTATCCATTGGTATGTCACCTTTGGGAATTGGTAGAAGCTCGCCTTCCGGTTTGCCTCTCTTCTTTTCACCGATGACGCTAGGAATGCACCCCGTGATGCTCCGCTTAATATTTTCTTCAATCCCCGGAATTTAGTATTCTGCGTCAATCTTTTCCTTGGTTTTCTTCACACCAAAGTGTCCTTTCTCATGCGCCGTACGAATCATTTCCATCTTCCATTACTTCACGTACAATCGTCGAAATCCGTCTTCATCCTTATAGAGCACGCCATTGGATATGGCATAGCCCTCAACTGATCCATGTTGTTCTACAGCTAACTTAATCGCTTTCACTCTATCGTCGTCATTATGTGCCGCGGAGGTTTACACAACTTTTGAAAGGGCTTCCGTGCTGACCCTGCAGGTGTCGGGAAACTTCCATCCTTACTGCTGTGATTATCTTCGTCATCGTCATCGTTAAGATAGTCACCCACACCAGGTGAACCACCCTCGTTGCTATCGGCGTCAGTAGAATTTTCGACATTGGCATCTTCTTCACCATCTTCGTCAGCAAATGGATCATCCTCAGCGTCATCGTGGCTACCGTCATGCATCTCTTCGTTGTTGCTTTGACGTTCATCGTTTGTAGCTGTGTGCGTGGCTTCCGTCGAAAATCCTATCTTCTTACACTCGCCCTTTAGTCGAACTTTCGTGAATGTCCACCACTGGATCGGCCATTTTGGTTTTTGGGATCAACTTTCCACTTCAGCGTTTAATGTTCGATTTTACTTCGATTCACGCATATTTCACTAGAGCTCCATCTCGGTTGAGCCCCCATGTAACGTGGTCGGATTGGAGAAATCGAAATAACACACGAATCTCCTCAAATCGATTTATTAATCATTTTTAGAACGATACAATATTGGCACGCACATCCGACAATAAACTACGAGAACTGACTACTCCACAAAAGGAAGTTTATTTTTCCATACATCAACAGGCTGGCTGTAGCCCAAATGATGTTAATAATACTAATCATAATAATAATAGTAGTAAAATTACATGTCAAATAATCACAGAAAGAAAAACAAAGCAACATGGTCAGAAGGTAAAAAACATAAATGGAAATATGTACACTAATTTTCTCTGTCAGTCGCACTGCGGCCGGCGAAAACAGATGAGAATCTTCGACGAAGCGCATCACGTGTGAGGTGAAAGTCGAATATTGATGCGACTCTGTTGAACACACGCTGTAGTCCGCAAATCGCACCATATGCCCCGTAGTTCGTGCGACGCAGTGGCAGTCTCAGCATGAGGTTGTTAAGGAGTGGTCGGGGTTGCACGTTTAGGTTAATTTGCCTTAGGATAGCCTCACAATCTATTCGTCCCTGTAGAGTGTCGGCGATAAGCAAAGCTCTGTTGGTGTCCCTTCTAATCCGGAGAGGTTCAAGGTTTATCAGTTGGCAGCGACTCTCGTAGCTGGGCAGCCGAAGCGGATCTCTCCAGGGCAGTCTACGAAGCGCAAAACGATGAAAGCGACGTTGAACAGATTCGATTCTCTCGGCACCATTGTTGTAATTCGGATTCCAAACCGCAGAACAATACTCAAGCGTCGATCGTACGAGGGAGCAGTAAAGAGATTTTGAGCAGTAGACATCGGTGAAATTCTTAGCTATCCTGAAGATGAATCCTACAGTCCTAGACGACTTATCGATGACATAAGAAATGTGTTGCCTGAATGTTAGCTGTGAATCCAACACCACACCCAGGTCTTCCACCTGATTCACGCATTCGAGTGTCGTTCCAAGCAGGTCATAGCTGAATACAATCGGTTGCTTTTTTCGTGAGAACGTTATGGCAGAGCACTTTGCTGGGTTCACTACCATTCGATTTAAAGTACACCAACTGGCGAAGACGTTAAGCTGATGTTGAAGATTGTGGCAGTCAGCGATCGTGCAAATTCGTAAAAATATTTTGAGGTCGTCTGCATATGCTAATCGAGGACCTTCGATAACCAGATTCACGTCGTTGAAGTAGAGGAGAAAAATCAACGGTCCCAGATGGCTTCCCTGCGGTATACCTGATGTGGCAAAGAAGCTAGCTGATTTGCAATCTCCTATAGCAACCATAAGTTGGCGACCAGTAAGATACGAACGGAACCAACTCAAGAGATTACCGCTCACCCCAAGCCTGTCGAGTTTAGCAATCGCAATGTCATGATTCAACTTATCGAATGCCGCGGATAGATCGGTATATATAACGTCCGTCTGTACCCGTTCAGTCATACTATCGGTAATGTAGGATGTGAGGCATAGCAGATTGGTGGTTGTAGAGTCAGATACTGCTTGCTGTGAGAGAGCAACGGTTCCATAATAACAAGCTCGAATAGTTTCGAAACAGTACTCAGCGATGTAATTCCACGCTAGTTATCCACGGCTCGTTTGCTTCCCTTTTTGTGGACAGGAATCATGTGTGCAAATTTCCAGGAGGATGGAAATATACCACTGGAGAGGGACATACGGAATAGACGGTGAAGTGGAGTCAACAAGCAAGCAATATGTTTCTTCAAAAACACGGACGGAACTCCATCGGGTCCAGGGTTGAAGGACGATTTGAGCTGCGTTGCAGCGTTAGAAATCATCTCAACGTTGATATCAATTGCACCCAGCGTTTGACCATTTAGTGGGATGTTCCTGGCTGCGAGGGAAACATGGTCGTCAGTTAGTCTCTCATCAGTGAACACACTGGCAAAATTGACAGAAAAAAAGGTGGCAAATATCCTGCGGAGTGGAAGCGACTTCACTGTTCAATTCCATTGACGATGGGAGGTCAGATTCTCTGCGTTGCTCGTTCACGTAGTTCCAGAAGGATTTCGGGTGTAGTTTAAGGTTAAGCTGAATACCTCGTTGAAATCGCAGAAAGCATCGACGACTGGCTCGCTGATACTCGTGATTAAGCCTCACGTAGTGATGTTTCAGAGGAAGCGTGCGATACTTCGTAAATCTTCTCAATGCTGCTCTCTTGGTCGACTTCAACCTACGCAGCTCAATCGTCTGCCAGGGAAGGTGAAAGTCTTAGCGGTGAATTGTTTGCGGGACGTGTCTGTCAATGACATAATTATTTTCATCTTCACATTGAGCCACTAATAAGCGTGAAGCTTGATAAAATCACCAAATTTAGATGTTTATGAGCTGAACAAAGGCTTTTATTTCTAAAGTACAACATTTGTTCAGACTAAGGTTGGATTAAAATGGCTGCAAGAACGTTTAAACAGCAGGAAATTGTTACCTGGGAAGCCAAGACATGAGAAAAAGTTCGTGATCGAGAATGTTCTCCCAGTCCATGTTTGACAAGACATCTACAATGCTTCGATGGTCGGCCTTTCGAAAGTCATAAGAAACCGCAGCAGGAAGACTATCGAAATCACGATGAGGGTGGTGCGAAACAAGCTTAACTAGTGGACAAGGTGCTGTGGAAATGAACGGAGCATTGTCCTGAGTGCTCACGAAGCAGAGGTCCAAACTACGGTTGTTCTCGTTGACTACGTGGTTAATTTGAGAAAGCGTTGCTACGCTATAGTTATCGAGACGGCCGATAGCTCCTGCATGAAATACAGAACGTTCTGGATCTTAATAGAGGAAGCCGCTATGGGATGGTCTCCACGAAACGCCTGCTAGGTTGAAGTCCCCAAAAATGAATAGCTCATCAATTGGAGTCGCTCTTTCCATTACTGTGAAGACTGAATGACAGTGAGTTTCGATGAGTTCAAGATCACGAACTCGATCTGGAGGCATGTACAATGCACACACAAATAATGTGCGATCGCCCAGTTTCATTTTCGATTGAACTCGCCTCCAATCGGGAACGGACAGCCACAAGAACGCCACCACCAGTAGATTTTCGGCTGTTGTTTGGATTCCGATCGCAACGAAAAACCTCATAATCGGATCCGAACACCTGGCTGGAAAGCGTTCGCAAATCGAGCCACGTCTCGCATAGGACAATCACGATGTCCTGCTTGCGGCTTACAATCGAACGTCTGTTCTCCCTGGAAATCACGGAAGCATCAGGCAGCGAATGAACATTAACAATACCATGCAGATACTCGCCATAGTGACTGGGTTGGAAGACCCCCTCTCCACATCCGACTACAGGTCCGGAACGACTATGGTGAGCGGCGGCAGCAAATGGCTGGACTGAGACGGAAGGATTGGGGGCTTCCACGCGTTCCGGGCTCCGAGGTACGAGAGATGATTCGGCGTGTGTTAGCAGATATGCAAAATTTTCGAGGGACAATCCATTCGTCCCACATAAATTAGAGATTTTTTGCTTTTTTTCCAAACGTACTGGAAAAAATCTTACCTTAATTCGAAGTGTTTCTGGTTAACTGACAAGATGAATACCACATCATTGCGAGAATTTGTATGTACCACTTCAATACTGTTATGCATTTGACCACAAACGTTTGGTTGCTGGGTACATTATCAAAGAGCTTTGGGGGAGACGTGGCTGGCAACAAGGCGAGCGAACGTTCAATGAAAATAAAATCATAAACAACAATAATTTATGATAGTCCTGAAAAGAACCATTTTGTCGTGATAGTTGAGTAAAGCCATAGAAGGTCCCGAAGAAACGTACTCAACTTTTTTGCTCAGCTCTGGTACTATCTTCGGTCCCAAGCTAATCGATGCACCGCTCGAAACATAGGAGAATCCACAAACCCCTCATTTTATCTGTCAAACTTTCATAGCGAATCAAAACAAACATAGTGTAGTACTAGAATTTCAACTAAAATGGGGTACGTTAATCGATTTGCTTGGGACCAATAGGCTAGTCAAGTAGTGAGAAAAATTTTAAAACGTTAGTTTCCACCGGTTGGTAAAGCTGAGCTATTTGGGTGTTCAACACGGATGAGGCCTTGCGAGCTGTGTGTTGTTTGGGACGAGGGTGACGCGCTTGGCATAGATGGCCCACAGCGACTCATGAAGAGCTACTGAATCCGATCAGTAGCGGTGCGGCTGCTTTGGTGAATGGACGCTCATGTGGGCTGCAGCTCGCTGCTTGCGGACAGCTTTTCGTTGTACACTGGAGAACAATGTTCCAATCGATTAGCTTGCTTAGAATTAAAATCCATCCGCTATTGACAGAGTTATAAGTTGTCAAAACCTGACCACTTTTCGTAACGCGGTTGATTATGATTTTTTGAATGTGCACCCCAATATGTTGCCGAGAGACGTAATCCTACGTGAAAAATCTGCATAAAAGTAATGAAAATTATTTAAAAAAAAAGTCTAAAATGTTTACTAAAAGATGGTGCTCTACGATTTTGGTCAATTATAAAGTGTCTATTGTGTCCAATACTAGAAAAAGTTAGCACATGTTCTAAAATTTCAAACAAAATTTTTAAAAATCTTATTAACGTTTTTTTTTAGTTTTCAACAGATTTTTTATATTTGTGACGAATTATAGCCTTCGGCTAAAAATCACTTATATAATGTAAAAAAAATTGTAAATTTTTCTGAAAAGCCAATCCAGTCTCCTACAACTTAGTCTCAGATAACATTTTGATTATTGAGCCGTTTTCGTGCTATGATTTATTGAAAAATATCTATTACGCGATTGTGGATAATTAAGCAATTGTCAAAATGACCGAATTCAAGCACAAACTTGGTTAATTTCCCCTATTGAACAATTATGTGAAGTTTCATGGAACTCGAAGAGGGTGAAACAGTTCGATTCGTCAGTTGGCGTGGATTTGCTCGTCTGTACCAACAGGTCACACGTATCATCAACCTGTACCTTTATCGAACATATAATTAGATATGATCAAATCAATTGAATTCACAAGACCTTCTCTAAACACTGTAAGCGATAAAAAAGTTCATTTTCATCTAATTATATTGAACTAAAAAAAACTATTACATAAACCACTCACCAAAACTTCCGTGTGATGACAAAATTACGCAAATGCCACCATGGTCAATTTTTACTTTTCACCATTTTTAAGTTTTGCGTCAATAATGACACCGAAAAACACTCAACACTTGTACAAAATTTGGATTCAAGCATGCAGTAAAAACGTCATACTTTTTCGGAGAATCAGTGAAACATTTTCACTGTTTCCACACATAAGTTACTTTCACATACTATGCGTAAGCGCTGAAACATCGCATCCTATTTTAAACATCGTGGTTCATATTTTTAGCTTTGTCTAGATCATACGAAACAGATTCAGTAAGGGCCCATGCATTAATTATGTCACGCTAAATCGAGCAAAAAATTACCCCCCCCCCCTATCGTGACGTTTCTATACCTAATGCATTGCTTGCCACAATCACGATATTAAACAGAACAAACTGTTTTCTGACCGATTCACAAAATGAATTTACGTCACATTGTCATCTCACGGTAGAAAAGCTTCTCATCACATGTTTTTTTTTTTCAAGTGGTATGTCATCGATCATCAAACACAGATTGTTCCGAAGTTGTCATTAACGGTAATTACCTTTATTCTCATCGCTACCCACTAAACATTGAGCACTACACCCAAATCAAACGACAAGCAGCATTTTCCAAAACAACACATTCTTATCTTATACGCGATTTTCATTCCTCCGTCGCATATTTCTCTTACAAACCCGTAATGGAAACTAACATTTCCCGGTATAGTATAGGTTACAACCTACAATTAGCTCCAGCACCAGATGACACCCACCAGCGGCGCCTCAATTCAACTCACTATCTTCTCCACTTGCAACCACAGTCCACCTTCGGACGAGAGAACCGGGCTTCGGGGGGAGATTTTCACCGGCACCGGCGTCTTGCTGGACAATGTAAAGCGGTAGTCCTTCAGCAGATACGCCAACCCAACCCGAGCCTGCATCATTCCGAAGCGCAAACCGATGCAATTACGGGGACCTTCACCGAACGGTATGAAGCAGTACGGGTTCCGTTTGGCCATCTGGTCCGGTGTGAAACGATCCGGATCGTACCGTTCCGGATCGGAGTAGTATTCCGGATCGTGGTGAAGGGCGTAAACGGGGATGATTAGAGTGGTTCCTTGCGGCAGGATGACGCTGCTGTTGGGAAGTTTGTAGTCCTTGGATACGGAACGAGTCAGGCTGGATACCACGGGGTATTTGCGAAGGGATTCTGAAAGCGAAAAGGGTTCAATTGAGGTATTAATTGCAATGAATTTCTCTTACCGTTGATGCACTGGTCGATGTAGTGCAAATCCTGCATTGCTTCGTAGGTCAAGGAGCCATGCTTCTTGATTGAGTCTAAGACATTTTTGCGTGCCTTGTCTTGAAGTTCAGCACTCTGTGCTAGCTCGTACAAACAATACGACATCGTGGTGGAAGACGTTTCGAAACCAGCCAAGAAAAACACGAACGCCTGGGCAGCAATTTGCTCGATTGTTAAAGCCTCCATTCCATTTGCAGTTTCGTCATTCTTTAGCTTCATCAGCAAACTCATAAAGTCGTTGCGTTCAATTTTGTTCTCCTCCCGAAATTTGACAGTGTCTTTCACTGCGTTCATGAAAAACTCCGAAACTTCCGTATCAACAAGAGAGATGCGAAGCGTGCGGGCCAAGGAACGGAACTGCTGCGCTAGCACGGCTTTTATAAACCTTCCGTTGGCAAACGAGAATATCTTCTTGCCCATTCGTCTGAACTGAGCGTCCGGATCGTGCAAACTGTTGCACTCCAACCCAAATGCGCAGCTACCAATCACATCGGTTGTGAATCGTGCAAGAATCTCCTTCATCTCGATTTCACCGTTGGTTGCAACTTCCTTACTCATGAGCTTTTGGAACTCGTCAGCCACTCCAATGATGGTCGGGAACATCATTTTCATCTTCCCCGAAGTGAACGTCGGAGTCAACTTGGCCCGCAGATTCTTCCACTTGGTACCCTCCATCGTGAAGAGATGTGCCGAAAGGGGATCGTCTTTTTCGTTGTAGTAAACCGATCGGTCGTGGAAGTACTGGAAATCTTTCACCAAAGCAGTCTTGATGAACTCCAAATCCAATGCTATGGCTACCGGGTTGATAAAGAAAAAGATACCACCGACTGGCCCTTGTCCCTTAAGTTCCTGGTAGCAGCTTTGCATTTGGGCCGAAAGATGCTTCGTACGTCCCATTCCACGGATGTTACCCGCCGGGAAGCTTGGTTCCACGTACGGAATTCCTCGATCTTTCCAGTAGGAATACCGCTTGCGCACCCAGACCACCGCCAAGGTCATCGCCAATGCGATTAGATAGAACCACATTTTGATTACACCTGGTTGCTTGTTTACCGGAATTTCAATTTGAACTAATGGCTCTCTCAGGTGAACAAGTGAATATATTGCGCCATCCGTAGAGCTATTACCCTCGCATACCTCTATGATGTCAGTCTGGGTAAGCGTAATTTCGTCATAAAATGATTCCGCGACATTTGGAGATGTACCAAAAGCATTGAGGCGTCCACGCACACACACCCCTTTCGTTAAACTCTTGACGGTGTGGCTGAAAAACATAAGAATGATAACAGAAGTATGCCTCCTCAAACTCCGATAGTGGATAATGGTGGTTTACGTTTGCATTCAAAATCGGGTTAAAACCGGCTGAGGTAGGTACTACCAATCAAGGAAAATAATTGCGCCCGTTGAATGAATCAATCCAGGGTGATTTAATGTATAGACTGAAATTTTGCAAATCATTCGACAGGCGAAGCTCGTTATCGTATCGCTGCGATATGAACGAGATCAACTGATGTCTGCAGAGGCCGGACATTTCCTCAGGCGGTTGAAATTGGTGAGAATTCAAAACTTAAATTAAGACGCCATGTGTCAGCTTTTGATCAGGGAATGGGATCTGGGATCTGGGATCATAGAAATGGTGAAGGGCCGAATACCGTGCGGAATAAGTAGTATGAATAACGGCGCCGGTGGTGTAGTGGTAAGCGTGACAGACAGACAGACAGACAGACAGACAGACAGACAGACAGACAGACAGACAGACAGACAGACAGACAGACAGACAGACAGACAGACAGACAGACAGACAGACAGACAGACAGACAGACAGACAGACAGACAGACAGACAGACAGACAGACAGACAGACAGACAGACAGACAGA